>NC_135501.1:35395493-35698524 GCF_052857255.1 Amblyomma americanum | reverse complement strand
ACACCTGTCTCTCGTCTACTCTTCGGCGACTTGTAAAATCGATGCTCGTGAATTTTGCTAGTTTCGATCTAAAACGATGCATCCCGTTGTTTTGAGCCAGAATACAAGTTTTCGCGCAGTTCTGAGAGAAAATTTTAAACCTTTCTCTCGTCTACTCTTCGACGACTTGTAAAATCGATGCTCGTGAATTTTTCTAGTTTCGATCTAAAACGATGTATCCCGTTGTTTTGAGCCGGAATACAAGATTTCGCGCAGTTCTGAGAGAAAAAGTTTACACCTTTCTCTCGTCTACTCTTCGGCGACTTGTAAAATCGATGCTCGTGAATTTTGCTAGTTTCGATCTAAAACGATGTATCCCGTTGTTTTGAGCCGGAATACAAGTTTTCGCGCAGTTCTGAGAGAAAAAGTTTACACCTTTCTCTCGTCTACTCTTCGACTAGTAAAAGCGATGTTCGTGAATTTTGCTAGTTTTGATCTAAAACGATGTATCCCATTGTTTTGAGACGGAATACAAGATTTCGCGCAGATCTGAGAGAAAAAGTTTACACCTTTCTCTCGTGTACTCTTCGACGACTTGTAAAATCGATGCTCGTGAATTTTTCTAGTTTCGATCTAAAACGATGTATCCCGTTGTTTTGAGCCGGAATACAAGTTTTCGCGCAGTTCTGAGAGAAAAATTTTACACCTTTCTCTCGTCTACTTTTCGACGACTAGTAAAATTGATGCTCGTGAATTTTGCTAGTTTCGATATAAAACGATGTATCCCGTTGTGTTGAGCCGGAATACAAGTTTTCGCGCAGTTCTGAGAGAAAACGTTTACACCTTTCTCTCCTCTACTGTTCTAGTAGTAAAATCAATGTTCGTGAATCTCGCTAGTTTCGATCTAAAACGATGTATCCCGTTGTTTCGAGCCGGAATACAAGTTTTCGCGCAGTTCTGAGAGAAAAAGTTTACACCTTTCTCTCGTCTACTCTTCGACTAGTGAAATCGATGCTCGTGAATTTTGCTAGTTTCGATCTAAAACGATGTATCCCGTTGTTTCGAGCCGGAATACATGTTTTCGCGCAGTTCTGAGAGAAAAAGTTTACACCTATTTCTCATCTACTCTTCTATTAGTAAAATCGATGCTCGTGAATCTCGCTAGTTTCGATCTAAAACGATGTATCCCGTTGTTTTGAGACAGAGTAAAAGATTTCGCGCAGTTCGAGAGAAAAAGTTTACACCTTTCTCTCGTCTACTCTTCGGCGACTTGTAAAATCGATGCTCGTGAATTTTGCTAGTTTCGACCTAAAACGATGTATCCCGTTGTTTTGAGCCGGAATACAAGTCTTCGCGCAGATCTGAGAGAAAAAGTTTACACCTTTCTCTCGTCTACTCTTCGACTAGTAAAATCGATGTTCGTGAATTTTGCTAGTTTCGATCTAAAACGATGTATCCCGTTGTTTTGAGACGGAATACAAGATTTCGCGCAGTTCTGAGAGAAAAAGTTTACACCTGTCTCTCGTCTACTCTTCGGCGACTTGTAAAATCGATGCTCGTGAATATTGCTAGTTTCGATCTAAAACGATGTATCCCGTTGTTTTGAGCCAGAATACAAGTTTTCGCGCAGTTCTGAGAGAAAAAGTTTACACCTTTCTCTCGTCTACTCTTCGACGACTTGTAAAATCGATGCTCGTGAATTTTTCTAGTTTCGATCTAAAACGATGTATCCCGTTGTTTTGAGCCGGAATACAAGTTTTCGCGCAGTTCTGAGAGAAAAATTTTACACCTTTCTCTCGTCTACTTTTCGACGACTAGTAAAATCGATGCTCGTGAATTTTGCTGGTTTCGATCTAAAACGATGTATCCCGTTGTGTTGAGCCGGAATACAAGTTTTCGCGCAGTTCTGAGAGAAAAAGTTTACACCTTTTTCTCGTCTACTCTTCGACTAGTGAAATCGATGCTCGTGAATTTTGCAAGTTTCGATCTAAAACGATGTAACCCGTTGTTGTGAGACGGAATACAAGATTTCGCGCAGTTCTGAGAGAAAAAGTTTACACCTTTCTCTCGTCTACTCTTCGGCGACTTGTAAAATCGATGCTCGTGAATTTTGCTAGTTTCGATCTAAAACGATGTATCCCGTTGTTTTGAGCCGGAATACAAGTTTTCGCGCAGTTCTGAGAGAAAAATTTTACACCTTTCTCTCGTCTACTTTTCGACGACTAGTAAAATTGATGCTCGTGAATTTTGCTAGTTTCGATCTAAAACGATGTATCCCGTTGTGTTGAGCCGGAATACAAGTTTTCGCGCAGTTCTGAGAGAAAACGTTTACACCTTTCTCTCCTCTACTGTTCTAGTAGTAAAATCAATGTTCGTGAATCTCGCTAGTTTCGATCTAAAACGATGTATCCCGTTGTTTCGAGCCGGAATACAAGTTTTCGCGCAGTTCTGAGAGAAAAAGTTTACACCTTTCTCTCGTCTACTCTTCGACTAGTGAAATCGATGCTCGTGAATTTTGCTAGTTTCGATCTAAAACGATGTATCCCGTTGTTTCGAGCCGGAATACAAGTTTTCGCGCAGTTCTGAGAGAAAAAGTTTACACCTATTTCTCATCTACTCTTCTATTAGTAAAATCGATGCTCGTGAATCTCGCTAGTTTCGATCTAAAACGATGTATCCCGTTGTTTTGAGACAGAGTAAAAGATTTCGCGCAGTTCGAGAGAAAAAGTTTACACCTTTCTCTCGTCTACTCTTCGGCGACTTGTAAAATCGATGCTCGTGAATTTTGCTAGTTTCGACCTAAAACGATGTATCCCGTTGTTTTGAGCCGGAATACAAGTCTTCGCGCAGATCTGAGAGAAAAAGTTTACACCTTTCTCTCGTCTACTCTTCGACTAGTAAAATCGATGTTCGTGAATTTTGCTAGTTTCGATCTAAAACGATGTATCCCGTTGTTTTGAGACGGAATACAAGATTTCGCGCAGTTCTGAGAGAAAAAGTTTACACCTGTCTCTCGTCTACTCTTCGGCGACTTGTAAAATCGATGCTCGTGAATTTTGCTAGTTTCGATCTAAAACGATGTATCCCGTTGTTTTGAGCCAGAATACAAGTTTTCGCGCAGTTCTGAGAGAAAAAGTTTACACCTTTCTCTCGTCTACTCTTCGACGACTTGTAAAATCGATGCTCGTGAATTTTTCTAGTTTCGATCTAAAACGATGTATCCCGTTGTTTTGAGCCGGAATGCAAGTTTTCGCGCAGTTCTGAGAGAAAAATTTTACACCTTTCTCTCGTCTACTTTTCGACGACTAGTAAAATCGATGCTCGTGAATTTTGCTGGTTTCGATCTAAAACGATGTATCCCGTTGTGTTGAGCCGGAATACAAGTTTTCGCGCAGTTCTGAGAGAAAAAGTTTACACCTTTTTCTCGTCTACTCTTCGACTAGTGAAATCGATGCTCGTGAATTTTGCAAGTTTCGATCTAAAACGATGTAACCCGTTGTTGTGAGACGGAATACAAGATTTCGCGCAGTTCTGAGAGAAAAAGTTTACACCTTTCTCTCGTCTACTCTTCGGCGACTTGTAAAATCGATGCTCGTGAATTTTGCTAGTTTCGATCTAAAACGATGTATCCCGTTGTTTTGAGCCGGAATACAAGTTTTCGCGCAGTTCTGAGAGAAAAAGTTTACACCTTTCTCTCCTCTACTCTTCGACGACTTGTAAAATCGATGCTCGTGAATTTTTCTAGTTTCGATTTAAAACGATGTATCCCGTTGTTTTGAGCCGGAATACAAGTTTTCGCGCAGTTCTGAGAGAAAAAGTTTACACCTTTCTCTCGTGTACTCTTCGACGACTTGTAAAATCGATGCTCGTGAATTTTTCTAGTTTCGATCTAAAACGATGTATCCCGTTGTTTTGAGCCGGAATACAAGTTTTCGCGCAGTTCTGAGAGAAAAAGTTTACACCTTTCTCTCGTCTACTCTTCGACTAGTAAAATCGATGCTCGTGAATTTTGCAAGTTTCGATCTAAAACGATGTATCCCGTTGTTTTGAGACGGAATACAAGATTTCGCGCAGTTCTGAGAGAAAACGTTTACACCTTTCTCTCGTCTACTCTTCTACTAGTAAAATCGATGCTCGTGAATCTCGCTAGTTTCGATCTAAAACGATGTATCCCGTTGTTTTGAGACGGAGTACAAGATTTCGCGCAGTTCGAGAGAAAAAGTTTACACCTTTCTCTCGTCTACTCTTCGGCGACTTGTAAAATCGATGCTCGTGAATTTTGCTAGTTTCGATCTAAAACGATGTATCCCGTTGTTTTGAGCCGGAATACAAGTTTTCGCGCAGATCTGAGAGAAAAAGTTTACACCTTTCGTCTACTCTACGACTTGTAAAATCGATGCTCGTGAATTTTTCTAGTTTCGATCTAAAACGATGTATCCCGTTGTTTTGAGCCGGAATACAAGTTTTCGCGCAGTTCTGAGAGAAAAAGTTTACACCTTTCTCTCGTGTACTCTTCGACTAGTGAAATCGATGCTCGTGAATTTTGCAAGTTTCGATCTAAAACGATGTATCCCGTTGTTTTGAGACAGAATACAAGATTTCGCGCAGTTCTGAGAGAAAAAGTTTACACCTTTCTCTCGTCTACTCTTCTACTAGTAAAATCGATGCTCGTGAATCTCGCTAGTTTCGATCTAAAACGATGTATCCCGTTGTTTTGAGACGGAGTACAAGATTTCGCGCAGTTCGAGAGAAAAAGTTTACACCTTTCTCTCGTCTACTCTTCGGCGACTTGTAAAATCGATGCTCGTGAATTTTGCTAGTTTCGATCTAAAACGATGTATCCCGTTGTTTTGAGCCGGAATACAAGTTTTCGCGCAGATCTGAGAGAAAAAGTTTACACCTTTCTCTCGTCTACTCTTCGACTAGTAAAAGCGATGTTCGTGAATTTTGCTAGTTTCGATCTAAAACGATGTATCCCGTTGTTTTGAGACAGAATACAAGATGTCGCGCAGATCTGAGAGAAAAAGTTTACACCTTTCTCTCGTGTACTCTTCGACGACTTGTAAAATCGATGCTCGTGAATTTTTCTAGTTTCGATCTAAAACGATGTATCCCGTTGTTTTGAGCCGGAATACAAGTTTTCGCGCAGTTCTGAGAGAAAAATTTTACACCTTTCTCTCGTCTACTTTTCGACGACTGGTAAAATTGATGCTCGTGAATTTTGCTAGTTTCGATCTAAAACGATGTATCCCGTTGTGTTGAGCCGGAATACAAGTTTTCGCGCAGTTCTGAGAGAAAACGTTTACACCTTTCTCTCCTCTACTGTTCTAGTAGCAAAATTAATGTTCGTGAATCTCGCTAGTTTCGATCTAAAACGATGTATCCCGTTGTTTTGAGCCGGAATACAAGTTTTCGCGCAGTTCTGAGAGAAAAAGTTTACACCTTTCTCTCGTCTACTCTTCGACGACTTGTAAAATCGATGCTCGTGAATTTTTCTAGTTTCGATTTAAAACGATGTATCCCGTTGTTTTGAGCCGGAATACAAGTTTTCGCGCAGTTCTGAGAGAAAAAGTTTACACCTTTCTCTCGTGTACTCTTCGACGACTTGTAAAATCGATGCTCGTGAATTTTTCTAGTTTCGATCTAAAACGATGTATCCCGTTGTTTTGAGCCGGAATACAAGTTTTCGCGCAGTTCTGAGAGAAAAAGTTTACACCTTTCTCTCGTCTACTCTTCGACTAGTAAAATCGATGCTCGTGAATTTTGCAAGTTTCGATCTAAAACGATGTATCCCGTTGTTTTGAGACGGAATACAAGATTTCGCGCAGTTCTGAGAGAAAAAGTTTACACCTTTCTCTCGTCTACTCTTCTACTAGTAAAATCGATGCTCGTGAATCTCGCTAGTTTCGATCTAAAACGATGTATCCCGTTGTTTTGAGACGGAGTACAAGATTTCGCGCAGTTCGAGAGAAAAAGTTTACACCTTTCTCTCGTCTACTCTTCGGCGACTTGTAAAATCGATGCTCGTGAATTTTGCTAGTTTCGATCTAAAACGATGTATCCCGTTGTTTTGAGCCGGAATACAAGTTTTCGCGCAGATCTGAGAGAAAAAGTTTACACCTTTCTCTCGTCTACTCTTCGACTTGTAAAATCGATGCCCGTGAATTTTTCTAGTTTCGATCTAAAACGATGTATCCCGTTGTTTTGAGCCGGAATACAAGTTTTCGCGCAGTTCTGAGAGAAAAAGTTTACACCTTTCTCTCGTC
The DNA here is from genome assembly GCF_052857255.1 of Amblyomma americanum. Lineage (NCBI taxonomy): Eukaryota > Metazoa > Arthropoda > Arachnida > Ixodida > Ixodidae > Amblyomma > Amblyomma americanum. The sequence continues at coordinate 35,692,279 of NC_135501.1, read as the reverse complement.
TACTCTTCGACTAGTGAAATCGATGCTCGTGAATTTTGCAAGTTTCGATCTAAAACGATGTATCCCGTTGTTTTGAGACAGAATACAAGATTTCGCGCAGTTCTGAGAGAAAAAGTTTACACCTTTCTCTCGTCTACTCTTCTACTAGTAAAATCGATGCTCGTGAATCTCGCTAGTTTCGATCTAAAACGATGTATCCCGTTGTTTTGAGACGGAGTACAAGATTTCGCGCAGTTCGAGAGAAAAAGTTTACACCTTTCTCTCGTCTACTCTTCGGCGACTTGTAAAATCGATGCTCGTGAATTTTGCTAGTTTCGATCTAAAACGATGTATCCCGTTGTTTTGAGCCGGAATACAAGTTTTCGCGCAGATCTGAGAGAAAAAGTTTACACCTTTCTCTCGTCTACTCTTCGACTAGTAAAAGCGATGTTCGTGAATTTTGCTAGTTTCGATCTAAAACGATGTATCCCGTTGTTTTGAGACAGAATACAAGATGTCGCGCAGATCTGAGAGAAAAAGTTTACACCTTTCTCTCGTGTACTCTTCGACGACTTGTAAAATCGATGCTCGTGAATTTTTCTAGTTTCGATCTAAAACGATGTATCCCGTTGTTATGAGCCGGAATACAAGTTTTCGCGCAGTTCTGAGAGAAAAATTTTACACCTTTCTCTCGTCTACTTTTCGACGACTGGTAAAATTGATGCTCGTGAATTTTGCTAGTTTCGATCTAAAACGATGTATCCCGTTGTGTTGAGCCGGAATACAAGTTTTCGCGCAGTTCTGAGAGAAAACGTTTACACCTTTCTCTCCTCTACTGTTCTAGTAGTAAAATTAATGTTCGTGCATCTCGCTAGTTTCGATCTAAAACGATGTATCCCGTTGTTTTGAGCCGGAATACAAGTTTTCGCGCAGTTCTGAGAGAAAAAGTTTACACCTTTCTCTCCTCTACTCTTCGACGACTTGTATAATCGATGCACGTGAATTTTTCTAGTTTCGATTTAAAACGATGTATCCCGTTGTTTTGAGCCGGAATACAAGTTTTCGCGCAGTTCTGAGAGAAAAAGTTTACACCTTTCTCTCGTCTACTCTTCGACTTGTAAAATCGATGCTCGTGAATTTTTCTAGTTTCGATCTAAAACGATGTATCCCGTTGTTTTGAGCCGGAATACAAGTTTTCGCGCAGTTCTGAGAGAAAAAGTTTACACCTTTCTCTCGTCTACTCTTCGAATAGTGAAATCGATGCTCGTGAATTTTGCAAGTTTCGATCTAAAACTATGTATCCCGTTGTTTTGAGACGGAATACAAGATTTCGCGCAGTTCTGAGAGAAAAAGTTTACACCTTTCTCTCGTCTACTCTTCTACTAGTAAAATCGATGCTCGTGAATCTCGCTAGTTTCGATCTAAAACGATGTATCCCGTTGTTTTGAGACGGAGTACAAGATTTCGCGCAGTTCGAGAGAAAAAGTTTACACCTTTCTCTCGTCTACTCTTCGGCGACTTGTAAAATCGATGCTCGTGAATTTTGCTAGTTTCGATCTAAAACGATGTATCCCGTTGTTTTGAGCCGGAATACAAGTTTTCGCGCAGATCTGAGAGAAAAAGTTTACACCTTTCTCTCGTCTACTCTTCGACTAGTAAAAGCGATGTTCGTGAATTTTGCTAGTTTCGATCTAAAACGATGTATCCCGTTGTTTTGAGACAGAATACAAGATTTCGCGCAGATCTGAGAGAAAAAGTTTACACCTTTCTCTCGTGTACTCTTCGACGACTTGTAAAATCGATGCTCGTGAATTTTTCTAGTTTCGATCTAAAACGATGTATCCCGTTGTTTTGAGCCGGAATACAAGTTTTCGCGCAGTTCTGAGAGAAAAATTTTACACCTTTCTCTCGTCTACTTTTCGACGACTGGTAAAATTGATGCTCGTGAATTTTGCTAGTTTCGATCTAAAACGATGTATCCCGTTGTTTCGAGCCGGAATACAAGTTTTCGCGCAGTTCTGAGAGAAAACGTTTACACCTTTCTCTCCTCTACTGTTCTAGTAGTAAAATTAATGTTCGTGAATCTCGCTTGTTTCGATCTAAAACGATGTATCCCGTTGTTTCGAGCCGGAATACAAGTTTTCGCGCAGTTCTGAGAGAAAAAGTTTACACCTTTCTCTCGTCTACTCTTTGACTAGTGAAATCGATGCTCGTGAATTTTGCTAGTTTCGATCTAAAACGATGTATCCCGTTGTTTCGAGCCGGAATACACGTTTTCGCGCAGTTCTGAGAGAAAAAGTTTACACCTATCTCTCATCTACTCTTCTACTAGTAAAATCGATGCTCGTGAATCTCGCTAGTTTCGATCTAAAACGATGTATCCCCTTGTTTCGAGCCGGAATACAAGATTTCGCGCTGTTCTGAGAGAAAAAGTTTACACCTGTCTCTCGTCTACTCTTCGGCGACTTGTAAAATCGATGCTCGTGAATTTTGCTAGTTTCAATCTAAAACGATGTATCCCGTTGTTTTGAGCCGGAATACAAGTTTTCGCGCAGTTCTGAGAGAAAAAGTTTACACCTTTCTCTCGTCTACTCTTCGACGACTTGTAAAATCGATGCTCGTGAATTTTTCTAGTTTCGATCTAAAACGATGTATCCCGTTGTTTTGAGCCGGAATACAAGTTTTCGCGCAGTTCTGAGAGAAAAATTTTACACCTTTCTCTCGTCTACTTTTCGACGACTAGTAAAATCGATGCTCGTGAATTTTGCTAGTTTCGATCTAAAACGATGTATCCCGTTGTGTTGAGCCGGAATACAAGTTTTCGCGCAGTTCTGAGAGAAAAAGTTTACACCTTTCTTTCGTCTACTCTTCGACTAGTGAAACCGATGCTCGTGAATTTTGCAAGTTTCGATCTAAAACGATGTATCCCGTTGTTTTGAGACGGAATACAAGATTTCGCGCAGTTCTGAGAGAAAAAGTTTACACCTTTCTCTCGTCTACTCTTCGGCGACTTGTAAAATCGATGCTCGTGAATTTTGCTAGTTTCGATCTAAAACGATGTATCCCGTTGTTTTGAGCCGGAATACAAGTTTTCGCGCAGTTCTGAGAGAAAAAGTTTACACCTTTCTCTCGTCTACTCTTCGACGACTTGTAAAATCGATGCTCGTGAATTTTGCTAGTTTCGATCTAAAACGATGTATCCCGTTGTTTTGAGCCAGAATACAAGTTTTCGCGCAGTTCTGAGAGAAAAAGTTTACACCTTTCTCTCCTCTACTCTTCGACGACTTGTAAAATCGATGCTCGTGAATTTTTTTAGTTTCGATCTAAAACGATGTATCCCGTTGTTTTGAGCCGGAATACAAGTTTTCGCGCCGTTCTCAGAGAAAAAGTTTACACCTATCTCTCATCTACTCTTCTACTAGTAAAATCGATGCTCGTGAATTTTGCTAGTTTCGATCTAAAACGATGTATCCCTTTGTTTTGAGCCGGAATACAAGTTTTCGCGCAGATCTGAGAGAAAAAGTTTACACCTTTCTCTCGTCTACTCTTCGACTAGTAAAAGCGATGTTCGTGAATTTTGCTAGTTTCGATCTAAAACGATGTATCCCGTTGTTTTGAGACGGAATACAAGATTTCGCGCAGTTCTGAGAGAAAAAGTTTACACCTTTCTTTCGTCTACTCTTCGACTAGTGAAATCGATGCTCGTGAATTTTGCAAGTTTCGATCTAAAACGATGTATCCCGTTGTTTTGAGACGGAATACAAGATTTCGCGCAGTTCTGAGAGAAAAAGTTTACACCTTTCTCTCGTCTACTCTTCGGCGACTTGTAAAATCGATGCTCGTGAATTTTGCTAGTTTCGATCTAAAACGATGTATCCCGTTGTTTTTTTAGCCGGAATACAAGTTTTCGCGCAGTTCTGAGAGAAAAAGTTTACACCTTTCTCTCGTCTACTCTTCGACGACTTGTAAAATCGATGCTCGTGAATTTTGCTAGTTTCGATCTAAAACGATGTATCCCGTTGTTTTGAGCCAGAATACAAGTTTTCGCGCAGTTCTGAGAGAAAAAGTTTACACCTTTCTCTCCTCTACTCTTCGACGACTTGTAAAATCGATGCTCGTGAATTTTTTTAGTTTCGATCTAAAACGATGTATCCCGTTGTTTTGAGCCGGAATACAAGTTTTCGCGCCGTTCTCAGAGAAAAAGTTTACACCTATCTCTCATCTACTCTTCTACTAGTAAAATCGATGCTCGTGAATTTTGCTAGTTTCGATCTAAAACGATGTATCCCTTTGTTTTGAGCCGGAATACAAGTTTTCGCGCAGATCTGAGAGAAAAAGTTTACACCTTTCTCTCGTCTACTCTTCGACTAGTAAAAGCGATGTTCGTGAATTTTGCTAGTTTCGATCTAAAACGATGTATCCCGTTGTTTTGAGACGGAATACAAGATTTCGCGCAGATCTGAGAGAAAAAGTTTACACCTTTCTCTCGTGTACTCTTCGACGACTTGTAAAATCGATGCTCGTGAATTTTTCTAGTTTCAATCTAAAACGATGTATCCCGTTGTTTTGAGCCGGAATACAAGTTTTCGCAGAGTTCTGAGAGAAAAATTTTACACCTTTCTCTCGTCTACTTTTCGACGACTAGTAAAATTGATGCTCGTGAATTTTGCTAGTTTCGATCTAAAACGATGTATTCCGTTGTGTTGAGCCGGAATACAAGTTTTCGCGCAGTTCTGAGAGAAAATGTTTACACCTTTCTCTCCTCTACTGTTCTAGTAGTAAAATCAATGTTCGTGAATCTCGCTATTTTCGATCTAAAACGATGTATCCCGTTGTTTCGAGCCGGAATACAAGTTTTCGCGCAGTTCTGAAAGAAAAAGTTTACACCTTTCTCTCGTCTACTCTTCGACTAGTGAAATCGATGCTCGTGAATTTTGCTAGTTTCGATCTAAAACGATGTATCAAGTTGTTTCGAGCCGGAATACAAGTTTTCGCGCAGTTCTGAGAGAAAAAGTTTGCACCTATCTTTCATCTACTCTTCTACTAGTAAAATCGATGCTCGTGAATCTCGCTAGTTTCGATCTAAAACAATGTATCCCGTTGTTTTGAGACGGAATACAAGATTTCGCGCAGATCTGAGAGAAAAAGTTTACTCCTTTTTCTCGTCTACTCTTCGGCGACTTGTAAAATCGATGCTCGTGAATTTTGCTAGTTTCGATCTAAAGCGATGTATCCCGTTGTTTTGAGCCGGAATACAAGTTTTCGCGCAGTTCTGAGAGAAAAAGTTTACACCTTTCTCTCGTCAACTCTTCGACGACTTGTAAAATCGATGCTCGTGAATTTTGCTAGTTTTGATCTAAATCGATGTATCCCGTTGTTTTGAGCCAGAATACAAGTTTTCGCGCAGTTCTGAGAGAAAAAGTTTACACCTTTCTCTCCTCTACTCTTCGACGACTTGTAAAATCGATGCTCGTGAATTTTTCTAGTTTCGATCTAAAACGATGTATCCCGTTGTTTTGAGACGGAATACGAGATTTCGCGCAGTTCTGAGAGAAAAAGTTTACACCTGTCTCTCGTCTACTCTTCGGCGACTTGTAAAATCGATGCTCGTGAATTTTGCTAGTTTCGATCTAAAACGATGTATCCCGTTGTTTTGAGCCGGAATACAAGTTTTCGCGCAGTTCTGAGAGAAAAAGTTTACACCTTTCTCTCGTCTACTCTTCGACGACTTGTAAAATCGATGCTCGTGAATTTTTCTAGTTTCGATCTAAAACGATGTATCCCGTTGTTTGAGCCGGAATACAAGTTTTCGCGCAGTTCTGAGAGAAAAATTTTACACCTTTCTCTCGTCTACTTTTCGACGACTAGTAAAATCGATGCTCGTGAATTTTGCTAGTTTCGATCTAAAACGATGTAACCCGTTGTGTTGAGCCGGAATACAAGTTTTCGCGCAGTTCTGAGAGAAAAAGTTTATACCTTTCTCTCGTCTACTCTTCGACTAGTGAAATCGATGCTCGTGAATTTTGCAAGTTTCGATCTAAAACGATGTAACCCGTTGTTTTGAGACGGAATACAAGATTTCGCGCAGTTCTGAGAGAAAAAGTTTACACCTTTCTCTCGTCTACTCTTCGGCGACTTGTAAAATCGATGCTCGTGAATTTTGCTAGTTTCGATCTAAAACGATGTATCCCGTTGTTTTGAGCCGGAATACAAGTTTTCGCGCAGATCTGAGAGAAAAAGTTTACACCTTTCTCTCGTCTACTCTTCGACTAGTAAAAGCGATGTTCGTGAATTTTGCTAGTTTCGATCTAAAGCGATGTATCCCGTTGTTTTGAGATGGAATACAAGATTTCGCGCAGTTCTGAGAGAAAAAGTTTACACCTTTCTCTCGTCTACTCTTCGACTAGTGAAATCGATGCTCGTGAATTTTGCTAGTTTCGATCTAAAACTATGTATCCCGTTGTTTCGAGCCGGAATACAAGTTTTCGCGCAGTTCTGAGAGAAAACGTTTGCACCTATCTTTCATCTACTCTTCTACTAGTAAAATCGATGCTCGTGAATCTCGCTAGTTTCGATCTAAAACAATGTATCCCGTTGTTTTGAGACGGAATACAAGATTTCGCGCAGATCTGAGAGAAAAAGTTTACTCCTTTTTCTCGTCTACTCTTCGGCGACTTGTAAAATCGATGCTCGTGAATTTTGCTAGTTTCGATCTAAAGCGATGTATCCCGTTGTTTTGAGCCGGAATACAAGTTTTCGCGCAGTTCTGAGAGAAAAGGTTTACACCTTTCTCTCGTCTACTCTTCGACGACTTGTAAAATCGATGCTCGTGAATTTTGCTAGTTTTGATCTAAATCGATGTATCCCGTTGTTTTGAGCCAGAATACAAGTTTTCGCGCAGTTCTGAGAGAAAAAGTTTACACCTTTCTCTCCTCTACTCTTCGACGACTTGTAAAATCGATGCTCGTGAATTTTTCTAGTTTCGATCTAAAACGATGTATCCCGTTGTTTTGAGACGGAATACAAGATTTCGCGCAGTTCTGAGAGAAAAAGTTTACACCTGTCTCTCGTCTACTCTTCGGCGACTTGTAAAATCGATGCTCGTGAATTTTGCTAGTTTCGATCTAAAACGATGTATCCCGTTGTTTTGAGCCGGAATACAAGTTTTCGCGCAGTTCTGAGAGAAAAAGTTTACACCTTTCTCTCGTCTACTCTTCGACGACTTGTAAAATCGATGCTCGTGAATTTTTCTAGTTTCGATCTAAAACGATGTATCCCGTTGTTTGAGCCGGAATACAAGTTTTCGCGCAGTTCTGAGAGAAAAATTTTACACCTTTCTCTCGTCTACTTTTCGACGACTAGTAAAATCGATACTCGTGAATTTTGCTAGTTTCGATCTAAAACGATGTAACCCGTTGTGTTGAGCCGGAATACAAGTTTTCGCGCAGTTCTGAGAGAAAAAGTTTACACCTTTCTCTCGTCTACTCTTCGACTAGTGAAATCGATGCTCGTGAATTTTGCAAGTTTCGATCTAAAACGATGTAACCCGTTGTTTTGAGACGGAATACAAGATTTCGCGCAGTTCTGAGGGAAAAAGTTTACACCTTTCTCTCGTCTACTCTTCGGCGACTTGTAAAATCGATGCTCGTGAATTTTGCTAGTTTCGATCTAAAACGATGTATCCCGTTGTTTTGAGCCGGAATACAAATTTTCGCGCAGTTCTCAGAGAAAAAGTTTACACCTTTCTCTCGTCTACTCTTTGACGACTTGTAAAATCGATGCTCGTCAATTTTGCTAGTTTCGATCTAAAACGATGTATCCCGTTGTTTTGAGCCAGAATACAAGTTTTCGCGCAGTTCTGAGAGAAAAAGTTTACACCTTTCTCTCCTCTACTCTTCGACGACTTGTAAAATCGATGCTCGTGAATTTTTCTAGTTTCGATCTAAAACGATGTATCCCGTTGTTTTGAGACGGAGTACAAGATTTCGCGCAGTTCGAGAGAAAAAGTTTACACCTTTCTCTCGTCTACTCTTCGGCGACTTGTAAAATCGATGCTCGTGAATTTTGCTAGTTTCGATCTAAAACGATGTATCCCGTTGTTTTGAGCCGGAATACAAGTTTTCGCGCAGATCTGAGAGAAAAAGTTTACACCTTTCTCTCGTCTACTCTTCGACTAGTAAAAGCGATGTTCGTGAATTTTGCTAGTTTCGATCTAAAACGATGTATCCCGTTGTTTTGAGACGGAATACAAGATTTCGCGCAGTTCTGAGAGAAAAAGTTTACACCTTTCTCTCCTCTACTCTTCGACGACTTGTAAAATCGATGCTCGTGAATTTTTCTAGTTTCGATCTAAAACGATGTATCCCGTTGTGTTGAGCCGGAATACAAGTTTTCGCGCAGTTCTGAGAGAAAACGTTTACACCTTTCTCTCCTCTACTGTTCTAGTAGTAAAATTAATGTTCGTGAATCTCGCTAGTTTCGATCTAAAACGATGTATCCCGTTGTTTCGAGCCGGAATACAAGTTTTCGCGCAGTTCTGAGAGAAAAAGTTTACACCTTTCTCTCGTCTACTCTTCGACTAGTGAAATCGATGCTCGTGAATTTTGCTAGTTTCGATCTAAAACGATGTATCCCGTTGTTTCGAGCCGGAATACAAGTTTTCGCGCAGTTCTGAGAGAAAAAGTTTACACCTATCTCTCATATACTCTTCTACTAGTAAAATCGATGCTCGTGAATCTCGCTAGTTTCGATCTAAAACGATGTATCCCCTTGTTTCGAGCCGGAATACAAGATTTCGCGCTGTTCTGAGAGAAAAAGTTTACACCTGTCTCTCGTCTACTCTTCGGCGACTTGTAAAATCGATGCTCGTGAATTTTGCTAGTTTCGATCTAAAACGATGTATCCCGTTGTTTTGAGCCGGAATACAAGTTTTCGCGCAGTTCTGAGAGAAAAAGTTTACACCTTTCTCTCGTCTACTCTTCGACGACTTGTAAAATCGATGCTCGTGAATTTTTCTAGTTTCGATCTAAAACGATGTATCCAGTTGTTTTGAGCCGGAATACAAGTTTTCGCGCAGTTCTGAGAGAAAAATTTTACACCTTTCTCTCGTCTACTTTTCGACGACTAGTAAAATCGATGCTCGTGAATTTTGCTAGTTTCGATCTAAAACGATGTATCCCGTTGTGTTGAGCCGGAATACAAGTTTTCGCGCAGTTCTGAGAGAAAAAGTTTACACCTTTCTTTCGTCTACTCTTCGACTAGTGAAATCGATGCTCGTGAATTTTGCAAGTTTCGATCTAAAACGATGTATCCCGTTGTTTTGAGACGGAATACAAGATTTCGCGCAGTTCTGAGAGAAAAAGTTTACACCTTTCTCTCGTCTACTCTTCGGCGACTTGTAAAATCGATGCTCGTGAATTTTGCTAGTTTCGATCTAAAACGATGTATCCCGTTGTTTTGAGCCGGAATACAAGTTTTCGCGCAGTTCTGAGAGAAAAAGTTTACACCTTTCTCTCGTCTACTCTTCGACGACTTGTAAAATCGATGCTCGTGAATTTTGCTAGTTTCGATCTAAAACGATGTATCCCGTTGTTTTGAGCCAGAATACAAGTTTTCGCGCAGTTCTGAGAGAAAAAGTTTACACCTTTCTCTCCTCTACTCTTCGACGACTTGTAAAATCGATGCTCGTGAATTTTTTTAGTTTCGATCTAAAACGATGTATCCCGTTGTTTTGAGCCGGAATACAAGTTTTCGCGCCGTTCTCAGAGAAAAAGTTTACACCTATCTCTCATCTACTCTTCTACTAGTAAAATCGATGCTCGTGAATTTTGCTAGTTTCGATCTAAAACGATGTATCCCTTTGTTTTGAGCCGGAATACAAGTTTTCGCGCAGATCTGAGAGAAAAAGTTTACACCTTTCTCTCGTCTACTCTTCGACTAGTAAAAGCGATGTTCGTGAATTTTGCTAGTTTCGATCTAAAACGATGTATCCCGTTGTTTTGAGACGGAATACAAGATTTCGCGCAGATCTGAGAGAAAAAGTTTACACCTTTCTCTCGTGTACTCTTCGACGACTTGTAAAATCGATGCTCGTGAATTTTTCTAGTTTCGATCTAAAACGATGTATCCCGTTGTTTTGAGCCGGAATACAAGTTTTCGCGCAGTTCTGAGAGAAAAATTTTACACCTTTCTCTCGTCAACTTTTCGACGACTAGTAAAATTGATGCTCGTGAATTTTGCTAGTTTCGATCTAAAACGATGTATCCCGTTGTGTTGAGCCGGAATACAAGTTTTCGCGCACGTCTGAGAGAAAACGTTTACACCTTTCTCTCCTCTACTGTTCTAGTAGTAAAATCAATGTTCGTGAATCTCGCTAGTTTCGATCTAAAACGATGTATCCCGTTGTTTCGAGCCGGAATACAAGTTTTCGCGCAGTTCTGAGAGAAAAAGTTTACACCTTTCTCTCCTCTACTCTTCGACGACTTGTAAAATCGATGCTCGTGAATTTTTCTAGTTTCGATCTAAAACGATGTATCCCGTTGTTTTGAGACGGAATACAAGATTTCGCGCAGTTCTGAGAGAAAAAGTTTACACCTGTCTCTCGTCTACTCTTCGGCGACTTGTAAAATCGATGCTCGTGAATTTTGCTAGTTTCGATCTAAAACGATGTATCCCGTTGTTTTGAGCCGGAATACAAGTTTTCGCGCAGTTCTGAGAGAAAAAGTTTACACCTTTCTCTCGTCTACTCTTCGACGACTTGTAAAATCGATGCTCGTGAATTTTTCTAGTTTCGATCTAAAACGATGTATCCCGTTGTTTGAGCCGGAATACAAGTTTTCGCGCAGTTCTGAGAGAAAAATTTTACACCTTTCTCTCGTCTACTTTTCGACGACTAGTAAAATCGATGCTCGTGAATTTTGCTAGTTTCGATCTAAAACGATGTAACCCGTTGTGTTGAGCCGGAATACAAGTTTTCGCGCAGTTCTGAGAGAAAAAGTTTACACCTTTCTCTCGTCTACTCTTCGACTAGTGAAATCGATGCTCGTGAATTTTGCAAGTTTCGATCTAAAACGATGTAACCCGTTGTTTTGAGACGGAATACAAGATTTCGCGCAGTTCTGAGAGAAAAAGTTTACACCTTTCTCTCGTCTACTCTTCGGCGACTTGTAAAATCGATGCTCGTGAATTTTGCTAGTTTCGATCTAAAACGATGTATCCCGTTGTTTTGAGCCGGAATACAAATTTTCGCGCAGTTCTGAGAGAAAAAGTTTACACCTTTCTCTCGTCTACTCTTCGACGACTTGTAAAATCGATGCTCGTCAATTTTGCTAGTTTCGATCTAAAACGATGTATCCCGTTGTTTTGAGCCAGAATACAAGTTTTCGCGCAGTTCTGAGAGAAAAAGTTTACACCTTTCTCTCCTCTACTCTTCGACGACTTGTAAAATCGATGCTCGTGAATTTTTCTAGTTTCGATCTAAAACGATGTATCCCGTTGTTTTGAGACGGAGTACAAGATTTCGCGCAGTTCGAGAGAAAAAGTTTACACCTTTCTCTCGTCTACTCTTCGGCGACTTGTAAAATCGATGCTCGTGAATTTTGCTAGTTTCGATCTAAAACGATGTATCCCGTTGTTTTGAGCCGGAATACAAGTTTTCGCGCAGATCTGAGAGAAAAAGTTTACACCTTTCTCTCGTCTACTCTTCGACTAGTAAAAGCGATGTTCGTGAATTTTGCTAGTTTCGATCTAAAACGATGTATCCCGTTGTTTTGAGACGGAATACAAGATTTCGCGCAGTTCTGAGAGAAAACGTTTACACCTTTCTCTCCTCTACTGTTCTAGTAGTAAAATTAATGTTCGTGAATCTCGCTAGTTTCGATCTAAAACGATGTATCCCGTTGTTTCGAGCCGGAATACAAGTTTTCGCGCAGTTCTGAGAGAAAAAGTTTACACCTTTCTCTCGTCTACTCTTCGACTAGTGAAATCGATGCTCGTGAATTTTGCTAGTTTCGATCTAAAACGATGTATCCCGTTGTTTCGAGCCGGAATACAAGTTTTCGCGCAGTTCTGAGAGAAAAAGTTTACACCTATCTCTCATATACTCTTCTACTAGTAAAATCGATGCTCGTGAATCTCGCTAGTTTCGATCTAAAACGATGTATCCCCTTGTTTCGAGCCGGAATACAAGATTTCGCGCTGTTCTGAGAGAAAAAGTTTACACCTGTCTCTCGTCTACTCTTCGGCGACTTGTAAAATCGATGCTCGTGAATTTTGCTAGTTTCGATCTAAAACGATGTATCCCGTTGTTTTGAGCCGGAATACAAGTTTTCGCGCAGTTCTGAGAGAAAAAGTTTACACCTTTCTCTCGTCTACTCTTCGACGACTTGTAAAATCGATGCTCGTGAATTTTTCTAGTTTCGATCTAAAACGATGTATCCAGTTGTTTTGAGCCGGAATACAAGTTTTCGCGCAGTTCTGAGAGAAAAATTTTACACCTTTCTCTCGTCTACTTTTCGACGACTAGTAAAATCGATGCTCGTGAATTTTGCTAGTTTCGATCTAAAACGATGTATCCCGTTGTGTTGAGCCGGAATACAAGTTTTCGCGCAGTTCTGAGAGAAAAAGTTTACACCTTTCTTTCGTCTACTCTTCGACTAGTGAAATCGATGCTCGTGAATTTTGCAAGTTTCGATCTAAAACGATGTATCCCGTTGTTTTGAGACGGAATACAAGATTTCGCGCAGTTCTGAGAGAAAAAGTTTACACCTTTCTCTCGTCTACTCTTCGGCGACTTGTAAAATCGATGCTCGTGAATTTTGCTAGTTTCGATCTAAAACGATGTATCCCGTTGTTTTGAGCCGGAATACAAGTTTTCGCGCAGTTCTGAGAGAAAAAGTTTACACCTTTCTCTCGTCTACTCTTCGACGACTTGTAAAATCGATGCTCGTGAATTTTTTTAGTTTCGATCTAAAACGATGTATCCCGTTGTTTTGAGCCGGAATACAAGTTTTCGCGCCGTTCTCAGAGAAAAAGTTTACACCTATCTCTCATCTACTCTTCTACTAGTAAAATCGATGCTCGTGAATTTTGCTAGTTTCGATCTAAAACGATGTATCCCTTTGTTTTGAGCCGGAATACAAGTTTTCGCGCAGATCTGAGAGAAAAAGTTTACACCTTTCTCTCGTCTACTCTTCGACTAGTAAAAGCGATGTTCGTGAATTTTGCTAGTTTCGATCTAAAACGATGTATCCCGTTGTTTTGAGACGGAATACAAGATTTCGCGCAGATCTGAGAGAAAAAGTTTACACCTTTCTCTCGTGTACTCTTCGACGACTTGTAAAATCGATGCTCGTGAATTTTTCTAGTTTCGATCTAAAACGATGTATCCCGTTGTTTTGAGCCGGAATACAAGTTTTCGCGCAGTTCTGAGAGAAAAATTTTACACCTTTCTCTCGTCTACTTTTCGACGACTAGTAAAATTGATGCTCGTGAATTTTGCTAGTTTCGATCTAAAACGATGTATCCCGTTGTGTTGAGCCGGAATACAAGTTTTCGCGCAGTTCTGAGAGAAAACGTTAACACCTTTCTCTCCTCTACTGTTCTAGTAGTAAAATCAATGTTCGTGAATCTCGCTAGTTTCGATCTAAAACGATGTATCCCGTTGTTTCGAGCCGGAATACAAGTTTTCGCGCAGTTCTGAGAGAAAAAGTTTACACCTTTCTCTCGTCTACTCTTCGACTAGTGAAATCGATGCTCGTGAATTTTGCTAGTTTCGATCTAAAACGATGTATCAAGTTGTTTCGAGCCGGAATACAAGTTTTCGCGCAGTTCTGAGAGAAAAAGTTTGCACCTATCTTTCATCTACTCTTCTACTAGTAAAATCGATGCTCGTGAATCTCGCTAGTTTCGATCTAAAACAATGTATCCCGTTGTTTTGAGACGGAATACAAGATTTCGCGCAGATCTGAGAGAAAAAGTTTACTCCTTTTTCTCGTCTACTCTTCGGCGACTTGTAAAATCGATGCTCGTGAATTTTGCTAGTTTCGATCTAAAGCGATGTATCCCGTTGTTTTGAGCCGGAATACAAGTTTTCGCGCAGTTCTGAGAGAAAAAGTTTACACCTTTCTCTCGTCTACTCTTCGACGACTTGTAAAATCGATGCTCGTGAATTTTGCTAGTTTTGATCTAAATCGATGTATTCCGTTCTTTTGAGCCAGAATACAAGTTTTCGCGCAGTTCTGAGAGAAAAAGTTTACACCTTTCTCTCCTCTACTCTTCGACGACTTGTAAAATCGATGCTCGTGAATTTTTCTAGTTTCGATCTAAAACGATGTATCCCGTTGTTTTGAGACGGAATACAAGATTTCGCGCAGTTCTGAGAGAAAAAGTTTGCACCTATCTTTCATCTACTCTTCTACTAGTAAAATCGATGCTCGTGAATCTCGCTAGTTTCGATCTAAAACAATGTATCCCGTTGTTTTGAGACGGAATACAAGATTTCGCGCAGATCTGAGAGAAAAAGTTTACTCCTTTTTCTCGTCTACTCTTCGGCGACTTGTAAAATCGATGCTCGTGAATTTTGCTAGTTTCGATCTAAAGCGATGTATCCCGTTGTTTTGAGCCGGAATACAAGTTTTCGCGCAGTTCTGAGAGAAAAAGTTTACACCTTTCTCTCGTCTACTCTTCGACGACTTGTAAAATCGATGCTCGTGAATTTTGCTAGTTTTGATCTAAATCGATGTATTCCGTTCTTTTGAGCCAGAATACAAGTTTTCGCGCAGTTCTGAGAGAAAAAGTTTACACCTTTCTCTCCTCTACTCTTCGACGACTTGTAAAATCGATGCTCGTGAATTTTTCTAGTTTCGATCTAAAACGATGTATCCCGTTGTTTTGAGACGGAATACAAGATTTCGCGCAGTTCTGAGAGAAAAAGTTTACACCTTTCTCTCGTCTACTCTTCGACTAGTGAAATCGATGCTCGTGAATTTTGCAAGTTTCGATCTAAAACGATGTAACCCGTTGTTTTGAGACGGAATACAAGATTTCGCGCAGTTCTGAGAGAAAAAGTTTACACCTTTCTCTCGTCTACTCTTCGGCGACTTGTAAAATCGATGCTCGTGAATTTTGCTAGTTTCGATCTAAAACGATGTATCCCGTTGTTTTGAGCCGGAATACAAATTTTCGCGCAGTTCTGAGAGAAAAAGTTTACACCTTTCTCTCGTCTACTCTTCGACGACTTGTAAAATCGATGCACGTCAATTTTGCTAGTTTCGATCTAAAACGATGTATCCCGTTGTTTGAGCCAGAATACAAGTTTTCGCGCAGTTCTGAGAGAAAAAGTTTACACCTTTCTCTCCTCTACTCTTCGACGACTTGTAAAATCGATGCTCGTGAATTTTTCTAGTTTCGATCTAAAACGATGTATCCCGTTGTTTTGAGACGGAGTACAAGATTTCGCGCAGTTCGAGAGAAAAAGTTTACACCTTTCTCTCGTCTACTCTTCGGCGACTTGTAAAATCGATGCTCGTGAATTTTGCTAGTTTCGATCTAAAACGATGTATCCCGTTGTTTTGAGCCGGAATACAAGTTTTCGCGCAGATCTGAGAGAAAAAGTTTACACCTTTCTCTCGTCTACTCTTCGACTAGTAAAAGCGATGTTCGTGAATTTTGCTAGTTTCGATCTAAAACGATGTATCCCGTTGTTTTGAGACGGAATACAAGATTTCGCGCAGTTCTGAGAGAAAAAGTTTACACCTTTCTCTCCTCTACTCTTCGACGACTTGTAAAATCGATGCTCGTGAATTTTTCTAGTTTCGATCTAAAACGATGTATCCCGTTGTTTTGAGCCGGAATACAAGTTTTCGCGCAGTTCTGAGAGAAAAAGTTTACACCTTTCTCTCCTCTACTCTTCGACGACTTGTAAAATCGATGCTCGTGAATTTTTCTAGTTTCGATCTAAAACGATGTATCCCGTTGTTTTGAGCCGGAATACAAGTTTTCGCGCAGTTCTGAGAGAAAAAGTTTACACCTTTCTCTCGTCTACTATTCGACTAGTGAAATCGATGCTCGTGAATTTTGCAAGTTTCGATCTAAAACGATGTATCCCGTTGTTTTGAGACGGAATACAACATTTCGCGCAGTTCTGAGAGAAAAAGTTTACACCTTTCTCTCGTCTACTCTTCTACTAGTAACATCGATGCTCGTGAATCTCGCTAGTTTCGATCTAAAACGATGTATCCCGTTGTTTTGAGACGGAGTACAAGATTTCGCGCAGTTCGAGAGAAAACGTTTACACCTTTCTCTCGTCTACTCTTCGGCGACTTGTAAAATCGATGCTCGTGAATTTTGCTAGTTTCGATCTAAAACGATGTATCCCGTTGTTTTGAGCCGGAATACAAGTTTTCGCGCAGATCTGAGAGAAAAAGTTTACACCTTTCTCTCGTCTACTCTTCGACTAGTAAAAGCGATGTTCGTGAATTTTGCTAGTTTCGATCTAAAACGATGTATCCCGTTGTTTTGAGTCGGAATACAAGATTTCGCGCAGATCTGAGAGAAAAAGTTTACACCTTTCTCTCGTGTACTCTTCGACGACTTGTAAAATCGATGCTCGTGAATTTTTCTAGTTTCGATCTAAAACGATGTATCCCGTTGTTTTGAGCCGGAATACAAGTTTTCGCGCAGTTCTGAGAGAAAAATTTTACACCTTTCTCTCGTCTACTTTTCGACGACTAGTAAAATTGATGCTCGTGAATTTTGCTAGTTTCGATCTAAAACGATGTATCCCGTTGTTTTGAGCCGGAATACAAGTTTTCGCGCAGTTCTGAGAGAAAACGTTTACACCTTTCTCTCCTCTACTGTTCTAGTAGTAAAATCAATGTTCGTGAATCTCGCTAGGTTCGATCTAAAACGATGTATCCCGTTGTTTCGAGCCGGAATACAAGTTTTCGCGCAGTTCTGAGAGAAAAAGTTTACACCTTTCTCTCGTCTACTCTTCGACTAGTGAAATCGATGCTCGTGAATTTTGCTAGTTTCAATCTAAAACGATGTATCCCGTTGTTTCGAGCCGGAATACAAGTTTTCGCGCAGTTCTGAGAGAAAAAGTTTACACCTATCTCTCATCTACTCTTCTACTAGTAAAATCGATGCTCGTGAATCTCGCTAGTTTCGATCTAAAACGATGTATCCCGTTGTTTCGAGCCGGAATACAAGATTTCGCGCAGTTCTGAGAGAAAAAGTTTATACCTGTCTCTCGTCTACTCTTCGGCGACTTGTAAAATCGATGCTCGTGAATTTTGCTAGTTTCGATCTAAAACGATGTATCCCGTTGTTTTGAGCCGGAATACAAGTTTTCGCGCAGTTCTGAGAGAAAAAGTTTACACCTTTCTCTCGTCTACTCTTCGACGACTTGTAAAATCGATGCTCGTGAATTTTTCTAGTTTCGATCTAAAACGATGTATCCCGTTGTTTTGAGCCGAAATACAAGTTTTCGCGCAGTTCTGAGAGAAAAATTTTACACCTTTCTCTCGTCTACTTTTCGACGACTAGTAAAATCGATGCTCGTGAATTTTGCTAGTTTCGATCTAAAACGATGTATCCCGTTGTGTTGAGCCGGAATACAAGTTTTCGCGCAGTTCTGAGAGAAAAAGTTTACACCTTTCTCTCGTCTACTCTTCGACTAGTAAAAGCGATGTTCGTGAATTTTGCTAGTTTCGATCTAAAACGATGTATCCCGTTGTTTTGAGTCGGAATACAAGATTTCGCGCAGATCTGAGAGAAAAAGTTTACACCTTTCTCTCGTGTACTCTTCGACGACTTGTAAAATCGATGCTCGTGAATTTTTCTAGTTTCGATCTAAAACGATGTATCCCGTTGTTTTGAGCCGGAATACAAGTTTTCGCGCAGTTCTGAGAGAAAAATTTTACACCTTTCTCTCGTCTACTTTTCGACGACTAGTAAAATTGATGCTCGTGAATTTTGCTAGTTTCGATCTAAAACGATGTATCCCGTTGTTTTGAGCCGGAATACAAGTTTTCGCGCAGTTCTGAGAGAAAACGTTTACACCTTTCTCTCCTCTACTGTTCTAGTAGTAAAATCAATGTTCGTGAATCTCGCTAGGTTCGATCTAAAACGATGTATCCCGTTGTTTCGAGCCGGAATACAAGTTTTCGCGCAGTTCTGAGAGAAAAAGTTTACACCTTTCTCTCGTCTACTCTTCGACTAGTGAAATCGATGCTCGTGAATTTTGCTAGTTTCAATCTAAAACGATGTATCCCGTTGTTTCGAGCCGGAATACAAGTTTTCGCGCAGTTCTGAGAGAAAAAGTTTACACCTATCTCTCACCTACTCTTCTACTAGTAAAATCGATGCTCGTGAATCTCGCTAGTTTCGATCTAAAACGATGTATCCCGTTGTTTCGAGCCGGAATACAAGATTTCGCGCAGTTCTGAGAGAAAAAGTTTATACCTGTCTCTCGTCTACTCTTCGGCGACTTGTAAAATCGATGCTCGTGAATTTTGCTAGTTTCGATCTAAAACGATGTATCCCGTTGTTTTGAGCCGAAATACAAGTTTTCGCGCAGTTCTGAGAGAAAAATTTTACACCTTTCTCTCGTCTACTTTTCGACGACTAGTAAAATCGATGCTCGTGAATTTTGCTAGTTTCGATCTAAAACGATGTATCCCGTTGTGTTGAGCCGGAATACAAGTTTTCGCGCAGTTCTGAGAGAAAAAGTTTACACCTTTCTCTCGTCTACTCTTTGACTAGTGAAATCGATGCTCGTGAATTTTGCTAGTTTCGATCTAAAACGATGTATCCCGTTGTTTTGAGCCGGAATACAAGTTTTCGCGCAGTTCTGAGAGAAAAAGTTTACACCTTTCTCTCGTCTACTCTTCGACGACTTGTAAAATCGATGCTCGTGAATTTTTCTAGTTTCGATCTAAAACGATGTATCCCGTTGTTTTGAGCCGGAATACAAGTTTTCGCGCAGTTCTGAGAGAAAAAGTTTACACCTTTCTCTTGTCTACTCTTCGACTAGTGAAATCGATGCTCGTGAATTTTGCAAGTTTCGATCTAAAACGATGTATCCCGTTGTTTTGAGACGGAATACAAGATTTCGCGCAGTTCTGAGAGAAAAAGTTTACACCTTTCTCTCGTCTACTCTTCTACTAGTAAAATCGATGCTCGTGAATCTCGCTAGTTTCGATCTAAAACGATGTATCCCGTTGTTTTGAGACGGAGTACAACATTTCGCGCAGTTCGAGAGAAAAAGTTTACACCTTTCTCTCGTCTACTCTTCGGCGACTTGTAAAATCGATGCTCGTGAATTTTGCTAGTTTCGATCTAAAACGATGTATCCCGTTGTTTTGAGCCGGAATACAAGTTTTCGCGCAGATCTGAGAGAAAACGTTTACACCTTTCTCTCGTCTACTCTTCGACTAGTAAAAGCGATGTTCGTGAATTTTGCTAGTTTCGATCTAAAACGATGTATCCCGTTGTTTTGAGCCGGAATACAAGTTTTCGCGCAGTTCTGAGAGAAACATTTTACACCTTTCTCTCGTCTACTTTTCGACGACTAGTAAAATTGATGCTCGTGAATTTTGCTAGTTTCGATCTAAAACGATGTATCCCGTTGTGTTGAGCCGGAATACAAGTTTTCGCGCAGTTCTGAGAGAAAACGTTTACACCTTTCTCTCGTCTACTCTTCGGCGACTTGTAAAATCGATGCTCGTGAATTTTGCTAGTTTCGATCTAAAACGATGTATCCCGTTGTTTCGAGCCGGAATACAAGTTTTCGCGCAGTTCTGAGAGAAAAAGTTTACACCTATCTCTCATCTACTCTTCTACTAGTAAAATCGATGCTCGTGAATCTCGCTAGTTTCGATCTAAAACGATGTATCCCGTTGTTTCGAGCCGGAATACAAGATTTCGCGCAGTTCTGAGAGAAAAAGTTTATACCTGTCTCTCGTCTACTCTTCGGCGACTTGTAAAATCGATGCTCGTGAATTTTGCTAGTTTCGATCTAAAACGATGTATCCCGTTGTTTTGAGCCGGAATACAAGTTTTCGCGCAGTTCTGAGAGAAAAAGTTTACACCTTTCTCTCGTCTACTCTTCGACGACTTGTAAAATCGATGCTCGTGAATTTTTCTAGTTTCGATCTAAAACGATGTATCCCGTTGTTTTGAGCCGAAATACAAGTTTTCGCGCAGTTCTGAGAGAAAAATTTTACACCTTTCTCTCGTCTACTTTTCGACGACTAGTAAAATCGATGCTCGTGAATTTTGCTAGTTTCGATCTAAAACGATGTATCCCGTTGTGTTGAGCCGGAATACAAGTTTTCGCGCAGTTCTGAGAGAAAAAGTTTACACCTTTCTCTCGTCTACTCTTTGACTAGTGAAATCGATGCTCGTGAATTTTGCAAGTTTCGATCTAAAACGATGTATCCCGTTGTTTTGAGACGGAATACAAGATTTCGCGCAGTTCTGAGAGAAAAAGTTTACACCTTTCTCTCGTCTACTCTTCGGCGACTTGTAAAATCGATGCTCGTGAATTTTGCTAGTTTCGATCTAAAACGATGTATCCCGTTGTTTTGAGCCGGAATACAAGTTTTCGCGCAGTTCTGAGAGAAAAAGTTTACACCTTTCTCTCGTCTACTCTTCGACTACTTGTAAAATCGATGCTCGTGAATTTTTCTAGTTTCGATCTAAAACGATGTATCAAGTTGTTTCGAGCCGGAATACAAGTTTTCGCGCAGTTCTGAGAGAAAAAGTTTGCACCTATCTTTCATCTACTCTTCTACTAGTAAAATCGATGCTCGTGAATCTCGCTAGTTTCGATCTAAAACAATGTATCCCGTTGTTTTGAGACGGAATACAAGATTTCGCGCAGATCTGAGAGAAAAAGTTTACTCCTTTTTCTCGTCTACTCTTCGGCGACTTGTAAAATCGATGCTCGTGAATTTTGCTAGTTTCGATCTAAAGCGATGTATCCCGTTGTTTTGAGCCGGAATACAAGTTTTCGCGCAGTTCTGAGAGAAAAAGTTTACACCTTTCTCTCGTCTACTCTTCGACGACTTGTAAAATCGATGCTCGTGAATTTTGCTAGTTTTGATCTAAATCGATGTATTCCGTTCTTTTGAGCCAGAATACAAGTTTTCGCGCAGTTCTGAGAGAAAAAGTTTACACCTTTCTCTCCTCTACTCTTCGACGACTTGTAAAATCGATGCTCGTGAATTTTTCTAGTTTCGATCTAAAACGATGTATCCCGTTGTTTTGAGACGGAATACAAGATTTCGCGCAGTTCTGAGAGAAAAAGTTTACACCTTTCTCTCGTCTACTCTTCGACTAGTGAAATCGATGCTCGTGAATTTTGCAAGTTTCGATCTAAAACGATGTAACCCGTTGTTTTGAGACGGAATACAAGATTTCGCGCAGTTCTGAGAGAAAAAGTTTACACCTTTCTCTCGTCTACTCTTCGGCGACTTGTAAAATCGATGCTCGTGAATTTTGCTAGTTTCGATCTAAAACGATGTATCCCGTTGTTTTGAGCCGGAATACAAGTTTTCGCGCAGATCTGAGAGAAAAAGTTTACACCTTTCTCTCGTCTACTCTTCGACTAGTAAAAGCGATGTTCGTGAATTTTGCTAGTTTCGATCTAAAACAATGTATCCCGTTGTTTTGAGACGGAATACAAGATTTCGCGCAGTTCTGAGAGAAAAAGTTTACACCTTTCTCTCCTCTACTCTTCGACGACTTGTAAAATCGATGCTCGTGAATTTTTCTAGTTTCGATCTAAAACGATGTATCCCGTTGTTTTGAGCCGGAATACAAGTTTTCGCGCAGTTCTGAGAGAAAAAGTTTACACCTTTCTCTCCTCTACTCTTCGACGACTTGTAAAATCGATGCTCGTGAATTTTTCTAGTTTCGATCTAAAACGATGTATCCCGTTGTTTTGAGCCGGAATACAAGTTTTCGCGCAGTTCTGAGAGAAAAAGTTTACACCTTTCTCTCGTCTACTCTTCGACTAGTGAAATCGATGCTCGTGAATTTTGCAAGTTTCGATCTAAAACGATGTATCCCGTTGTTTTGAGACGGAATACAACATTTCGCGCAGTTCTGAGAGAAAAAGTTTACACCTTTCTCTCGTCTACTCTTCTACTAGTAACATCGATGCTCGTGAATCTCGCTAGTTTCGATCTAAAACGATGTATCCCGTTGTTTTGAGACGGAGTACAAGATTTCGCGCAGTTCGAGAGAAAACGTTTACACCTTTCTCTCGTCTACTCTTCGGCGACTTGTAAAATCGATGCTCGTGAATTTTGCTAGTTTCGATCTAAAACGATGTATCCCGTTGTTTTGAGCCGGAATACAAGTTTTCGCGGAGATCTGAGAGAAAAAGTTTACACCTTTCTCTCGTCTACTCTTCGACTAGTAAAAGCGATGTTCGTGAATTTTGCTAGTTTCGATCTAAAACGATGTATCCCGTTGTTTTGAGTCGGAATACAAGATTTCGCGCAGATCTGAGAGAAAAAGTTTACACCTTTCTCTCGTGTACTCTTCGACGACTTGTAAAATCGATGCTCGTGAATTTTTCTAGTTTCGATCTAAAACGATGTATCCCGTTGTTTTGAGCCGGAATACAAGTTTTCGCGCAGTTCTGAGAGAAAAATTTTACACCTTTCTCTCGTCTACTTTTCGACGACTAGTAAAATTGATGCTCGTGAATTTTGCTAGTTTCGATCTAAAACGATGTATCCCGTTGTTTTGAGCCGGAATACAAGTTTTCGCGCAGTTCTGAGAGAAAACGTTTACACCTTTCTCTCCTCTACTGTTCTAGTAGTAAAATCAATGTTCGTGAATCTCGCTAGGTTCGATCTAAAACGATGTATCCCGTTGTTTCGAGCCGGAATACAAGTTTTCGCGCAGTTCTGAGAGAAAAAGTTTACACCTTTCTCTCGTCTACTCTTCGACTAGTGAAATCGATGCTCGTGAATTTTGCTAGTTTCAATCTAAAACGATGTATCCCGTTGTTTCGAGCCGGAATACAAGTTTTCGCGCAGTTCTGAGAGAAAAAGTTTACACCTATCTCTCATCTACTCTTCTACTAGTAAAATCGATGCTCGTGAATCTCGCTAGTTTCGATCTAAAACGATGTATCCCGTTGTTTCGAGCCGGAATACAAGATTTCGCGCAGTTCTGAGAGAAAAAGTTTATACCTGTCTCTCGTCTACTCTTCGGCGACTTGTAAAATCGATGCTCGTGAATTTTGCTAGTTTCGATCTAAAACGATGTATCCCGTTGTTTTGAGCCGGAATACAAGTTTTCGCGCAGTTCTGAGAGAAAAAGTTTACACCTTTCTCTCGTCTACTCTTCGACGACTTGTAAAATCGATGCTCGTGAATTTTTCTAGTTTCGATCTAAAACGATGTATCCCGTTGTTTTGAGCCGAAATACAAGTTTTCGCGCAGTTCTGAGAGAAAAATTTTACACCTTTCTCTCGTCTACTTTTCGACGACTAGTAAAATCGATGCTCGTGAATTTTGCTAGTTTCGATCTAAAACAATGTATCCCGTTGTGTTGAGCCGGAATACAAGTTTTCGCGCAGTTCTGAGAGAAAAAGTTTACACCTTTCTCTCGTCTACTCTTTGACTAGTGAAATCGATGCTCGTGAATTTTGCTAGTTTCGATCTAAAACGATGTATCCCGTTGTTTTGAGCCGGAATACAAGTTTTCGCGCAGTTCTGAGAGAAAAAGTTTACACCTTTCTCTCGTCTACTCTTCGACGACTTGTAAAATCGATGCTCGTGAATTTTTCTAGTTTCGATCTAAAACGATGTATCCCGTTGTTTTGAGCCGGAATACAAGTTTTCGCGCAGTTCTGAGAGAAAAAGTTTACACCTTTCTTTTGTCTACTCTTCGACTAGTGAAATCGATGCTCGTGAATTTTGCAAGTTTCGATCTAAAACGATGTATCCCGTTGTTTTGAGACGGAATACAAGATTTCGCGCAGTTCTGAGAGAAAAAGTTTACACCTTTCTCTTGTCTACTCTTCTACTAGTAAAATCGATGCTCGTGAATCTCGCTAGTTTCGATCTAAAACGATGTATCCCGTTGTATTGAGACGGAGTACAACATTTCGCGCAGTTCGAGAGAAAAAGTTTACACCTTTCTCTCGTCTACTCTTCGGCGACTTGTAAAATCGATGCTCGTGAATTTTGCTAGTTTCGATCTAAAACGATGTATCCCGTTGTTTTGAGCCGGAATACAAGTTTTCGCGCAGATCTGAGAGAAAAAGTTTACACCTTTCTCTCGTCTACTCTTCGACGACTTGTAAAATCGATGCTCGTGAATTTTTCTAGTTTCGATCTAAAACGATGTATCCCGTTGTTTTGAGCCGAAATACAAGTTTTCGCGCAGTTCTGAGAGAAAAATTTTACACCTTTCTCTCGTCTACTTTTCGACGACTAGTAAAATCGATGCTCGTGAATTTTGCTAGTTTCGATCTAAAACGATGTATCCCGTTGTGTTGAGCCGGAATACAAGTTTTCGCGCAGTTCTGAGAGAAAAAGTTTACACCTTTCTCTCGTCTACTCTTTGACTAGTGAAATCGATGCTCGTGAATTTTGCAAGTTTCGATCTAAAATGATGTATCCCGTTGTTTTGAGACGGAATACAAGATTTCGCGCAGTTCTGAGAGAAAAAGTTTACACCTTTCTCTCGTCTACTCTTCGGCGACTTGTAAAATCGATGCTCGTGAATTTTGCTAGTTTCGGTCTAAAACGATGTATCCCGTTGTTTTGAGCCGGAATACAAGTTTTCGCGCAGTTCTGAGAGAAAAAGTTTACACCTTTCTCTCGTCTACTCTTCGACGACTTGTAAAATCGATGCTCGTGAATTTTTCTAGTTTCGATCTAAAACGATGTATCAAGTTGTTTCGAGCCGGAATACAAGTTTTCGCGCAGTTCTGAGAGAAAAAGTTTGCACCTATCTTTCATCTACTCTTCTACTAGTAAAATCGATGCTCGTGAATCTCGCTAGTTTCGATCTAAAACAATGTATCCCGTTGTTTTGAGACGGAATACAAGATTTCGCGCAGATCTGAGAGAAAAAGTTTACTCCTTTTTCTCGTCTACTCTTCGGCGACTTGTAAAATCGATGCTCGTGAATTTTGCTAGTTTCGATCTAAAGCGATGTATCCCGTTGTTTTGAGCCGGAATACAAGTTTTCGCGCAGTTCTGAGAGAAAAAGTTTACACCTTTCTCTCGTCTACTCTTCGACGACTTGTAAAATCGATGCTCGTGAATTTTGCTAGTTTTGATCTAAATCGATGTATTCCGTTCTTTTGAGCCAGAATACAAGTTTTCGCGCAGTTCTGAGAGAAAAAGTTTACACCTTTCTCTCCTCTACTCTTCGACGACTTGTAAAATCGATGCTCGTGAATTTTTCTAGTTTCGATCTAAAACGATGTATCCCGTTGTTTTGAGACGGAATACAAGATTTCGCGCAGTTCTGAGAGAAAAAGTTTACACCTTTCTCTCGTCTACTCTTCGACTAGTGAAATCGATGCTCGTGAATTTTGCAAGTTTCGATCTAAAACGATGTAACCCGTTGTTTTGAGACGGAATACAAGATTTCGCGCAGTTCTGAGAGAAAAAGTTTACACCTTTCTCTCGTCTACTCTTCGGCGACTTGTAAAATCGATGCTCGTGAATTTTGCTAGTTTCGATCTAAAACGATGTATCCCGTTGTTTTGAGCCGGAATACAAGTTTTCGCGCAGATCTGAGAGAAAAAGTTTACACCTTTCTCTCGTCTACTCTTCGACTAGTAAAAGCGATGTTCGTGAATTTTGCTAGTTTCGATCTAAAACGATGTATCCCGTTGTTTTGAGACGGAATACAAGATTTCGCGCAGTTCTGAGAGAAAAAGTTTACACCTTTCTCTCCTCTACTCTTCGACGACTTGTAAAATCGATGCTCGTGAATTTTTCTAGTTTCGATCTAAAACGATGTATCCCGTTGTTTTGAGCCGGAATACAAGTTTTCGCGCAGTTCTGAGAGAAAAAGTTTACACCTTTCTCTCCTCTACTCTTCGACGACTTGTAAAATCGATGCTCGTGAATTTTTCTAGTTTCGATCTAAAACGATGTATCCCGTTGTTTTGAGCCGGAATACAAGTTTTCGCGCAGTTCTGAGAGAAAAAGTTTACACCTTTCTCTCGTCTACTCTTCGACTAGTGAAATCGATGCTCGTGAATTTTGCAAGTTTCGATCTAAAACGATGTATCCCGTTGTTTTGAGACGGAATACAACATTTCGCGCAGTTCTGAGAGAAAAAGTTTACACCTTTCTCTCGTCTACTCTTCTACTAGTAACATCGATGCTCGTGAATCTCGCTAGTTTCGATCTAAAACGATGTATCCCGTTGTTTTGAGACGGAGTACAAGATTTCGCGCAGTTCGAGAGAAAACGTTTACACCTTTCTCTCGTCTACTCTTCGGCGACTTGTAAAATCGATGCTCGTGAATTTTGCTAGTTTCGATCTAAAACGATGTATCCCGTTGTTTTGAGCCGGAATACAAGTTTTCGCGGAGATCTGAGAGAAAAAGTTTACACCTTTCTCTCGTCTACTCTTCGACTAGTAAAAGCGATGTTCGTGAATTTTGCTAGTTTCGATCTAAAACGATGTATCCCGTTGTTTTGAGTCGGAATACAAGATTTCGCGCAGATCTGAGAGAAAAAGTTTACACCTTTCTCTCGTGTACTCTTCGACGACTTGTAAAATCGATGCTCGTGAATTTTTCTAGTTTCGATCTAAAACGATGTATCCCGTTGTTTTGAGCCGGAATACAAGTTTTCGCGCAGTTCTGAGAGAAAAATTTTACACCTTTCTCTCGTCTACTTTTCGACGACTAGTAAAATTGATGCTCGTGAATTTTGCTAGTTTCGATCTAAAACGATGTATCCCGTTGTTTTGAGCCGGAATACAAGTTTTCGCGCAGTTCTGAGAGAAAACGTTTACACCTTTCTCTCCTCTACTGTTCTAGTAGTAAAATCAATGTTCGTGAATCTCGCTAGGTTCGATCTAAAACGATGTATCCCGTTGTTTCGAGCCGGAATACAAGTTTTCGCGCAGTTCTGAGAGAAAAAGTTTACACCTTTCTCTCGTCTACTCTTCGACTAGTGAAATCGATGCTCGTGAATTTTGCTAGTTTCAATCTAAAACGATGTATCCCGTTGTTTCGAGCCGGAATACAAGTTTTCGCGCAGTTCTGAGAGAAAAAGTTTACACCTATCTCTCATCTACTCTTCTACTAGTAAAATCGATGCTCGTGAATCTCGCTAGTTTCGATCTAAAACGATGTATCCCGTTGTTTCGAGCCGGAATACAAGATTTCGCGCAGTTCTGAGAGATAAAGTTTATACCTGTCTCTCGTCTACTCTTCGGCGACTTGTAAAATAGATGCTCGTGAATTTTGCTAGTTTCGATCTAAAACGATGTATCCCGTTGTTTTGAGCCGGAATACAAGTTTTCGCGCAGTTCTGAGAGAAAAAGTTTACACCTTTCTCTCGTATACTCTTCGACGACTTGTAAAATCGATGCTCGTGAATTTTTCTAGTTTCGATCTAAAACGATGTATCCCGTTGTTTTGAGCCGAAATACAAGTTTTCGCGCAGTTCTGAGAGAAAAATTTTACACCTTTCTCTCGTCTACTTTTCGACGACTAGTAAAATCGATGCTCGTGAATTTTGCTAGTTTCGATCTAAAACGATGTATCCCGTTGTGTTGAGCCGGAATACAAGTTTTCGCGCAGTTCTGAGAGAAAAAGTTTACACCTTTCTCTCGTCTACTCTTTGACTAGTGAAATCGATGCTCGTGAATTTTGCTAGTTTCGATCTAAAACGATGTATCCCGTTGTTTTGAGCCGGAATACAAGTTTTCGCGCAGTTCTGAGAGAAAAAGTTTACACCTTTCTCTCGTCTACTCTTCGACGACTTGTAAAATCGATGCTCGTGAATTTTTCTAGTTTCGATCTAAAACGATGTATCCCGTTGTTTTGAGCCGGAATACAAGTTTTCGCGCAGTTCTGAGAGAAAAAGTTTACACCTTTCTCTTGTCTACTCTTCGACTAGTGAAATCGATGCTCGTGAATTTTGCAAGTTTCGATCTAAAACGATGTATCCCGTTGTTTTGAGACGGAATACAAGATTTCGCGCAGTTCTGAGAGAAAAAGTTTACACCTTTCTCTCGTCTACTCTTCTACTAGTAAAATCGATGCTCGTGAATCTCGCTAGTTTCGATCTAAAACGATGTATCCCGTTGTTTTGAGACGGAGTACAACATTTCGCGCAGTTCGAGAGAAAAAGTTTACACCTTTCTCTCGTCTACTCTTCGGCGACTTGTAAACTCGATGCTCGTTAATTTTGCTAGTTTCGATCTAAAACGATGTATCCCGTTGTTTTGAGCCGGAATACAAGTTTTCGCGCAGATCTGAGAGAAAAAGTTTACACCTTTCTCTCGTCTACTCTTCGACTAGTAAAAGCGATGTTCGTGAATTTTGCTAGTTTCGATCTAAAACGATGTATCCCGTTGTTTTGAGCCGGAATACAAGTTTTCGCGCAGTTCTGAGAGAAAAATTTTACACCTTTCTCTCGTCTACTTTTCGACGACTAGTAAAATTGATGCTCGTGAATTTTGCTAGTTTCGATCTAAAACGATGTATCCCGTTGTGTTGAGCCGGAATACAAGTTTTCGCGCAGTTCTGAGAGAAAACGTTTACACCTTTCTCTCGTCTACTCTTCGGCGACTTGTAAAATCGATGCTCGTGAATTTTGCTAGTTTCGATCTAAAACGATGTATCCCGTTGTTTCGAGCCGGAATACAAGTTTTCGCGCAGTTCTGAGAGAAAAAGTTTACACCTATCTCTCATCTACTCTTCTACTAGTAAAATCGATGCTCGTGAATCTCGCTAGTTTCGATCTAAAACGATGTATCCCGTTGTTTCGAGCCGGAATACAAGATTTCGCGCAGTTCTGAGAGAAAAAGTTTATACCTGTCTCTCGTCTACTCTTCGGCGACTTGTAAAATCGATGCTCGTGAATTTTGCTAGTTTCGATCTAAAACGATGTATCCCGTTGTTTTGAGCCGGAATACAAGTTTTCGCGCAGTTCTGAGAGAAAAAGTTTACACCTTTCTCTCGTCTACTCTTCGACGACTTGTAAAATCGATGCTCGTGAATTTTTCTAGTTTCGATCTAAAACGATGTATCCCGTTGTTTTGAGCCGAAATACAAGTTTTCGCGCAGTTCTGAGAGAAAAATTTTACACCTTTCTCTCGTCTACTTTTCGACGACTAGTAAAATCGATGCTCGTGAATTTTGCTAGTTTCGATCTAAAACGATGTATCCCGTTGTGTTGAGCCGGAATACAAGTTTTCGCGCAGTTCTGAGAGAAAAAGTTTACACCTTTCTCTCGTCTACTCTTTGACTAGTGAAATCGATGCTCGTGAATTTTGCAAGTTTCGATCTAAAACGATGTATCCCGTTGTTTTGAGACGGAATACAAGATTTCGCGCAGTTTTGAGAGAAAAAGTTTACACCTTTCTCTCGTCTACTCTTCGGCGACTTGTAAAATCGATGCTCGTGAATTTTGCTAGTTTCGATCTAAAACGATGTATCCCGTTGTTTTGAGCCGGAATACAAGTTTTCGCGCAGTTCTGAGAGAAAACGTTTACACCTTTCTCTCGTCTACTCTTCGACGACTTGTAAAATCGATGCTCGTGAATTTTTCTAGTTTCGATCTAAAACGATGTATCCCGTTGTTTTGAGCCGGAATACAAGTTTTCGCGCAGTTCTGAGAGAAAAAGTTTACACCTTTCTCTTGTCTACTCTTCGACTAGTGAAATCGATGCTCGTGAATTTTGCAAGTTTCAATCTAAAACGATGTATCCCGTTGTTTTGAGACGGAATACAAGATTTCGCGCAGTTCTGAGAGAAAAAGTTTACACCTTTCTCTCGTCTACTCTTCTACTAGTAAAATCGATGCTCGTGAATCTCGCTAGTTTCGATCTAAAACGATGTATCCCGTTGTTTTGAGACGGAGTACAACATTTCGCGCAGTTCGAGAGAAAAAGTTTACACCTTTCTCTCGTCTACTCTTCGGCGACTTGTAAAATCGATGCTCGTGAATTTTGCTAGTTTCGATCTAAAACGATGTATCCCGTTGTTTTGAGCCGGAATACAAGTTTTCGCGCAGTTCTGAGAGAAAAAGTTTACACCTTTCTCTCGTCTACTCTTCGACGACTTGTAAAATCGATGCTCGTGAATTTTTCTAGTTTCGATCTAAAACGATGTATCCCGTTGTTTTGAGCCGAAATACAAGTTTTCGCGCAGTTCTGAGAGAAAAATTTTACACCTTTCTCTCGTCTACTTTTCGACGACTAGTAAAATCGATGCTCGTGAATTTTGCTAGTTTCGATCTAAAACGATGTATCCCGTTGTGTTGAGCCGGAATACAAGTTTTCGCGCAGTTCTGAGAGAAAAAGTTTACACCTTTCTCTCGTCTACTCTTTGACTAGTGAAATCGATGCTCGTGAATTTTGCAAGTTTCGATCTAAAACGATGTATCCCGTTGTTTTGAGACGGAATACAAGATTTCGCGCAGTTCTGAGAGAAAAAGTTTACACCTTTCTCTCGTCTACTCTTCGGCGACTTGTAAAATCGATGCTCGTGAATTTTGCTAGTTTCGATCTAAAACGATGTATCCCGTTGTTTTGAGCCGGAATACAAGTTTTCGCGCAGTTCTGAGAGAAAAAGTTTACACCTTTCTCTCGTCTACTCTTCGACGACTTGTAAAATCGATGCTCGTGAATTTTTCTAGTTTCGATCTAAAACGATGTATCCCGTTGTTTTGAGCCGGAATACAAGTTTTCGCGCAGTTCTGAGAGAAAAAGTTTACACCTTTCTCTTGTCTACTCTTCGACTAGTGAAATCGATGCTCGTGAATTTTGCAAGTTTCAATCTAAAACGATGTATCCCGTTGTTTTGAGACGGAATACAAGATTTCGCGCAGTTCTGAGAGAAAAAGTTTACACCTTTCTCTCGTCTACTCTTCTACTAGTAAAATCGATGCTCGTGAATCTCGCTAGTTTCGATCTAAAACGATGTATCCCGTTGTTTTGAGACGGAGTACAACATTTCGCGCAGTTCGAGAGAAAAAGTTTACACCTTTCTCTCGTCTCCTCTTCGGCGACTTGTAAAATCGATGCTCGTGAATTTTGCTAGTTTCGATCTAAAACGATGTATCCCGTTGTTTTGAGCCGAAATACAAGTTTTCGCGCAGTTCTGAGAGAAAAATTTTACACCTTTCTCTCGTCTACTTTTCGACGACTAGTAAAATCGATGCTCGTGAATTTTGCAAGTTTCGATCTAAAACGATGTATCCCGTTGTGTTGAGCCGGAATACAAGTTTTCGCGCAGTTCTGAGAGAAAAAGTTTACACCTTTCTCTCGTCTACTCTTTGACTAGTGAAATCGATGCTCGTGAATTTTGCTAGTTTCGATCTAAAACGATGTATCCCGTTGTTTTGAGCCGGAATACAAGTTTTCGCGCAGTTCTGAGAGAAAAAGTTTACACCTTTCTCTCGTCTACTCTTCGACGACTTGTAAAATCGATGCTCGTGAATTTTTCTAGTTTCGATCTAAAACGATGTATCCCGTTGTTTTGAGCCGGAATACAAGTTTTCGCGCAGTTCTGAGAGAAAAAGTTTACACCTTTCTCTTGTCTACTCTTCGGCGACTTGTAAAATCGATGCTCGTGAATTTTGCTAGTTTCGATCTAAAACGATGTATCCCGTTGTTTCGAGCCGGAATACAAGTTTTCGCGCAGTTCTGAGAGAAAAAGTTTACACCTATCTCTCATCTACTCTTCTACTAGTAAAATCGATGCTCGTGAATCTCGCTAGTTTCGATCTAAAACGATGTATCCCGTTGTTTCGAGCCGGAATACAAGATTTCGCGCAGTTCTGAGAGAAAAAGTTTATACCTGTCTCTCGTCTACTCTTCGGCGACTTGTAAAATCGATGCTCGTGAATTTTGCTAGTTTCGATCTAAAACGATGTATCCCGTTGTTTTGAGCCGGAATACAAGTTTTCGCGCAGTTCTGAGAGAAAAAGTTTACACCTTTCTCTCGTCTACTCTTCGACGACTTGTAAAATCGATGCTCGTGAATTTTTCTAGTTTCGATCTAAAACGATGTATCCCGTTGTTTTGAGCCGAAATACAAGTTTTCGCGCAGTTCTGAGAGAAAAATTTTACACCTTTCTCTCGTCTACTTTTCGACGACTAGTAAAATCGATGCTCGTGAATTTTGCTAGTTTCGATCTAAAACGATGTATCCCGTTGTGTTGAGCCGGAATACAAGTTTTCGCGCAGTTCTGAGAGAAAAAGTTTACACCTTTCTCTCGTCTACTCTTTGACTAGTGAAATCGATGCTCGTGAATTTTGCAAGTTTCGATCTAAAACGATGTATCCCGTTGTTTTGAGACGGAATACAAGATTTCGCGCAGTTTTGAGAGAAAAAGTTTACACCTTTCTCTCGTCTACTCTTCGGCGACTTGTAAAATCGATGCTCGTGAATTTTGCTAGTTTCGATCTAAAACGATGTATCCCGTTGTTTTGAGCCGGAATACAAGTTTTCGCGCAGTTCTGAGAGAAAACGTTTACACCTTTCTCTCGTCTACTCTTCGACGACTTGTAAAATCGATGCTCGTGAATTTTTCTAGTTTCGATCTAAAACGATGTATCCCGTTGTTTTGAGCCGGAATACAAGTTTTCGCGCAGTTCTGAGAGAAAAAGTTTACACCTTTCTCTTGTCTACTCTTCGACTAGTGAAATCGATGCTCGTGAATTTTGCAAGTTTCAATCTAAAACGATGTATCCCGTTGTTTTGAGACGGAATACAAGATTTCGCGCAGTTCTGAGAGAAAAAGTTTACACCTTTCTCTCGTCTACTCTTCTACTAGTAAAATCGATGCTCGTGAATCTCGCTAGTTTCGATCTAAAACGATGTATCCCGTTGTTTTGAGACGGAGTACAACATTTCGCGCAGTTCGAGAGAAAAAGTTTACACCTTTCTCTCGTCTACTCTTCGGCGACTTGTAAAATCGATGCTCGTGAATTTTGCTAGTTTCGATCTAAAACGATGTATCCCGTTGTTTTGAGCCGGAATACAAGTTTTCGCGCAGTTCTGAGAGAAAAAGTTTACACCTTTCTCTCGTCTACTCTTCGACGACTTGTAAAATCGATGCTCGTGAATTTTTCTAGTTTCGATCTAAAACGATGTATCCCGTTGTTTTGAGCCGAAATACAAGTTTTCGCGCAGTTCTGAGAGAAAAATTTTACACCTTTCTCTCGTCTACTTTTCGACGACTAGTAAAATCGATGCTCGTGAATTTTGCTAGTTTCGATCTAAAACGATGTATCCCGTTGTGTTGAGCCGGAATACAAGTTTTCGCGCAGTTCTGAGAGAAAAAGTTTACACCTTTCTCTCGTCTACTCTTTGACTAGTGAAATCGATGCTCGTGAATTTTGCAAGTTTCGATCTAAAACGATGTATCCCGTTGTTTTGAGACGGAATACAAGATTTCGCGCAGTTCTGAGAGAAAAAGTTTACACCTTTCTCTCGTCTACTCTTCGGCGACTTGTAAAATCGATGCTCGTGAATTTTGCTAGTTTCGATCTAAAACGATGTATCCCGTTGTTTTGAGCCGGAATACAAGTTTTCGCGCAGTTCTGAGAGAAAAAGTTTACACCTTTCTCTCGTCTACTCTTCGACGACTTGTAAAATCGATGCTCGTGAATTTTTCTAGTTTCGATCTAAAACGATGTATCCCGTTGTTTTGAGCCGGAATACAAGTTTTCGCGCAGTTCTGAGAGAAAAAGTTTACACCTTTCTCTTGTCTACTCTTCGACTAGTGAAATCGATGCTCGTGAATTTTGCAAGTTTCAATCTAAAACGATGTATCCCGTTGTTTTGAGACGGAATACAAGATTTCGCGCAGTTCTGAGAGAAAAAGTTTACACCTTTCTCTCGTCTACTCTTCTACTAGTAAAATCGATGCTCGTGAATCTCGCTAGTTTCGATCTAAAACGATGTATCCCGTTGTTTTGAGACGGAGTACAACATTTCGCGCAGTTCGAGAGAAAAAGTTTACACCTTTCTCTCGTCTACTCTTCGGCGACTTGTAAAATCGATGCTCGTGAATTTTGCTAGTTTCGATCTAAAACGATGTATCCCGTTGTTTTGAGCCGAAATACAAGTTTTCGCGCAGTTCTGAGAGAAAAATTTTACACCTTTCTCTCGTCTACTTTTCGACGACTAGTAAAATCGATGCTCGTGAATTTTGCAAGTTTCGATCTAAAACGATGTATCCCGTTGTGTTGAGCCGGAATACAAGTTTTCGCGCAGTTCTGAGAGAAAAAGTTTACACCTTTCTCTCGTCTACTCTTTGACTAGTGAAATCGATGCTCGTGAATTTTGCTAGTTTCGATCTAAAACGATGTATCCCGTTGTTTTGAGCCGGAATACAAGTTTTCGCGCAGTTCTGAGAGAAAAAGTTTACACCTTTCTCTCGTCTACTCTTCGACGACTTGTAAAATCGATGCTCGTGAATTTTTCTAGTTTCGATCTAAAACGATGTATCCCGTTGTTTTGAGCCGGAATACAAGTTTTCGCGCAGTTCTGAGAGAAAAAGTTTACACCTTTCTCTTGTCTACTCTTCGACTAGTGAAATCGATGCTCGTGAATTTTGCAAGTTTCGATCTAAAACGATGTATCCCGTTGTTTTGAGACGGAATACAAGATTTCGCGCAGTTTTGAGAGAAAAAGTTTACACCTTTCTCTCGTCTACTCTTCTACTAGTAAAATCGATGCTCGTGAATCTCGCTAGTTTCGATCTAAAACGATGTATCCCGTTGTTTTGAGACGGAGTACAACATTTCGCGCAGTTCGAGAGAAAAAGTTTACACCTTTCTCTCGTCTACTCTTCGGCGACTTGTAAAATCGATGCTCGTGAATTTTGCTAGTTTTGATCTAAAACAATGTATCCCGTTGTTTTGAGCCGGAATACAAGTTTTCGCGCAGATCTGAGAGAAAAAGTTTACACCTTTCTCTCGTCTACTCTTCGACTAGTAAAAGCGATGTTCGTGAATTTTGCTAGTTTCGATCTAAAACGATGTATCCCGTTGTTTTGAGCCGGAATACAAGTTTTCGCGCAGTTCTGAGAGAAAAATTTTACACCTTTCTCTCGTCTACTTTTCGACGACTAGTAAAATTGATGCTCGTGAATTTTGCTAGTTTCGATCTAAAACGATGTATCCCGTTGTGTTGAGCCGGAATACAAGTTTTCGCGCAGTTCTGAGAGAAAACGTTTACACCTTTCTCTCGTCTACTCTTCGGCGACTTGTAAAATCGATGCTCGTGAATTTTGCTAGTTTCGATCTAAAACGATGTATCCCGTTGTTTTGAGCCGGAATACAAGTTTTCGCGCAGTTCTGAGAGAAAAAGTTTACACCTTTCTCTCGTCTACTCTTCGACGACTTGTAAAATCGATGCTCGTGAATTTTTCTAGTTTCGATCTAAAACGATGTATCCCGTTGTTTTGAGCCGAAATACAAGTTTTCGCGCAGTTCTGAGAGAAAAATTTTACACCTTTCTCTCGTCTACTTTTCGACGACTAGTAAAATTGATGCTCGTGAATTTTTCTAGTTTCGATCTAAAACGATGTATCCCGTTGTGTTGAGCCGGAATACAAGTTTTCGCGCAGTTCTGAGAGAAAAAGTTTACACCTTTCTCTCGTCTACTCTTTGACTAGTGAAATCGATGCTCGTGAATTTTGCAAGTTTCGATCTAAAACGATGTATCCCGTTGTTTTGAGACGGAATACAAGATTTCGCGCAGTTCTGAGAGAAAAAGTTTACACCTTTCTCTCGTCTACTCTTCGGCGACTTGTAAAATCGATGCTCGTGAATTTTGCTAGTTTCGATCTAAAACGATGTATCCCGTTGTTTTGAGCCGGAATACAAGTTTTCGCGCAGTTCTGAGAGAAAAAGTTTACACCTTTCTCTCGTCTACTCTTCGACGACTTGTAAAATCGATGCTCGTGAATTTTTCTAGTTTCGATCTAAAACGATGTATCCCGTTGTTTTGAGCCGGAATACAAGTTTTCGCGCAGTTCTGAGAGAAAAAGTTTACACCTTTCTCTTGTCTACTCTTCGACTAGTGAAATCGATGCTCGTGAATTTTGCAAGTTTCAATCTAAAACGATGTATCCCGTTGTTTTGAGACGGAATACAATATTTCGCGCAGTTCTGAGAGAAAAAGTTTACACCTTTCTCTCGTCTACTCTTCTACTAGTAAAATCGATGCTCGTGAATCTCGCTAGTTTCGATCTAAAACGATGTATCCCGTTGTTTTGAGACGGAGTACAAGATTTCGCGCAGTTCGAGAGAAAAAGTTTACGCCTTTCTCTCGTCTACTCTTCGGCGACTTGTAAAATCGATGCTCGTGAATTTTGCTAGTTTCGATCTAAAACGATGTATCCCGTTGTTTTGAGCCGGAATACAAGTTTTCGCGCAGATCTGAGAGAAAAAGTTTACACCTTTCTCTCGTCTACTCTTCGACTAGTAAAAGCGATGTTCGTGAATTTTGCTAGTTTCGATCTAAAACGATGTATCCCGTTGTTTTGAGACGGAATACAAGATTTCGCGCAGATCTGAGAGAAAAAGTTTACACCTTTCTCTCGTGTACTCTTCGACGACTTGTAAAATCGATGCTCGTGAATTTTTCTAGTTTCAATCTAAAACGATGTATCCCGTTGTTTTGAGCCGGAATACAAGTTTTGGCGCAGTTCTGAGAGAAAAATTTTACACCTTTCTCTCGTCTACTCTTCGA
Organism: Amblyomma americanum; assembly: GCF_052857255.1. Taxonomy (NCBI): domain Eukaryota; kingdom Metazoa; phylum Arthropoda; class Arachnida; order Ixodida; family Ixodidae; genus Amblyomma; species Amblyomma americanum. The sequence goes on along the minus strand of NC_135501.1, from coordinate 35,655,360 downwards.
CTAGTGAAATCGATGCTCGTGAATTTTGCTAGTTTCGATCTAAAACGATGTATCCCGTTGTTTCGAGCCGGAATACAAGTTTTCGCGCAGTTCTGAGAGAAAAAGTTTACACCTATCTCTCATCTACTCTTCTACTAGTAAAATCGATGCTCGTGAATCTCGCTAGTTTCGATCAAAAACGATGTATCCCGTTGTTTCGAGCCGGAATACAAGATTTCGCGCAGTTCTGAGAGAAAAAGTTTATACCTGTCTCTCGTCTACTCTTCGGCGACTTGTAAAATCGATGCTCGTGAATTTTGCTAGTTTCGATCTAAAACGATGTATCCCGTTGTTTTGAGCCGGAATACAAGTTTTCGCGCAGTTCTGAGAGAAAAAGTTTACACCTTTCTCTCGTCTACTCTTCGACGACTTGTAAAATCGATGCTCGTGAATTTTTCTAGTTTCGATCTAAAACGATGTATCCCGTTGTTTTGAGCCGGAATACAAGTTTTCGCGCAGTTCTGAGAGAAAAATTTTACACCTTTCTCTCGTCTACTTTTTGACGACTTGTAAAATCGATGCTCGTCAATTTTGCTAGTTTCGATCTAAAACGATGTATCCCGTTGTGTTGAGCCGGAATACAAGTTTTCGCGCAGTTCTGAGAGAAAACGTTTACACCTTTCTCTCCTCTACTGTTCTAGTAGTAAAATCAATGTCAGTGAATCGCGCTAGTTTCGATCTAAAACGATGTATCCCGTTGTTTCGAGCCGGAATACAAGTTTTCGCGCAGTTCTGAGAGAAAAAGTTTACACCTTTCTCTCGTCTACTCTTCGACTAGTGAAATCGATGCTCGTGAATTTTGCTAGTTTCGATCTAAAACGATGTATCCCGTTGTTTCGAGCCGGAATACAAGTTTTCGCGCAGTTCTGAGAGAAAAAGTTTACACCTATCTCTCATCTACTCTTCTACTAGTAAAATCGATGCTCGTGAATCTCGCTAGTTTCGATCTAAAACGATGTATCCCGTTGTTTTGAGACGGAATACAAGATTTCGCGCAGTTCTGAGAGAAAAAGTTTACACCTTTTTCTCGTCTACTCTTCGGCGACTTGTAAAATCGATGCTCGTGAATTTTGCTAGTTTCGATCTAAAGCGATGTATCCCGTTGTTTTGAGCCGGAATACAAGTTTTCGCGCAGTTCTGAGAGAAAAAGTTTACACCTTTCTCTCGTCTACTCTTCGACGACTTGTAAAATCGATGCTCGTGAATTTTGCTAGTTTCGATCTAAAACGATGTATCCCGTTGTGTTGAGCCATAATACAAGTTTTCGCGCAGTTCTGAGAGAAAAAGTTTACACCTTTCTCTCCTCTACTCTTCGACGACTTGTAAAATCGATGCTCGTGAATTTTTCTAGTTTCGATCTAAAACGATGTATCCCGTTGTTTTGAGCCGGAATACAAGTTTTCGCGCAGTTCTGAGAGAAAAGTTTTACACCTTTCTCTCCTCTACTCTTCGACGACTAGTAAAATCGATGCTCGTGAATTTTTCTAGTTTCGATCTAAAACGATGTATCCCGTTGTTTTGAGCCGGAATACAAGTTTTCGCGCAGTTCTGAGAGAAAAATTTTACACCTTTTTCTCGTCTACTCTTCGACGACTTGTAAAATCGATGCTCGTGAATTTTGCTAGTTTCGATCTAAAGCGATGTATCCCGTTGTTTTGAGCCGGAATACAAGTTTTCGCGCAGTTCTGACAGAAAAAGTTTACACCTTTCTCCCGTCTACTCTTCGACGACTTGTAAAATCGATGCTCGTGAATTTTGCTAGTTTCGATCTAAAACGATGTATCCCGTTGTTTTGAGCCAGAATACAAGTTTTCGCGCAGTTCTGAGAGAAAAAGTTTACACCTTTCTCTCCTCTACTCTTCGACGACTAGTAAAATCGATGCTCGTGAATTTTTCTAGTTTCGATATATAGCGATGTATCCCGTTGTTTTGAGCCGGAATACAAGCTTTCGCGCTGTTCTGAGAGAAAAAGTTTACACCTTTCTCTCGTCTACTCTTCGACTAGTGAAATCGATGCTCGTGAATTTTGCTAGTTTCGATCTAAAACGATGTATCCCGTTGTTTCGAGCCGGAATACAAGTTTTCGCGCTGTTCTGAGAGAAAAAGTTTACACCTTTCTCTCGTCTACTCTTCGACTAGTGAAATCGATGCTCGTGAATTTTGCAAGTTTCAATCTAAAACGATGTATCCCGTTGTTTTGAGACGGAATACAAGATTTCGCGCAGTTCTGAGAGAAAAAGTTTACACCTTTCTCTCGTCTACTCTTCTACTAGTAAAATCGATGCTCGTGAATCTCGCTAGTTTCGATCTAAAACGATGTATCCCGTTGTTTTGAGACGGAGTACAACATTTCGCGCAGTTCGGGGGGAAAAGTTTACACCTTTCTCTCGTCTACTCTTCGGCGACTTGTAAAATCGATGCTCGTGAATTTTGCTAGTTTCGATCTAAAACGATGTATCCAGTTGTTTTGAGCCGGAATACAAGTTTTCGCGCAGATCTGAGAGAAAAAGTTTACACCTTTCTCTCGTCTACTCTTCGACTAGTAAAAGCGATGTTCGTGAATTTTGCTAGTTTCGATCTAAAACGATGTATCCCGTTGTTTTGAGACGGAATACAAGATTTCGCGCAGATCTGAGAGAAAAAGTTTACACCTTTCTCTCGTGTACTCTTCGACGACTTGTAAAATCGATGCTCGTGAATTTTTCTAGTTTCGATCTAAAACGATGTATCCCGTTGTTTTGAGCCGGAATACAAGTTTTCGCGCAGTTCTGAGAGAAAAATTTTACACCTTTCTCTCGTCTACTTTTCGACGACTAGTAAAATTGATGCTCGTGAATTTTGCTAGTTTCGATCTAAAACGATGTATCCCGTTGTGTTGAGCCGGAATACAAGTTTTCGCGCAGTTCTGAGAGAAAACGTTTACACCTTTCTCTCCTCTACTGTTCTAGTAGTAAAATCAATGTCAGTGAATCTCGCTAGTTTCGATCTAAAACGATGTATCCCGTTGTTTTGAGCCGGAATACAAGTTTTCGCGCAGTTCTGAGAGAAAAAGTTTACACCTTTCTCTTGTCTACTCTTCGACTAGTGAAATCAATGCTCGTGAATTTTGCAAGTTTCGATCTAAAACGATGTATCCCGTTGTTTTGAGACGGAATACAAGATTTCGCGCAGTTCTGAGAGAAAAAGTTTACACCTTTCTCTCGTCTACTCTTCTACTAGTAAAATCGATGCTCGTGAATCTCGCTAGTTTCGATCTAAAACGATGTATCCCGTTGTTTTGAGACGGAGTACAAGATTTCGCGCAGTTCGAGAGAAAAAGTTTACGCCTTTCTCTCGTCTACTCTTCGGCGACTTGTAAAATCGATGCTCGTGAATTTTGCTAGTTTCGATCTAAAACGATGTATCCCGTTGTTTTGAGCCGGAATACAAGTTTTCGCGCAGATCTGAGAGAAAAAGTTTACACCTTTCTCTCGTCTACTCTTCGACTAGTAAAAGCGATGTTCGTGAATTTTGCTAGTTTCGATCTAAAACGATGTATCCCGTTGTTTTGAGACGGAATACAAGATTTCGCGCAGATCTGAGAGAAAAAGTTTACACCTTTCTCTCGTGTACTCTTCGACGACTTGTAAAATCGATGCTCGTGAATTTTTCTAGTTTCAATCTAAAACGATGTATCCCGTTGTTTTGAGCCGGAATACAAGTTTTGGCGCAGTTCTGAGAGAAAAATTTTACACCTTTCTCTCGTCTACTCTTCGACTAGTGAAATCGATGCTCGTGAATTTTGCTAGTTTCGATCTAAAACGATGTATCCCGTTGTTTCGAGCCGGAATACAAGTTTTCGCGCAGTTCTGAGAGAAAAAGTTTACACCTATCTCTCATCTACTCTTCTACTAGTAAAATCGATGCTCGTGAATCTCGCTAGTTTCGATCTAAAACGATGTATCCCGTTGTTTCGAGCCGGAATACAAGATTTCGCGCAGTTCTGAGAGAAAAAGTTTATACCTGTCTCTCGTCTACTCTTCGGCGACTTGTAAAATCGATGCTCGTGAATTTTGCTAGTTTCGATCTAAAACGATGTATCCCGTTGTTTTGAGCCGGAATACAAGTTTTCGCGCAGTTCTGAGAGAAAAAGTTTACACCTTTCTCTCGTCTACTCTTCGACGACTTGTAAAATCGATGCTCGTGAATTTTTCTAGTTTCGATCTAAAACGATGTATCCCGTTGTTTTGAGCCGGAATACAAGTTTTCGCGCAGTTCTGAGAGAAAAATTTTACACCTTTCTCTCGTCTACTTTTTCACGACTTGTAAAATCGATGCTCGTCAATTTTGCTAGTTTCGATCTAAAACGATGTATCCCGTTGTGTTGAGCCGGAATACAAGTTTTCGCGCAGTTCTGAGAGAAAACGTTTACACCTTTCTCTCCTCTACTGTTCTAGTAGTAAAATCAATGTCAGTGAATCTCGCTAGTTTCGATCTAAAACGATGTATCCCGTTGTTTCGAGCCGGAATACAAGTTTTCGCGCAGTTCTAAGAGAAAAAGTTTACACCTTTCTATCTTCTACTCTTCGACTAGTGAAATCGATGCTCGTGAATTTTGCTAGTTTCGATCTAAAACGATGTATCCCGTTGTTTCGAGCCGGAATACAAGTTTTCGCGCAGTTCTGAGAGAAAAAGTTTACACCTATCTCTCATCTACTCTTCTACTAGTAAAATCGATGCTCGTGAATCTCGCTAGTTTCGATCTAAAACGATGTATCCCGTTGTTTTGAGACGGAATACAAGATTTCGCGCAGTTCTGAGAGAAAAAGTTTACACCTTTCTCTCGTCTACTCTTCGGCGACTTGTAAAATCGATGCTCGTGAATTTTGCTAGTTTCGATCTAAAGCGATGTATCCCGTTGTTTTGAGCCGGAATACAAGTTTTCGCGCAGTTCTGAGAGAAAAAGTTTACACCTTTCTCTCGTCTACTCTTCGACGACTTGTAAAATCGATGCTCGTGAATTTTGCTAGTTTCGATCTAAAACGATGTATCCCGTTGTGTTGAGCCATAATACAAGTTTTCGCGCAGTTCTGAGAGAAAAAGTTTACACCTTTCTCTCCTCTACTCTTCGACGACTTGTAAAATCGATGCTCGTGAATTTTTCTAGTTTCGATCTAAAACGATGTATCCCGTTGTTTTGAGCCGGAATACAAGTTTTCGCGCAGTTCTGAGAGAAAAGTTTTACACCTTTCTCTCCTCTACTCTTCGACGACTAGTAAAATCGATGCTCGTGAATTTTTCTAGTTTCGATCTAAAACGATGTATCCCGTTGTTTTGAGCCGGAATACAAGTTTTCGCGCAGTTCTGAGAGAAAAATTTTACACCTTTTTCTCGTCTACTCTTCGACGACTTGTAAAATCGATGCTCGTGAATTTTGCTAGTTTCGATCTAAAGCGATGTATCCCGTTGTTTTGAGCCGGAATACAAGTTTTCGCGCAGTTCTGACAGAAAAAGTTTACACCTTTCTCCCGTCTACTCTTCGACGACTTGTAAAATCGATGCTCGTGAATTTTGCTAGTTTCGATCTAAAACGATGTATCCCGTTGTTTTGAGCCAGAATACAAGTTTTCGCGCAGTTCTGAGAGAAAAAGTTTACACCTTTCTCTCCTCTACTCTTCGACGACTAGTAAAATCGATGCTCGTGAATTTTTCTAGTTTCGATATATAGCGATGTATCCCGTTGTTTTGAGCCGGAATACAAGTTTTCGCGCTGTTCTGAGAGAAAAAGTTTACACCTTTCTCTCGTCTACTCTTCGACTAGTGAAATCGATGCTCGTGAATTTTGCTAGTTTCGATCTAAAACGATGTATCCCGTTGTTTCGAGCCGGAATACAAGTTTTCGCGCAGTTCTGAGAGAAAAGTTTTACACCTTTCTCTCGTCTACTTTTCGACGACTAGTAAAATCGATGCTCGTGAATTTTGCTAGTTTCGATCTAAAACGATGTATCCCGTTGTTTTGAGACGGAGTACAAGATTTCGCGCAGTTCGAGAGAAAACGTTTACACCTTTCTCTCGTCTACACTTCGACTAGTGAAATCGATGCTCGTGAATTTTGCTAGTTTCGATCTAAAACGATGTATCCCGTTGTGTTGAGCCGGAATACAAGTTTTCGCGCAGTTCTGAGAGAAAACGTTTACACCTTTCTCTCCTCTACTGTTCTAGTAGTAAAATCAATGTCAGTGAATCTCGCTAGTTTCGATCTAAAACGATGTATCCCGTTGTTTCGAGCCGGAATACAAGTTTTCGCGGTTCTGAGAGAAAACGTTTACACCTTTCTCTCGTCTACTCTTCGACTAGTGAAATCGATGCTCGTGAATTTTGCTAGTTTCGATCTGAAACGATGTATCCCGTTGTTTCGAGCCGGAATACAAGATTTCGCGCAGTTCTGAGAGAAAAAGTTTACACCTTTCTCTCGTCTACTCTTCGACGACTTGTAAAATCGATGCTCGTGAATTTTGCTAGTTTTGATCTAAATCGATGTATCCCGTTCTTTTGAGCCAGAATACAAGTTTTCGCGCAGTTCTGAGAGAAAAAGTTTACACCTTTCTCTCCTCTACTCTTCGACGACTTGTAAAATCGATGCTCGTGAATTTTTCTAGTTTCGATCTAAAACGATGTATCCCGTTGTTTTGAGACGGAATACAATATTTCGCGCAGTTCTGAGAGAAAAAGTTTACACCTGTCTCTCGTCTGCTCTTCGGCGACTTGTAAAATCGATGCTCGTGAATTTTGCTAGTTTCGATCTAAAACGATGTATCCCGTTGTTTTGAGCCGGAATACAAGTTTTCGCGCAGTTCTGAGAGAAAAAGTTTACACCTTTCTCTCGTCTACTCTTCGACGACTTGTAAAATCGATGCTCGTGAATTTTTCTAGTTTCGATCTAAAACGATGTATCCCGTTGTTTGAGCCGGAATACAAGTTTTCGCGCAGTTCTGAGAGAAAAATTTTACACCTTTCTCTCGTCTACTTTTCGACGACTAGTAAAATCGATGCTCGTGAATTTTGCTAGTATGGATCTAAAACGATGTATCCCGTTGTGTTGAGCCGGAATACAAGTTTTCGCGCAGTTCTGAGAGAAAAAGTTTACACCTTTCTCTCGTCTACTCTTCGACTAGTGAAATCGATGCTCGTGAATTTTGCAAGTTTCGATCTAAAACGATGTAACCCGTTGTTTTGAGACGCAATACAAGATTTCGCGCAGTTCTGAGAGAAAAAGTTTACACCTTTCTCTCGTCTACTCTTCGGCGACTTGTAAAATCGATGCTCGTGAATTTTGCTAGTTTCGATCTAAAACGATGTATCCCGTTGTTTTGAGCCGGAATACAAATTTTCGCGCAGTTCTGAGAGAAAAAGTTTACACCTTTCTCTCGTCTACTCTTCGACGACTTGTAAAATCGATGCTCGTCAATTTTGCTAGTTTCGATCTAAAACGATGTATCCCGTTGTTTGAGCCAGAATAGAAGTTTTCGCGCAGTTCTGAAAGAAAAAGTTTACACCTTTCTCTCCTCTACACTTCGACGACTTGTAAAATCGATGCTCGTGAATTTTTCTAGTTTCGATCTAAAACGATGTATCCCGTTGTTTTGAGACGGAGTACAAGATTTCGCGCAGTTCGAGAGAAAAAGTTTACACCTTTCTCTCGTCTACTCTTCGGCGACTTGTAAAATCGATGCTCGTGAATTTTGCTAGTTTCGATCTAAAACGATGTATCCCGTTGTTTTGAGCCGGAATACAAGTTTTCGCGCAGATCTGAGAGAAAAAGTTTACACCTTTCTCTCGTCTACTCTTCGACTAGTAAAAGCGATGTTCGTGAATTTTGCTAGTTTCGATCTAAAACGATGTATCCCGTTGTTTTGAGACGGAAGACAAGATTTCGCGCAGTTCTGAGAGAAAAAGTTTACACCTTTCTCTCCTCTACTCTTCGACGACTTGTAAAATCGATGCTCGTGAATTTTTCTAGTTTCGATCTAAAACGATGTATCCCGTTGTTTTGAGCCGGAATACAAGTTTTCGCGCAGTTCTGAGAGAAAAAGTTTACACCTTTCTCTCCTCTACTCTTCGACGACTTGTAAAATCGATGCTCGTGAATTTTTCTAGTTTCGATCTAAAACGATGTATCCCGTTGTTTTGAGCCGGAATACAAGTTTTCGCGCAATTCTGAGAGAAAAAGTTTACACCTTTCTCTCGTCTACTCTTCGACTAGTGAAATTGATGCTCGTGAATTTTGCAAGTTTCGATCTAAAACGATGTATCCCGTTGTTTTGAGACGGAATACAACATTTCGCGCAGTTCTGAGAGAAAAAGTTTACACCTTTCTCTCGTCTACTCTTCTACTAGTAAAATCGATGCTCGTGAATCTCGCTAGTTTCGATCTAAAACGATGTATCCCGTTGTTTTGAGACGGAGTACAAGATTTCGCGCAGTTCGAGAGAAAACGTTTACACCTTTCTCTCGTCTACTCTTCGGCGACTTGTAAAATCGATGCTCGTGAATTTTGCTAGTTTCGATCTAAAACGATGTATCCCGTTGTTTTGAGCCGGAATACAAGTTTTCGCGCAGATCTGAGAGAAAAAGTTTACACCTTTCTCTCGTCTACTCTTCGACTAGTAAAAGCGATGTTCGTGAATTTTGCTAGTTTCGATCTAAAACGATGTATCCCGTTGTTTTGAGACGGAATACAAGATTTCGCGCAGATCTGAGAGAAAAAGTTTACACCTTTCTCTCGTGTACTCTTCGACGACTTGTAAAATCGATGCTCGTGAATTTTTCTAGTTTCGATCTAAAACGATGTATCCCGTTGTTTTGAGCCGGAATACAAGTTTTCGCGCAGTTCTGTGAGAAAAAGTTTACACCTTTCTCTCCTCTACTCTTCGACGACTTGTAAAATCGATGCTCGTGAATTTTTCTAGTTTCGATCTAAAACGATGTATCCCGTTGTTTTGAGCCGGAATACAAGTTTTCGCGCAGTTCTGAGAGAAAAAGTTTACACCTTTCTCTCGTCTACTCTTCGACTAGTGAAATCGATGCTCGTGAATTTTGCAAGTTTCGATCTAAAACGATGTATCCCGTTGTTTTGAGACGGAATACAACATTTCGCGCAGTTCTGAGAGAAAAAGTTTACACCTTTCTCTCGTCTACTCTTCTACTAGTAAAATCGATGCTCGTGAATCTCGCTAGTTTCGATCTAAAACGATGTATCCCGTTGTTTTGAGACGGAGTACAAGTTTTCGCGCAGTTCTGAGAGAAAAAGTTTACACCTTTCTCTCGTCTACTCTTCGACGACTTGTAAAATCGATGCTCGTGAATTTTTCTAGTTTCGATCTAAAACGATGTATCCCGTTGTTTTGAGCCGGAATACAAGTTTTCGCGTAGTTCTGAGAGAAAAAGTTTACACCTTTCTCTTGTCTACTCTTCGACTAGTGAAATCGATGCTCGTGAATTTTGCAAGTTTCGATCTAAAACGATGTATCCCGTTGTTTTGAGACGGAATACAAGATTTCGCGCAGTTCTGAGAGAAAAAGTTTACACCTTTCTCTCGTCTACTCTTCTACTAGTAAAATCGATGCTCGTGAATCTCGCTAGTTTCGATCTAAAACGATGTATCCCGTTGTTTTGAGACGGAGTACAAGATTTCGCGCAGTTCGAGAGAAAAAGTTTACGCCTTTCTCTCGTCTACTCTTCGGCGACTTGTAAAATCGATGCTCGTGAATTTTGCTAGTTTCGATCTAAAACGATGTATCCCGTTGTTTTGAGCCGGAATACAAGTTTTCGCGCAGATCTGAGAGAAAAAGTTTACACCTTTCTCTCGTCTACTCTTCGACTAGTAAAAGCGATGTTCGTGAATTTTGCTAGTTTCGATCTAAAACGATGTATCCCGTTGTTTTGAGACGGAATACAAGATTTCGCGCAGATCTGAGAGAAAAAGTTTACACCTTTCTCTCGTGTACTCTTCGACGACTTGTAAAATCGATGCTCGTGAATTTTTCTAGTTTCAATCTAAAACGATGTATCCCGTTGTTTTGAGCCGGAATACAAGTTTTGGCGCAGTTCTGAGAGAAAAATTTTACACCTTTCTCTCGTCTACTCTTCGACTAGTGAAATCGATGCTCGTGAATTTTGCTAGTTTCGATCTAAAACGATGTATCCCGTTGTTTCGAGCCGGAATACAAGTTTTCGCGCAGTTCTGAGAGAAAAAGTTTACACCTATCTCTCATCTACTCTTCTACTAGTAAAATCGATGCTCGTGAATCTCGCTAGTTTCGATCTAAAACGATGTATCCCGTTGTTTCGAGCCGGAATACAAGATTTCGCGCAGTTCTGAGAGAAAAAGTTTATACCTGTCTCTCGTCTACTCTTCGGCGACTTGTAAAATCGATGCTCGTGAATTTTGCTAGTTTCGATCTAAAACGATGTATCCCGTTGTTTTGAGCCGGAATACAAGTTTTCGCGCAGTTCTGAGAGAAAAAGTTTACACCTTTCTCTCGTCTACTCTTCGACGACTTGTAAAATCGATGCTCGTGAATTTTTCTAGTTTCGATCTAAAACGATGTATCCCGTTGTTTTGAGCCGGAATACAAGTTTTCGCGCAGTTCTGAGAGAAAAATTTTACACCTTTCTCTCGTCTACTTTTTGACGACTTGTAAAATCGATGCTCGTCAATTTTGCTAGTTTCGATCTAAAACGATGTATCCCGTTGTGTTGAGCCGGAATACAAGTTTTCGCGCAGTTCTGAGAGAAAACGTTTACACCTTTATCTCCTCTACTGTTCTAGTAGTAAAATCAATGTCAGTGAATCTCGCTAGTTTCGATCTAAAACGATGTATCCCGTTGTTTCGAGCCGGAATACAAGTTTTCGCGCAGTTCTGAGAGAAAAAGTTTACACCTTTCTCTCGTCTACTCTTCGACTAGTGAAATCGATGCTCGTGAATTTTGCTAGTTTCGATCTAAAACGATGTATCCCGTTGTTTCGAGCCGGAATACAAGTTTTCGCGCAGTTCTGAGAGAAAAAGTTTACACCTATCTCTCATCTACTCTTCTACTAGTAAAATCGATGCTCGTGAATCTCGCTAGTTTCGATCTAAAACGATGTATCCCGTTGTTTTGAGACGGAATACAAGATTTCGCGCAGTTCTGAGAGAAAAAGTTTACACCTTTCTCTCGTCTACTCTTCGGCGACTTGTAAAATCGATGCTCGTGAATTTTGCTAGTTTCGATCTAAAGCGATGTATCCCGTTGTTTTGAGCCGGAATACAAGTTTTCGCGCAGTTCTGAGAGAAAAAGTTTACACCTTTCTCTCGTCTACTCTTCGACGACTTGTAAAATCGATGCTCGTGAATTTTGCTAGTTTCGATCTAAAACGATGTATCCCGTTGTGTTGAGCCATAATACAAGTTTTCGCGCAGTTCTGAGAGAAAAAGTTTACACCTTTCTCTCCTCTACTCTTCGACGACTTGTAAAATCGATGCTCGTGAATTTTTCTAGTTTCGATCTAAAACGATGTATCCCGTTGTTTTGAGCCGGAATACAAGTTTTCGCGCAGTTCTGAGAGAAAAGTTTTACACCTTTCTCTCCTCTACTCTTCGACGACTAGTAAAATCGATGCTCGTGAATTTTTCTAGTTTCGATCTAAAACGATGTATCCCGTTGTTTTGAGCCGGAATACAAGTTTTCGCGCAGTTCTGAGAGAAAAATTTTACACCTTTTTCTCGTCTACTCTTCGACGACTTGTAAAATCGATGCTCGTGAATTTTGCTAGTTTCGATCTAAAGCGATGTATCCCGTTGTTTTGAGCCGGAATACAAGTTTTCGCGCAGTTCTGACAGAAAAAGTTTACACCTTTCTCCCGTCTACTCTTCGACGACTTGTAAAATCGATGCTCGTGAATTTTGCTAGTTTCGATCTAAAACGATGTATCCCGTTGTTTTGAGCCAGAATACAAGTTTTCGCGCAGTTCTGAGAGAAAAAGTTTACACCTTTCTCTCCTCTACTCTTCGACGACTAGTAAAATCGATGCTCGTGAATTTTTCTAGTTTCGATATATAGCGATGTATCCCGTTGTTTTGAGCCGGAATACAAGTTTTCGCGCTGTTCTGAGAGAAAAAGTTTACACCTTTCTCTCGTCTACTCTTCGACTAGTGAAATCGATGCTCGTGAATTTTGCTAGTTTCGATCTAAAACGATGTATCCCGTTGTTTCGAGCCGGAATACAAGTTTTCGCGCAGTTCTGAGAGAAAAGTTTTACACCTTTCTCTCGTCTACTTTTCGACGACTAGTAAAATCGATGCTCGTGAATTTTGCTAGTTTCGATCTAAAACGATGTATCCCGTTGTTTTGAGACGGAGTACAAGATTTCGCGCAGTTCGAGAGAAAACGTTTACACCTTTCTCTCGTCTACACTTCGACTAGTGAAATCGATGCTCGTGAATTTTGCTAGTTTCGATCTAAAACGATGTATCCCGTTGTGTTGAGCCGGAATACAAGTTTTCGCGCAGTTCTGAGAGAAAACGTTTACACCTTTCTCTCCTCTACTGTTCTAGTAGTAAAATCAATGTCAGTGAATCTCGCTAGTTTCGATCTAAAACGATGTATCCCGTTGTTTCGAGCCGGAATACAAGTTTTCGCGGTTCTGAGAGAAAACGTTTACACCTTTCTCTCGTCTACTCTTCGACTAGTGAAATCGATGCTCGTGAATTTTGCTAGTTTCGATCTGAAACGATGTATCCCGTTGTTTCGAGCCGGAATACAAGATTTCGCGCAGTTCTGAGAGAAAAAGTTTACACCTTTCTCTCGTCTACTCTTCGACGACTTGTAAAATCGATGCTCGTGAATTTTGCTAGTTTTGATCTAAATCGATGTATCCCGTTCTTTTGAGCCAGAATACAAGTTTTCGCGCAGTTCTGAGAGAAAAAGTTTACACCTTTCTCTCCTCTACTCTTCGACGACTTGTAAAATCGATGCTCGTGAATTTTTCTAGTTTCGATCTAAAACGATGTATCCCGTTGTTTTGAGACGGAATACAAGATTTCGCGCAGTTCTGAGAGAAAAAGTTTACACCTGTCTCTCGTCTGCTCTTCGGCGACTTGTAAAATCGATGCTCGTGAATTTTGCTAGTTTCGATCTAAAACGATGTATCCCGTTGTTTTGAGCCGGAATACAAGTTTTCGCGCAGTTCTGAGAGAAAAAGTTTACACCTTTCTCTCGTCTACTCTTCGACGACTTGTAAAATCGATGCTCGTGAATTTTTCTAGTTTCGATCTAAAACGATGTATCCCGTTGTTTGAGCCGGAATACAAGTTTTCGCGCAGTTCTGAGAGAAAAAGTTTACACCTTTCTCTCGTCTACTTTTCGACGACTAGTAAAATCGATGCTCGTGAATTTTGCTAGTATGGATCTAAAACGATGTATCCCGTTGTGTTGAGCCGGAATACAAGTTTTCGCGCAGTTCTGAGAGAAAAAGTTTACACCTTTCTCTCGTCTACTCTTCGACTAGTGAAATCGATGCTCGTGAATTTTGCAAGTTTCGATCTAAAACGATGTAACCTGTTGTTTTGAGACGGAATACAAGATTTCGCGCAGTTCTGAGAGAAAAAGTTTACACCTTTCTCTCGTCTACTCTTCGGCGACTTGTAAAATCGATGCTCGTGAATTTTGCTAGTTTCGATCTAAAACGATGTATCCCGTTGTTTTGAGCCGGAATACAAATTTTCGCGCAGTTCTGAGAGAAAAAGTTTACACCTTTCTCTCGTCTACTCTTCGACGACTTGTAAAATCGATGCTCGTCAATTTTGCTAGTTTCGATCTAAAACGATGTATCCCGTTGTTTGAGCCAGAATAGAAGTTTTCGCGCAGTTCTGAAAGAAAAAGTTTACACCTTTCTCTCCTCTACACTTCGACGACTTGTAAAATCGATGCTCGTGAATTTTTCTAGTTTCGATCTAAAACGATGTATCCCGTTGTTTTGAGACGGAGTACAAGATTTCGCGCAGTTCGAGAGAAAAAGTTTACACCTTTCTCTCGTCTACTCTTCGGCGACTTGTAAAATCGATGCTCGTGAATTTTGCTAGTTTCGATCTAAAACGATGTATCCCGTTGTTTTGAGCCGGAATACAAGTTTTCGCGCAGATCTGAGAGAAAAAGTTTACACCTTTCTCTCGTCTACTCTTCGACTAGTAAAAGCGATGTTCGTGAATTTTGCTAGTTTCGATCTAAAACGATGTATCCCGTTGTTTTGAGACGGAATACAAGATTTCGCGCAGTTCTGAGAGAAAAAGTTTACACCTTTCTCTCCTCTACTCTTCGACGACTTGTAAAATCGATGCTCGTGAATTTTTCTAGTTTCGATCTAAAACGATGTATCCCGTTGTTTTGAGCCGGAATACAAGTTTTCGCGCAGTTCTGAGAGAAAAAGTTTACACCTTTCTCTCCTCTACTCTTCGACGACTTGTAAAATCGATGCTCGTGAATTTTTCTAGTTTCGATCTAAAACGATGTATCCCGTTGTTTTGAGCCGGAATACAAGTTTTCGCGCAGTTCTGAGAGAAAAAGTTTACACCTTTCTCTCGTCTACTCTTCGACTAGTGAAATTGATGCTCGTGAATTTTGCAAGTTTCGATCTAAAACGATGTATCCCGTTGTTTTGAGACGGAATACAACATTTCGCGCAGTTCTGAGAGAAAAAGTTTACACCTTTCTCTCGTCTACTCTTCTACTAGTAAAATCGATGCTCGTGAATCTCGCTAGTTTCGATCTAAAACGATGTATCCCGTTGTTTTGAGACGGAGTACAAGATTTCGCGCAGTTCGAGAGAAAACGTTTACACCTTTCTCTCGTCTACTCTTCGGCGACTTGTAAAATCGATGCTCGTGAATTTTGCTAGTTTCGATCTAAAACGATGTATCCCGTTGTTTTGAGCCGGAATACAAGTTTTCGCGCAGATCTGAGAGAAAAAGTTTACACCTTTCTCTCGTCTACTCTTCGACTAGTAAAAGCGATGTTCGTGAATTTTGCTAGTTTCGATCTAAAACGATGTATCCCGTTGTTTTGAGACGGAATACAAGATTTCGCGCAGATCTGAGAGAAAAAGTTTACACCTTTCTCTCGTGTACTCTTCGACGACTTGTAAAATCGATGCTCGTGAATTTTTCTAGTTTCGATCTAAAACGATGTATCCCGTTGTTTTGAGCCGGAATACAAGTTTTCGCGCAGTTCTGTGAGAAAAAGTTTACACCTTTCTCTCCTCTACTCTTCGACGACTTGTAAAATCGATGCTCGTGAATTTTTCTAGTTTCGATCTAAAACGATGTATCCCGTTGTTTTGAGCCGGAATACAAGTTTTCGCGCAGTTCTGAGAGAAAAAGTTTACACCTTTCTCTCGTCTACTCTTCGACTAGTGAAATCGATGCTCGTGAATTTTGCAAGTTTCGATCTAAAACGATGTATCCCGTTGTTTTGAGACGGAATACAACATTTCGCGCAGTTCTGAGAGAAAAAGTTTACACCTTTCTCTCGTCTACTCTTCTACTAGTAAAATCGATGCTCGTGAATCTCGCTAGTTTCGATCTAAAACGATGTATCCCGTTGTTTTGAGACGGAGTACAAGTTTTCGCGCAGTTCTGAGAGAAAAAGTTTACACCTTTCTCTCGTCTACTCTTCGACGACTTGTAAAATCGATGCTCGTGAATTTTTCTAGTTTCGATCTAAAACGATGTATCCCATTGTTTTGAGCCGGAATACAAGTTTTCGCGTAGTTCTGAGAGAAAAAGTTTACACCTTTCTCTTGTCTACTCTTCGACTAGTGAAATCGATGCTCGTGAATTTTGCAAGTTTCGATCTAAAACGATGTATCCCGTTGTTTTGAGACGGAATACAAGATTTCGCGCAGTTCTGAGAGAAAAAGTTTACACCTTTCTCTCGTCTACTCTTCTACTAGTAAAATCGATGCTCGTGAATCTCGCTAGTTTCGATCTAAAACGATGTATCCCGTTGTTTTGAGACGGAGTACAAGATTTCGCGCAGTTCGAGAGAAAAAGTTTACACCTTTCTCTCGTCTACTCTTCGGCGACTTGTAAAATCGATGCTCGTGAATTTTGCTAGTTTCGATCTAAAACGATGTATCCCGTTGTTTTGAGCCGGAATACAAGTTTTCGCGCAGATCTCAGAGAAAAAGTTTACACCTTTCTCTCGTCTACTCTTCGACTAGTAAAAGCGATGTTCGTGAATTTTGCTAGTTTCGATCTAAAACGATGTATCCCGTTGTTTTGAGACGGAATACAAGATTTCGCGCAGATCTGAGAGAAAAAGTTTACACCTTTCTCTCGTGTACTCTTCGACGACTTGTAAAATCGATGCTCGTGAATTTTTCTAGTTTCAATCTAAAACGATGTATCCCGTTGTTTTGAGCCGGAATACAAGTTTTCGCGCAGTTCTGAGAGAAAAATTTTACACCTTTCTCTCGTCTACTCTTCGACTAGTGAAATCGATGCTCGTGAATTTTGCTAGTTTCGATCTAAAACGATGTATCCCGTTGTTTCGAGCCGGAATACAAGTTTTCGCGCAGTTCTGAGAGAAAAAGTTTACACCTATCTCTCATCTACTCTTCTACTAGTAAAATCGATGCTCGTGAATCTCGCTAGTTTCGATCTAAAACGATGTATCCCGTTGTTTCGAGCCGGAATACAAGATTTCGCGCAGTTCTGAGAGAAAAAGTTTATACCTGTCTCTCGTCTACTCTTCGGCGACTTGTAAAATCGATGCTCGTGAATTTTGCTAGTTTCGATCTAAAACGATGTATCCCGTTGTTTTGAGCCGGAATACAAGTTTTCGCGCAGTTCTGAGAGAAAAAGTTTACACCTTTCTCTCGTCTACTCTTCGACGACTTGTAAAATCGATGCTCGTGAATTTTTCTAGTTTCGATCTAAAACGATGTATCCCGTTGTTTTGAGCCGGAATACAAGTTTTTGCGCAGTTCTGAGAGAAAAATTTTACACCTTTCTCTCGTCTACTTTTCGACGACTTGTAAAATCGATGCTCGTCAATTTTGCTAGTTTCGATCTAAAACGATGTATCCCGTTGTGTTGAGCCGGAATACAAGTTTTCGCGCAGTTCTGAGAGAAAACGTTTACACCTTTCTCTCCTCTACTGTTCTAGTAGTAAAATCAATGTCAGTGAATCTCGCAAGTTTCGATCTAAAACGATGTATCCCGTTGTTTCGAGCCGGAATACAAGTTTTCGCGCAGTTCTGAGAGAAAAAGTTTACACCTTTCTCTCGTCTACTCTTCGACTAGTGAAATCGATGCTCGTGAATTTTGCTAGTTTCGATCTAAAACGATGTATCCCGTTGTTTCGAGCCGGAATACAAGTTTTCGCGCAGTTCTGAGAGAAAAAGTTTACACCTATCTCTCATCTACTCTTCTACTAGTAAAATCGATGCTCGTGAATCTCGCTAGTTTCGATCTAAAACGATGTATCCCGTCGTTTTGAGACGGAATACAAGATTTCGCGCAGTTCTGAGAGAAAACGTTTACACCTTTCTCTCGTCTACTCTTCGGCGACTTGTAAAATCGATGCTCGTGAATTTTGCTAGTTTCGATCTAAAGCGATGTATCCCGTTGTTTTGAGCCGGAATACAAGTTTTCGCGCAGTTCTGAGAGAAAAAGTTTACACCCTTCTCTCGTCTACTCTTCGACGACTTGTAAAATCGATGCTCGTGAATTTTGCTAGTTTCGATCTAAAACGATGTATCCCGTTGTTTTGAGCCAGAATACAAGTTTTCGCGCAGTTCTGAGAGAAAAAGTTTACACCTTTCTCTCCTCTACTCTTCGACGACTAGTAAAATCGATGCTCGTGAATTTTTCTAGTTTCGATCTAAAACGATGTATCCCGTTGTTTTGAGCTGGAATACAAGTTTTCGCGCAGTTCTGAGAGAAAAATTTTACACCTTTTTCTCGTCTACTCTTCGACGACTTGTAAAATCGATGCTCGTGAATTTTGCTAGTTTCGATCTAAAGCGATGTATCCCGTTGTTTTGAGCCGGAATACAAGTTTTCGCGCAGTTCTGACAGAAAAAGTTTACACCTTTCTCTCGTCTACTCTTCGACGACTTGTAAAATCGATGCTCGTGAATTTTGCTAGTTTCAATCTAAAACGATGTATCCCGTTGTTTTGAGCCAGAATACAAGTTTTCACACAGTTCTGAGAGAAAAAGTTTACACCTTTCTCTCCTCTACTCTTCGACGACTTGTAAAATCGATGCTCGTGAATTTTTCTAGTTTCGATCTAAAACGATGTATCCCGTTGTTTGGAGCCGGAATACAAGTTTTCGCGCAGTTCTGAGAGAAAAATTTTACACCTTTTTCTCGTCTACTCTTCGACGACTTGTAAAATCGATTCTCGTGAATTTTGCTTGTTTCGATCTAAAGCGATGTATCCCGTTGTTTTGAGCCGGAATACAAGTTTTCGCGCAGTTCTGAGAGAAAAAGTTTACACCTTTCTCTCGTCTACTCTTCGACGACTTGTAAAATCGATGCTCGTGAATTTTGCTAGTTTCGATCTAAAACGATGTATCCCGTTGATTTGAGCCATAATACAAGTTTTCGCGCAGTTCTGAGAGAAAAAGTTTACACCTTTCTCTCCTCTACTCTTCGACGACTTGTAAAATCGATGCTCGTGAATTTTTCTAGTTTCGATCTAAAACGATGTATCCCGTTGTTTTGAGCCGGAATACAAGTTTTCGCGCAGTTCTGAGAGAAAAGTTTTACACCTTTCTCTCCTCTACTCTTCGACGACTAGTAAAATCGATGCTCGTGAATTTTTCTAGTTTCGATCTAAAACGATGTATCCCGTTGTTTTGAGCCGGAATACAAGTTTTCGCGCAGTTCTGAGAGAAAAATTTTACACCTTTTTCTCGTCTACTCTTCGACGACTTGTAAAATCGATGCTCGTGAATTTTGCTAGTTTCGATCTAAAGCGATGTATCCCGTTGTTTTGAGCCGGAATACAAGTTTTCGCGCAGTTCTGACAGAAAAAGTTTACACCTTTCTCCCGTCTACTCTTCGACGACTTGTAAAATCGATGCTCGTGAATTTTGCTAGTTTCGATCTAAAACGATGTATCCCGTTGTTTTGAGCCAGAATACAAGTTTTCGCGCAGTTCTGAGAGAAAAAGTTTACACCTTTCTCTCCTCTACTCTTCGACGACTAGTAAAATCGATGCTCGTGAATTTTTCTAGTTTCGAAATATAGCGATGTATCCCGTTGTTTTGAGCCGGAATACAAGTTTTCGCGCTGTTCTGAGAGAAAAAGTTTACACCTTTCTCTCGTCTACTCTTCGACTAGTGAAATCGATGCTCGTGAATTTTGCTAGTTTCGATCTAAAACGATGTATCCCGTTGTTTCGAGCCGGAATACAAGTTTTCGCGCAGTTCTGAGAGAAAAGTTTTACACCTTTCTCTCGTCTACTTTTCGACGACTAGTAAAATCGATGCTCGTGAATTTTGCTAGTTTCGATCTAAAACGATGTATCCCGTTGTTTCGAGCCGGAATACAAGATTTCGCGCAGTTCTGAGAGAAAAAGTTTACACCTATCTCTCATCTACTCTTCGACTAGTAAAATCGATGCTCGTGAATCTCGCTAGTTTCGATCTAAAACGATGTATCCCGTTGTTTTGAGACGGAGTACAAGATTTCGCGCAGTTCGAGAGAAAAAGTTTACACCTTTCTCTCGTCTACACTTCGACTAGTGAAATCGATGCTCGTGAATTTTGCTAGTTTCGATCTAAAACGATGTATCCCGTTGTGTTGAGCCGGAATACAAGTTTTCGCGCAGTTCTGAGAGAAAACGTTTACACCTTTCTCTCCTCTACTGTTCTAGTAGTAAAATCAATGTCAGTGAATCTCGCTAGTTTCGATCTAAAACGATGTATCCCGTTGTTTCGAGCCGGAATACAAGTTTTCGCGCAGTTCTGAGAGAAAACGTTTACACCTTTCTCTCGTCTACTCTTCGACTAGTGAAATCGATGCTCGTGAATTTTGCTAGTTTCGATCTAAAACGATGTATCCCGTTGTTTCGAGCCGGAATACAAGATTTCGCGCAGTTCTGAGAGAAAAAGTTTACACCTTTCTCTCGTCTACTCTTCGACGACTTGTAAAATCGATGCTCGTGAATTTTGCTAGTTTCGATCTAAAACGATGTATCCCGTTGTTTTGAGACGGAATACAAGATTTCGCGCAGGTCTGAGAGAAAAAGTTTACACCTGTCTCTCGTCTGCTCTTCGGCGACTTGTAAAATCGATGCTCGTGAATTTTGCTAGTTTCGATCTAAAACGATGTATCCCGTTTTTTTGAGCCGGAATGCAAGATTTCGCGCAGTTCTGAGAGAAAAAGTTTACACCTTTCTCTCGTCTACTCTTCGACGACTTGTAAAATCGATGCTCGTGAATTTTGCTAGTTTTGATCTAAATCGATGTATCCCGTTCTTTTGAGCCAGAATACAAGTTTTCGCGCAGTTCTGAGAGAAAAAGTTTACACCTTTCTCTCCTCTACTCTTCGACGACTTGTAAAATCGATGCTCGTGAATTTTTCTAGTTTCGATCTAAAACGATGTATCCCGTTGTTTTGAGACGGAATACAAGATTTCGCGCAGGTCTGAGAGAAAAAGTTTACACCTGTCTCTCGTCTGCTCTTCGGCGACTTGTAAAATCGATGCTCGTGAATTTTGCTAGTTTCGATCTAAAACGATGTATCCCGTTTTTTTGAGCCGGAATACAAGATTTCGCGCAGTTCTGAGAGAAAAATTTTACACCTTTCTCTCGTCTACTTTTCGACGACTAGTAAAATCGATGCTCGTGAATTTTGCTAGTATCGATCTAAAACGATGTATCCCGTTGTGTTGAGCCGGAATACAAGTTTTCGCGCAGTTCTGAGAGAAAAAGTTTACACCTTTCTCTCGTCTACTCTTCGACTAGTGAAATCGATGCTCGTGAATTTTGCAAGTTTCGATCTAAAACGATGTAACCCGTTGTTTTGAGACGGAATACAAGATTTCGCGCAGTTCTGAGAGAAAAAGTTTACACCTTTCTCTCGTCTACTCTTCGGCGACTTGTAAAATCGATGCTCGTGAATTTTGCTAGTTTCGATCTAAAACGATGTATCCCGTTGTTTTGAGCCGGAATACAAATTTTCGCGCAGTTCTGAGAGAAAAAGTTTACACCTTTCTCTCGTCTACTCTTCGACGACTTGTAAAATCGATGCTCGTCAATTTTGCTAGTTTCGATCTAAAACGATGTATCCCGTTGTTTTGAGACGGAGTACAAGATTTCGCGCAGTTCGAGAGAAAAAGTTTACACCTTTCTCTCGTCTACTCTTCGGCGACTTGTAAAATCGATGCTCGTGAATTTTGCTAGTTTCAATCTAAAACGATGTATCCCGTTGTTTTGAGCCGGAATACAAGTTTTCGCGCAGATCTGAGAGAAAAAGTTTACACCTTTCTCTCGTCTACTCTTCGACTAGTAAAAGCGATGTTCGTGAATTTTGCTAGTTTCGATCTAAAACGATGTATCCCGTTGTTTTGAGACGGAATACAAGATTTCGCGCAGTTCTGAGAGAAAAAGTTTACACCTTTCTCTCCTCTACTCTTCGACGACTTGTAAAATCGATGCTCGTGAATTTTTCTAGTTTCGATCTAAAACGATGTATCCCGTTGTTTTGAGCCGGAATACAAGTTTTCGCGCAGTTCTGAGAGAAAAAGTTTACACCTTTCTCTCGTCTACTCTTCGACTAGTGAAATCGATGCTCGTGAATTTTGCAAGTTTCGATCTAAAACGATGTATCCCGTTGTTTTGAGACGGAATACAACATTTCGCGCAGTTCTGAGAGAAAAAGTTTACACCTTTCTCTCGTCTACTCTTCTACTAGTAAAATCGATGCTCGTGAATCTCGCTAGTTTCGATCTAAAACGATGTATCCCGTTGTTTTGAGACGGAGTACAAGATTTCGCGCAGTTCGAGAGAAAACGTTTACACCTTTCTCTCGTCTACTCTTCGGCGACTTGTAAAATCGATGCTCGTGAATTTTGCTAGTTTCGATTTAAAACGATGTATCCCGTTGTTTCGAGCCGGAATACAAGTTTTCGCGCAGATCTGAGAGAAAAAGTTTACACCTTTCTCTCGTCTACTCTTCGACTAGTAAAAGCGATGTTCGTGAATTTTGCTAGTTTCGATCTAAAACGATGTATCCCGTTGTTTTGAGACGGAATACAAGATTTCGCGCAGATCTGAGAGAAAAAGTTTACACCTTTCTCTCGTGTACTCTTCGACGACTTGTAAAATCGATGCTCGTGAATTTTTCTAGTTTCGATCTAAAACGATGTATCCCGTTGTTTTGAGCCGGAATACAAGATTTCGCGCAGTTCTGAGAGAAAAAGTTTATACCTGTCTCTCGTCTACTCTTCGGCGACTTGTAAAATCGATGCTCGTGAATTTTGCTAGTTTCGATCTAAAACGATGTATCCCGTTGTTTTGAGCCGGAATACAAGTTTTCGCGCAGTTCTGAGAGAAAAAGTTTACACCTTTCTCTCGTCTACTCTTCGACGACTTGTAAAATCGATGCTCGTGAATTTTTCTAGTTTCGATCTAAAACGATGTATCCCGTTGTTTTGAGCCGGAATACAAGTTTTCGCGCAGTTCTGAGAGAAAAATTTTACACCTTTCTCTCGTCTACTTTTCGACGACTTGTAAAATCGATGCTCGTCAATTTTGCTAGTTTCGATCTAAAACGATGTATCCCGTTGTGTTGAGCCGGAATACAAGTTTTCGCGCAGTTCTGAGAGAAAACGTTTACACCTTTCTCTCCTCTACTGTTCTAGTAGTAAAATCAATGTCAGTGAATCTCGCTAGTTTCGATCTAAAACGATGTATCCCGTTGTTTCGAGCCGGAATACAAGTTTTCGCGCAGTTCTGAGAGAAAAAGTTTACACCTTTCTCTCGTCTACTCTTCGACTAGTGAAATCGATGCTCGTCAATTTTGCTAGTTTCGATCTAAAACGATGTATCCCGTTGTTTCGAGCCGGAATACAAGTTTTCGCGCAGTTCTGAGAGAAAAAGTTTACACCTATCTCTCATCTACTCTTCTACTAGTAAAATCGATGCTCGTGAATCTCGCTAGTTTCGATCTAAAACGATGTATCCCGTTGTTTTGAGACGGAATACAAGATTTCGCGCAGTTCTGAGAGAAAACGTTTACACCTTTCTCTCGTCTACTCTTCGGCGACTTGTAAAATCGATGCTCGTGAATTTTGCTAGTTTCGATCTAAAGCGATGTATCCCGTTGTTTTGAGCCGGAATACAAGTTTTCGCGCAGTTCTGAGAGAAAAAGTTTACACCCTTCTCTCGTCTACTCTTCGACGACTTGTAAAATCGATGCTCGTGAATTTTGCTAGTTTCGATCTAAAACGATGTATCCCGTTGTTTTGAGCCAGAATACAAGTTTTCGCGCAGTTCTGAGAGAAAAAGTTTACACCTTTCTCTCCTCTACTCTTCGACGACTAGTAAAATCGATGCTCGTGAATTTTTCTAGTTTCGATCTAAAACGATGTATCCCGTTGTTTTGAGCCGGAATACAAGTTTTCGCGCAGTTCTGACAGAAAAAGTTTACACCTTTCTCTCGTCTACTCTTCGACGACTTGTAAATTCGATGCTCGTGAATTTTGCTAGTTTCAATCTAAAACGATGTATCCCGTTGTTTTGAGCCAGAATACAAGTTTTCACACAGTTCTGAGAGAAAAAGTTTACACCTTTCTCTCCTCTACTCTTCGACGACATGTAAAATCGATGCTCGTGAATTTTTCTAGTTTCGATCTAAAACGATGTATCCCGTTGTTTTGAGCCGGAATACAAGTTTTCGCGCAGTTCTGAGAGAAAAATTTTACACCTTTTTCTCGTCTACTCTTCGACGACTTGTAAAATCGATTCTCGTGAATTTTGCTAGTTTCGATCTAAAGCGATGTATCTCGTTGTTTTGAGCCGGAATACAAGTTTTCGCGCAGTTCTGAGAGAAAAAGTTTACACCTTTCTCTCGTCTACTCTTCGACGACTTGTAAAATCGATGCTCGTGAATTTTGCTAGTTTCGATCTAAAACGATGTATCCCGTTGTTTTGAGCCATAATACAAGTTTTCGCGCAGTTCTGAGAGAAAAAGTTTACACCTTTCTCTCCTCTACTCTTCGACGACTGGTAAAATCGATGCTCGTGAATTTTTCTAGTTTCGATCTAAAACGATGTATCCCGTTGTTTTGAGCCGGAATACAAGTTTTCGCGCAGTTCTGAGAGAAAAGTTTTACACCTTTCTCTCCTCTACTCTTCGACGACTAGTAAAATCGATGCTCGTGAATTTTTCTAGTTTCGATCTAAAACGATGTATCCCGTTGTTTTGAGCCGGAATACAAGTTTTCGCGCAGTTCTGAGAGAAAAATTTTACACCTTTTTCTCGTCTACTCTTCGACGACTTGTAAAATCGATGCTCGTGAATTTTGCTAGTTTCGATCTAAAGCGATGTATCCCGTTGTTTTGAGCCGGAATACAAGTTTTCGCGCAGTTCTGACAGAAAAAGTTTACACCTTTCTCCCGTCTACTCTTCGACGACTTGTAAAATCGATGCTCGTGAATTTTGCTAGTTTCGATCTAAAACGATGTATCCCGTTGTTTTGAGCCAGAATACAAGTTTTCGCGCTGTTCTGAGAGAAAAAGTTTACACCTTTCTCTCGTCTACTCTTCGACTAGTGAAATCGATGCTCGTGAATTTTGCTAGTTTCGATCTAAAACGATGTATCCCGTTGTTTCGAGCCGGAATACAAGTTTTCGCGCAGTTCTGAGAGAAAAGTTTTACACCTTTCTCTCGTCTACTTTTCGACGACTAGTAAAATCGATGCTCGTGAATTTTGCTAGTTTCGATCTAAAACGATGTATCCCGTTGTTTCGAGCCGGAATACAAGATTTCGCGCAGTTCTGAGAGAAAAAGTTTACACCTATCTCTCATCTACTCTTCGACTAGTAAAATCGATGCTCGTGAATCTCGCTAGTTTCGATCTAAAACGATGTATCCCGTTGTTTTGAGACGGAGTACAAGATTTCGCGCAGTTCGAGAGAAAAAGTTTACACCTTTCTCTCGTCTACACTTCGACTAGTGAAATCGATGCTCGTGAATTTTGCTAGTTTCGATCTAAAACGATGTATCCCGTTGTGTTGAGCCGGAATACAAGTTTTCGCGCAGTTCTGAGAGAAAACGTTTACACCTTTCTCTCCTCTACTGTTCTAGTAGTAAAATCAATGTCAGTGAATCTCGCTAGTTTCGATCTAAAACGATGTATCCCGTTTTTTCGAGCCGGAATACAAGTTTTCGCGCAGTTCTGAGAGAAAAAGTTTACACCTTTCTCTCCTCTACTCTTCGACGACTAGTAAAATCGATGCTCGTGAATTTTTCTAGTTTCGATCTAAAACGATGTATCCCGTTGTTTTGAGCCGGAATACAAGTTTTCGCGCAGTTCTGACAGAAAAAGTTTACACCTTTCTCTCGTCTACTCTTCGACGACTTGTAAATTCGATGCTCGTGAATTTTGCTAGTTTCAATCTAAAACGATGTATCCCGTTGTTTTGAGCCAGAATACAAGTTTTCACACAGTTCTGAGAGAAAAAGTTTACACCTTTCTCTCCTCTACTCTTCGACGACATGTAAAATCGATGCTCGTGAATTTTTCTAGTTTCGATCTAAAACGATGTATCCCGTTGTTTTGAGCCGGAATACAAGTTTTCGCGCAGTTCTGAGAGAAAAATTTTACACCTTTTTCTCGTCTACTCTTCGACGACTTGTAAAATCGATTCTCGTGAATTTTGCTAGTTTCGATCTAAAGCGATGTATCTCGTTGTTTTGAGCCGGAATACAAGTTTTCGCGCAGTTCTGAGAGAAAAAGTTTACACCTTTCTCTCGTCTACTCTTCGACGACTTGTAAAATCGATGCTCGTGAATTTTGCTAGTTTCGATCTAAAACGATGTATCCCGTTGTTTTGAGCCATAATACAAGTTTTCGCGCAGTTCTGAGAGAAAAAGTTTACACCTTTCTCTCCTCTACTCTTCGACGACTGGTAAAATCGATGCTCGTGAATTTTTCTAGTTTCGATCTAAAACGATGTATCCCGTTGTTTTGAGCCGGAATACAAGTTTTCGCGCAGTTCTGAGAGAAAAGTTTTACACCTTTCTCTCCTCTACTCTTCGACGACTAGTAAAATCGATGCTCGTGAATTTTTCTAGTTTCGATCTAAAACGATGTATCCCGTTGTTTTGAGCCGGAATACAAGTTTTCGCGCAGTTCTGAGAGAAATATTTTACACCTTTTTCTCGTCTACTCTTCGACGACTTGTAAAATCGATGCTCGTGAATTTTGCTAGTTTCGATCTAAAGCGATGTATCCCGTTGTTTTGAGCCGGAATACAAGTTTTCGCGCAGTTCTGACAGAAAAAGTTTACACCTTTCTCCCGTCTACTCTTCGACGACTTGTAAAATCGATGCTCGTGAATTTTGCTAGTTTCGATCTAAAACGATGTATCCCGTTGTTTTGAGCCAGAATACAAGTTTTCGCGCTGTTCTGAGAGAAAAAGTTTACACCTTTCTCTCGTCTACTCTTCGACTAGTGAAATCGATGCTCGTGAATTTTGCTAGTTTCGATCTAAAACGATGTATCCCGTTGTTTCGAGCCGGAATACAAGTTTTCGCGCAGTTCTGAGAGAAAAGTTTTACACCTTTCTCTCGTCTACTTTTCGACGACTAGTAAAATCGATGCTCGTGAATTTTGCTAGTTTCGATCTAAAACGATGTATCCCGTTGTTTCGAGCCGGAATACAAGATTTCGCGCAGTTCTGAGAGAAAAAGTTTACACCTATCTCTCATCTACTCTTCGACTAGTAAAATCGATGCTCGTGAATCTCGCTAGTTTCGATCTAAAACGATGTATCCCGTTGTTTTGAGACGGAGTACAAGATTTCGCGCAGTTCGAGAGAAAAAGTTTACACCTTTCTCTCGTCTACACTTCGACTAGTGAAATCGATGCTCGTGAATTTTGCTAGTTTCGATCTAAAACGATGTATCCCGTTGTGTTGAGCCGGAATACAAGTTTTCGCGCAGTTCTGAGAGAAAACGTTTACACCTTTCTCTCCTCTACTGTTCTAGTAGTAAAATCAATGTCAGTGAATCTCGCTAGTTTCGATCTAAAACGATGTATCCCGTTTTTTCGAGCCGGAATACAAGTTTTCGCGCAGTTCTGAGAGAAAACGTTTACACCTTTCTCTCGTCTACTCTTCGACTAGTGAAATCGATGCTCGTGAATTTTGCTAGTTTCGATCTAAAACGATGTATCCCGTTGTTTCGAGCCGGAATACAAGTTTTCGCGCAGTTCTGAGAGAAAAAGTTTACACCTGTCTCTCATCTACTCTTCTACTAGTAAAATCGATGCTCGTGAATCTCGCTAGTTTCGATCTAAAACGATGTATCCCGTTGTTTTGAGACGGAATACAAGATTTCGCGCAGTTCTGAGAGAAAAAGTTTACACCTTTCTCTCGTCTACTCTTCGACGACTTGTAAAATCGATGCTCGTGAATTTTGCTAGTTTTGATCTAAATCGATGTATCCCGTTCTTTTGAGCCAGAATACAAGTTTTCGCGCAGTTCTGAGAGAAAAAGTTTACACCTTTCTCTCCTCTACTCTTCGACGACTTGTAAAATCGATGCTCGTGAATTTTTCTAGTTTCGATCTAATACGATGTATCCCGTTGTTTTGAGACGGAATACAAGATTTCGCGCAGTTCTGAGAGAAAAAGTTTACACCTGTCTCTCGTCTGCTCTTCGGCGACTTGTAAAATCGATGCTCGTGAATTTTGCTAGTTTCGATCTAAAACGATGTATCCCGTTGTTTTGAGCCGGAATACAAGTTTTCGCGCAGTTCTGAGAGAAAAAGTTTACACCTTTCTCTCGTCTACTCTTCGACGACTTGTAAAATCGATGCTCGTGAATTTTTCTAGTTTCGATCTAAAACGATGTATCCCGTTGTTTGAGCCGGAATACAAGTTTTCGCGCAGTTCTGAGAGAAAAATTTTACACCTTTCTCTCGTCTACTTTTCGACGACTAGTAAAATCGATGCTCGTGAATTTTGCTAGTATCGATCTAAAACGATGTATCCCGTTGTGTTGAGCCGGAATACAAGTTTTCGCGCAGTTCTGAGAGAAAAAGTTTACACCTTTCTCTCGTCTACTCTTCGACTAGTGAAATCGATGCTCGTGAATTTTGCAAGTTTCGATCTAAAACGATGTAACCCGTTGTTTTGAGACGGAATACAAGATTTCGCGCAGTTCTGAGAGAAAAAGTTTACACCTTTCTCTCGTCTACTCTTCGGCGACTTGTAAAATCGATGCTCGTGAATTTTGCTAGTTTCGATCTAAAACGATGTATCCCGTTGTTTTGAGCCGGAATACAAATTTTCGCGCAGTTCTGAGAGAAAAAGTTTACACCTTTCTCTCGTCTACTCTTCGACGACTTGTAACATCGATGCTCGTCAATTTTGCTAGTTTCGATCTAAAACGATGTATCCCGTTGTTTGAGCCAGAATACAAGTTTTCGCGCAGTTCTGAGAGAAAAAGTTTACACCTTTCTCTCCTCTACTCTTCGACGACTTGTAAAATCGATGCTCGTGAATTTTTCTAGTTTCGATCTAAAACGATGTATCCCGTTGTTTTGAGACGGAGTACAAGATTTCGCGCAGTTCGAGAGAAAAAGTTTACACCTTTCTCTCGTCTACTCTTCGGCGACTTGTAAAATCGATGCTCGTGAATTTTGCTAGTTTCAATCTAAAACGATGTATCCCGTTGTTTTGAGCCGGAATACAAGTTTTCGCGCAGTTCTGAGAGAAAAAGTTTACACCTTTCTCTCGTCTACTCTTCGACTAGTAAAAGCGATGTTCGTGAATTTTGCTAGTTTCGATCTAAAACGATGTATCCCGTTGTTTTGAGACGGAATACAAGATTTCGCGCAGTTCTGAGAGAAAAAGTTTACACCTTTCTCTCCTCTACTCTTCGACGACTTGTAAAATCGATGCTCGTGAATTTTTCTAGTTTCGATCTAAAACGATGTATCCCGTTGTTTTGAGCCGGAATACAAGTTTTCGCGCAGTTCTGAGAGAAAAAGTTTACACCTTTCTCTCGTCTACTCTTCGACTAGTGAAATCGATGCTCGTGAATTTTGCAAGTTTCGATCTAAAACGATGTATCCCGTTGTTTTGAGACGGAATACAACATTTCGCGCAGTTCTGAGAGAAAAAGTTTACACCTTTCTCTCGTCTACTCTTCTACTAGTAAAATCGATGCTCGTAAATCTCGCTAGTTTCGATCTAAAACGATGTATCCCGTTGTTTTGAGACGGAGTACAAGATTTCGCGCAGTTCGAGAGAAAACGTTTACACCTTTCTCTCGTCTACTCTTCGGCGACTTGTAAAATCGATGCTCGTGAATTTTGCTAGTTTCGATCTAAAACGATGTATCCCGTTGTTTCGAGCCGGAATACAAGTTTTCGCGCAGATCTGAGAGAAAAAGTTTACACCTTTCTCTCGTCTACTCTTCGACTAGTAAAAGCGATGTTCGTGAATTTTGCTAGTTTCGATCTAAAACGATGTATCCCGTTGTTTTGAGACGGAATACAAGATTTCGCGCAGATCTGAGAGAAAAAGTTTACACCTTTCTCTCGTGTACTCTTCGACGACTTGTAAAATCGATGCTCGTGAATTTTTCTAGTTTCGATCTAAAACGATGTATCCCGTTGTTTTGAGCCGGAATACAAGATTTCGCGCAGTTCTGAGAGAAAAAGTTTATACCTGTCTCTCGTCTACTCTTCGGCGACTTGTAAAATCGATGCTCGTGAATTTTGCTAGTTTCGATCTAAAACGATGTATCCCGTTGTTTTGAGCCGGAATACAAGTTTTCGCGCAGTTCTGAGAGAAAAAGTTTACACCTTTCTCTCGTCTACTCTTCGACGACTTGTAAAATCGATGCTCGTGAATTTTTCTAGTTTCGATCTAAAACGATGTATCCCGTTGTTTTGAGCCGGAATACAAGTTTTCGCGCAGTTCTGAGAGAAAAATTTTACACCTTTCTCTCGTCTACTTTTCGACGACTTGTAAAATCGATGCTCGTCAATTTTGCTAGTTTCGATCTAAAACGATGTATCCCGTTGTGTTGAGCCGGAATACAAGTTTTCGCGCAGTTCTGAGAGAAAACGTTTACACCTTTCTCTCCTCTACTGTTCTAGTAGTAAAATCAATGTCAGTGAATCTCGCTAGTTTCGATCTAAAACGATGTATCCCGTTGTTTCGAGCCGGAATACAAGTTTTCGCGCAGTTCTGAGAGAAAAAGTTTACACCTTTCTCTCGTCTACTCTTCGACTAGTGAAATCGATGCTCGTCAATTTTGCTAGTTTCGATCTAAAACGATGTATCCCGTTGTTTCGAGCCGGAATACAAGTTTTCGCGCAGTTCTGAGAGAAAAAGTTTACACCTATCTCTCATCTACTCTTCTACTAGTAAAATCGATGCTCGTGAATCTCGCTAGTTTCGATCTAAAACGATGTATCCCGTTGTTTTGAGACGGAATACAAGATTTCGCGCAGTTCTGAGAGAAAACGTTTACACCTTTCTCTCGTCTACTCTTCGGCGACTTGTAAAATCGATGCTCGTGAATTTTGCTAGTTTCGATCTAAAGCGATGTATCCCGTTGTTTTGAGCCGGAATACAAGTTTTCGCGCAGTTCTGAGAGAAAAAGTTTACACCCTTCTCTCGTCTACTCTTCGACGACTTGTAAAATCGATGCTCGTGAATTTTGCTAGTTTCGATCTAAAACGATGTATCCCGTTGTTTTGAGCCAGAATACAAGTTTTCGCGCAGTTCTGAGAGAAAAAGTTTACACCTTTCTCTCCTCTACTCTTCGACGACTAGTAAAATCGATGCTCGTGAATTTTTCTAGTTTCGATCTAAAACGATGTATCCCGTTGTTTTGAGCCGGAATACAAGTTTTCGCGCAGTTCTGAGAGAAAACTTTTACACCTTTTTCTCGTCTACTCTTCGACGACTTGTAAAATCGATGCTCGTGAATTTTGCTAGTTTCGATCTAAAGCGATGTATCCCGTTGTTTTGAGCCGGAATACAAGTTTTCGCGCAGTTCTGACAGAAAAAGTTTACACCTTTCTCTCGTCTACTCTTCGACGACTTGTAAAATCGATGCTCGTGAATTTTGCTAGTTTCAATCTAAAACGATGTATCCCGTTGTTTTGAGCCAGAATACAAGTTTTCACACAGTTCTGAGAGAAAAAGTTTACACCTTTCTCTCCTCTACTCTTCGACGACTTGTAAAATCGATGCTCGTGAATTTTTCTAGTTTCGATCTAAAACGATGTATCCCGTTGTTTTGAGCCGGAATACAAGTTTTCGCGCAGTTCTGAGAGAAAAATTTTACACCTTTTTCTCGTCTACTCTTCGACGACTTGTAAAATCGATTCTCGTGAATTTTGCTAGTTTCGATCTAAAGCGATGTATCTCGTTGTTTTGAGCCGGAATACAAGTTTTCGCGCAGTTCTGAGAGAAAAAGTTTACACCTTTCTCTCGTCTACTCTTCGACGACTTGTAAAATCGATGCTCGTGAATTTTGCTAGTTTCGATCTAAAACGATGTATCCCGTTGTTTTGAGCCATAATACAAGTTTTCGCGCAGTTCTGAGAGAAAAAGTTTACACCTTTCTCTCCTCTACTCTTCGACGACTGGTAAAATCGATGCTCGTGAATTTTTCTAGTTTCGATCTAAAACGATGTATCCCGTTGTTTTGAGCCGGAATACAAGTTTTCGCGCAGTTCTGAGAGAAAAGTTTTACACCTTTCTCTCCTCTACTCTTCGACGACTAGTAAAATCGATGCTCGTGAATTTTTCTAGTTTCGATCTAAAACGATGTATCCCGTTGTTTTGAGCCGGAATACAAGTTTTCGCGCAGTTCTGAGAGAAAAATTTTACACCTTTTTCTCGTCTACTCTTCGACGACTTGTAAAATCGATGCTCGTGAATTTTGCTAGTTTCGATCTAAAGCGATGTATCCCGTTGTTTTGAGCCGGAATACAAGTTTTCGCGCAGTTCTGACAGAAAAAGTTTACACCTTTCTCCCGTCTACTCTTCGACGACTTGTAAAATCGATGCTCGTGAATTTTGCTAGTTTCGATCTAAAACGATGTATCCCGTTGTTTTGAGCCAGAATACAAGTTTTCGCGCAGTTCTGAGAGAAAAAGTTTACACCTTTCTCTCCTCTACTCTTCGATGACTAGTAAAATCGATGCTCGTGAATTTTTCTAGTTTCGATATATAGCGATGTATCCCGTTGTTTTGAGCCGGAATACAAGTTTTCGCGCAGTTCTGAGAGAAAACGTTTACACCTTTCTCTCCTCTACTGTTCTAGTAGTAAAATCAATGTCAGTGAATCTCGCTAGTTTCAATCTAAAACGATGTATCCCGTTTTTTCGAGCCGGAATACAAGTTTTCGCGCAGTTCTGAGAGAAAACGTTTACACCTTTCTCTCGTCTACTCTTCGACTAGTGAAATCGATGCTCGTGAATTTTGCTAGTTCCGATCTAAAACGATGTATCCCGTTGTTTCGAGCCGGAATACAAGTTTTCGCGCAGTTCTGAGAGAAAAAGTTTACACCTGTCTCTCATCTACTCTTCTACTAGTAAAATCGATGCTCGTGAATCTCGCTAGTTTCGATCTAAAACGATGTATCCCGTTGTTTTGAGACGGAATACAAGATTTCGCGCAGTTCTGAGAGAAAAAGTTTACACCTTTCTCTCGTCTACTCTTCGACGACTTGTAAAATCGATGCTCGTGAATTTTGCTAGTTTTGATCTAAATCGATGTATCCCGTTCTTTTGAGCCAGAATACAAGTTTTCGCGCAGTTCTGAGAGAAAAAGTTTACACCTTTCTCTCCTCTACTCTTCGACGACTTGTAAAATCGATGCTCGTGAATTTTTCTAGTTTCGATCTAATACGATGTATCCCGTTGTTTTGAGACGGAATACAAGATTTCGCGCAGTTCTGAGAGAAAAAGTTTACACCTGTCTCTCGTCTGCTCTTCGGCGACTTGTAAAATCGATGCTCGTGAATTTTGCTAGTTTCGATCTAAAACGATGTATCCCGTTGTTTTGAGCCGGAATACAAGTTTTCGCGCAGTTCTGAGAGAAAAAGTTTACACCTTTCTCTCGTCTACTCTTCGACGACTTGTAAAATCGATGCTCGTGAATTTTTCTAGTTTCGATCTAAAACGATGTATCCCGTTGTTTGAGCCGGAATACAAGTTTTCGCGCAGTTCTGAGAGAAAAATTTTACACCTTTCTCTCGTCTACTTTTCGACGACTAGTAAAATCGATGCTCGTGAATTTTGCTAGTATCGATCTAAAACGATGTATCCCGTTGTGTTGAGCCGGAATACAAGTTTTCGCGCAGTTCTGAGAGAAAAAGTTTACACCTTTCTCTCGTCTACTCTTCGACTAGTGAAATCGATGCTCGTGAATTTTGCAAGTTTCGATCTAAAACGATGTAACCCGTTGTTTTGAGACGGAATACAAGATTTCGCGCAGTTCTGAGAGAAAAAGTTTACACCTTTCTCTCGTCTACTCTTCGGCGACTTGTAAAATCGATGCTCGTGAATTTTTCTAGTTTCGATCTAAAACGATGTATCCCGTTGTTTTGAGCCGGAATACAAGTTTTCGCGCAGTTCTGAGAGAAAAAGTTTACACCTTTCTCTCGTCTACTCTTCGACTAGTGAAATCGATGCTCGTGAATTTTGCAAGTTTCGATCTAAAACGATGTATCCCGTTGTTTTGAGACGGAATACAACATTTCGCGCAGTTCTGAGAGAAAAAGTTTACACCTTTCTCTCGTCTACTCTTCTACTAGTAAAATCGATGCTCGTGAATCTCGCTAGTTTCGATCTAAAACGATGTATCCCGTTGTTTTGAGACGGAGTACAAGATTTCGCGCAGTTCGAGAGAAAACGTTTACACCTTTCTCTCGTCTACTCTTCGGCGACTTGTAAAATCGATGCTCGTGAATTTTGCTAGTTTCGATCTAAAACGATGTATCCCGTTGTTTCGAGCCGGAATACAAGTTTTCGCGCAGATCTGAGAGAAAAAGTTTACACCTTTCTCTCGTCTACTCTTCGACTAGTAAAAGCGATGTTCGTGAATTTTGCTAGTTTCGATCTAAAACGATGTATCCCGTTGTTTTGAGACGGAATACAAGATTTCGCGCAGATCTGAGAGAAAAAGTTTACACCTTTCTCTCGTGTACTCTTCGACGACTTGTAAAATCGATGCTCGTGAATTTTTCTAGTTTCGATCTAAAACGATGTATCCCGTTGTTTTGAGCCGGAATACAAGATTTCGCGCAGTTCTGAGAGAAAAAGTTTATACCTGTCTCTCGTCTACTCTTCGGCGACTTGTAAAATCGATGCTCGTGAATTTTGCTAGTTTCGATCTAAAACGATGTATCCCGTTGTTTTGAGCCGGAATACAAGTTTTCGCGCAGTTCTGAGAGAAAAAGTTTACACCTTTCTCTCGTCTACTCTTCGACGACTTGTAAAATCGATGCTCGTGAATTTTTCTAGTTTCGATCTAAAACGATGTATCCCGTTGTTTTGAGCCGGAATACAAGTTTTCGCGCAGTTCTGAGAGAAAAATTTTACACCTTTCTCTCGTCTACTTTTCGACGACTTGTAAAATCGATGCTCGTCAATTTTGCTAGTTTCGATCTAAAACGATGTATCCCGTTGTGTTGAGCCGGAATACAAGTTTTCGCGCAGTTCTGAGAGAAAACGTTTACACCTTTCTCTCCTCTACTGTTCTAGTAGTAAAATCAATGTCAGTGAATCTCGCTAGTTTCGATCTAAAACGATGTATCCCGTTGTTTCGAGCCGGAATACAAGTTTTCGCGCAGTTCTGAGAGAAAAAGTTTACACCTTTCTCTCGTCTACTCTTCGACTAGTGAAATCGATGCTCGTCAATTTTGCTAGTTTCGATCTAAAACGATGTATCCCGTTGTTTCGAGCCGGAATACAAGTTTTCGCGCAGTTCTGAGAGAAAAAGTTTACACCTATCTCTCATCTACTCTTCTACTAGTAAAATCGATGCTCGTGAATCTCGCTAGTTTCGATCTAAAACGATGTATCCCGTTGTTTTGAGACGGAATACAAGATTTCGCGCAGTTCTGAGAGAAAACGTTTACACCTTTCTCTCGTCTACTCTTCGGCGACTTGTAAAATCGATGCTCGTGAATTTTGCTAGTTTCGATCTAAAGCGATGTATCCCGTTGTTTTGAGCCGGAATACAAGTTTTCGCGCAGTTCTGAGAGAAAAAGTTTACACCCTTCTCTCGTCTACTCTTCGACGACTTGTAAAATCGATGCTCGTGAATTTTGCTAGTTTCGATCTAAAACGATGTATCCCGTTGTTTTGAGCCAGAATACAAGTTTTCGCGCAGTTCTGAGAGAAAAAGTTTACACCTTTCTCTCCTCTACTCTTCGACGACTAGTAAAATCGATGCTCGTGAATTTTTCTAGTTTCGATCTAAAACGATGTATCCCGTTGTTTTGAGCCGGAATACAAGTTTTCGCGCAGTTCTGAGAGAAAACTTTTACACCTTTTTCTCGTCTACTCTTCGACGACTTGTAAAATCGATGCTCGTGAATTTTGCTAGTTTCGATCTAAAGCGATGTATCCCGTTGTTTTGAGCCGGAATACAAGTTTTCGCGCAGTTCTGACAGAAAAAGTTTACACCTTTCTCTCGTCTACTCTTCGACGACTTGTAAAATCGATGCTCGTGAATTTTGCTAGTTTCAATCTAAAACGATGTATCCCGTTGTTTTGAGCCAGAATACAAGTTTTCACACAGTTCTGAGAGAAAAAGTTTACACCTTTCTCTCCTCTACTCTTCGACGACTTGTAAAATCGATGCTCGTGAATTTTTCTAGTTTCGATCTAAAGCGATGTATCTCGTTGTTTTGAGCCGGAATACAAGTTTTCGCGCAGTTCTGAGAGAAAAAGTTTACACCTTTCTCTCGTCTACTCTTCGACGACTTGTAAAATCGATGCTCGTGAATTTTGCTAGTTTCGATCTAAAACGATGTATCCCGTTGTTTTGAGCCATAATACAAGTTTTCGCGCAGTTCTGAGAGAAAAAGTTTACACCTTTCTCTCCTCTACTCTTCGACGACTGGTAAAATCGATGCTCGTGAATTTTTCTAGTTTCGATCTAAAACGATGTATCCCGTTGTTTTGAGCCGGAATACAAGTTTTCGCGCAGTTCTGAGAGAAAAGTTTTACACCTTTCTCTCCTCTACTCTTCGACGACTAGTAAAATCGATGCTCGTGAATTTTTCTAGTTTCGATCTAAAACGATGTATCCCGTTGTTTTGAGCCGGAATACAAGTTTTCGCGCAGTTCTGAGAGAAAAATTTTACACCTTTTTCTCGTCTACTCTTCGACGACTTGTAAAATCGATGCTCGTGAATTTTGCTAGTTTCGATCTAAAGCGATGTATCCCGTTGTTTTGAGCCGGAATACAAGTTTTCGCGCAGTTCTGACAGAAAAAGTTTACACCTTTCTCCCGTCTACTCTTCGACGACTTGTAAAATCGATGCTCGTGAATTTTGCTAGTTTCGATCTAAAACGATGTATCCCGTTGTTTTGAGCCAGAATACAAGTTTTCGCGCAGTTCTGAGAGAAAAAGTTTACACCTTTCTCTCCTCTACTCTTCGACGACTAGTAAAATCGATGCTCGTGAATTTTTCTAGTTTCGATATATAGCGATGTATCCCGTTGTTTTGAGCCGGAATACAAGTTTTCGCGCTGTTCTGAGAGAAAAAGTTTACACCTTTCTCTCGTCTACTCTTCGACTAGTGAAATCGATGCTCGTGAATTTTGCTAGTTTCGATCTAAAACGATGTATCCCGTTGTTTCGAGCCGGAATACAAGTTTTCGCGCAGTTCTGAGAGAAAAGTTTTACACCTTTCTCTCGTCTACTTTTCGACGACTAGTAAAATCGATGCTCGTGAATTTTGCTAGTTTCGATCTAAAACGATGTATCCCGTTGTTTCGAGCCGGAATACAAGATTTCGCGCAGTTCTGAGAGAAAAAGTTTACACCTATCTCTCATCTACTCTTCGACTAGTAAAATCGATGCTCGTGAATCTCGCTAGTTTCGATCTAAAACGATGTATCCCGTTGTTTTGAGACGGAGTACAAGATTTCGCGCAGTTCGAGAGAAAAAGTTTACACCTTTCTCTCGTCTACACTTCGACTAGTGAAATCGATGCTCGTGAATTTTGCTAGTTTCGATCTAAAACGATGTATCCCGTTGTGTTGAGCCGGAATACAAGTTTTCGCGCAGTTCTGAGAGAAAACGTTTACACCTTTCTCTCCTCTACTGTTCTAGTAGTAAAATCAATGTCAGTGAATCTCGCTAGTTTCAATCTAAAACGATGTATCCCGTTTTTTCGAGCCGGAATACAAGTTTTCGCGCAGTTCTGAGAGAAAACGTTTACACCTTTCTCTCGTCTACTCTTCGACTAGTGAAATCGATGCTCGTGAATTTTGCTAGTTCCGATCTAAAACGATGTATCCCGTTGTTTCGAGCCGGAATACAAGTTTTCGCGCAGTTCTGAGAGAAAAAGTTTACACCTGTCTCTCATCTACTCTTCTACTAGTAAAATCGATGCTCGTGAATCTCGCTAGTTTCGATCTAAAACGATGTATCCCGTTGTTTTGAGACGGAATACAAGATTTCGCGCAGTTCTGAGAGAAAAAGTTTACACCTTTCTCTCGTCTACTCTTCGACGACTTGTAAAATCGATGCTCGTGAATTTTGCTAGTTTTGATCTAAATCGATGTATCCCGTTCTTTTGAGCCAGAATACAAGTTTTCGCGCAGTTCTGAGAGAAAAAGTTTACACCTTTCTCTCCTCTACTCTTCGACGACTTGTAAAATCGATGCTCGTGAATTTTTCTAGTTTCGATCTAATACGATGTATCCCGTTGTTTTGAGACGGAATACAAGATTTCGCGCAGTTCTGAGAGAAAAAGTTTACACCTGTCTCTCGTCTGCTCTTCGGCGACTTGTAAAATCGATGCTCGTGAATTTTGCTAGTTTCGATCTAAAACGATGTATCCCGTTGTTTTGAGCCGGAATACAAGTTTTCGCGCAGTTCTGAGAGAAAAAGTTTACACCTTTCTCTCGTCTACTCTTCGACGACTTGTAAAATCGATGCTCGTGAATTTTTCTAGTTTCGATCTAAAACGATGTATCCCGTTGTTTGAGCCGGAATACAAGTTTTCGCGCAGTTCTGAGAGAAAAATTTTACACCTTTCTCTCGTCTACTTTTCGACGACTAGTAAAATCGATGCTCGTGAATTTTGCTAGTATCGATCTAAAACGATGTATCCCGTTGTGTTGAGCCGGAATACAAGTTTTCGCGCAGTTCTGAGAGAAAAAGTTTACACCTTTCTCTCGTCTACTCTTCGACTAGTGAAATCGATGCTCGTGAATTTTGCAAGTTTCGATCTAAAACGATGTAACCCGTTGTTTTGAGACGGAATACAAGATTTCGCGCAGTTCTGAGAGAAAAAGTTTACACCTTTCTCTCGTCTACTCTTCGGCGACTTGTAAAATCGATGCTCGTGAATTTTGCTAGTTTCAATCTAAAACGATGTATCCCGTTGTTTTGAGCCAGAATACAAGTTTTCACACAGTTCTGAGAGAAAAAGTTTACACCTTTCTCTCCTCTACTCTTCGACGACTTGTAAAATCGATGCTCGTGAATTTTTCTAGTTTCGATCTAAAACGATGTATCCCGTTGTTTTGAGCCGGAATACAAGTTTTCGCGCAGTTCTGAGAGAAAAATTTTACACCTTTTTCTCGTCTACTCTTCGACGACTTGTAAAATCGATTCTCGTGAATTTTGCTAGTTTCGATCTAAAGCGATGTATCTCGTTGTTTTGAGCCGGAATACAAGTTTTCGCGCAGTTCTGAGAGAAAAAGTTTACACCTTTCTCTCGTCTACTCTTCGACGACTTGTAAAATCGATGCTCGTGAATTTTGCTAGTTTCGATCTAAAACGATGTATCCCGTTGTTTTGAGCCATAATACAAGTTTTCGCGCAGTTCTGAGAGAAAAAGTTTACACCTTTCTCTCCTCTACTCTTCGACGACTGGTAAAATCGATGCTCGTGAATTTTTCTAGTTTCGATCTAAAACGATGTATCCCGTTGTTTTGAGCCGGAATACAAGTTTTCGCGCAGTTCTGAGAGAAAAGTTTTACACCTTTCTCTCCTCTACTCTTCGACGACTAGTAAAATCGATGCTCGTGAATTTTTCTAGTTTCGATCTAAAACGATGTATCCCGTTGTTTTGAGCCGGAATACAAGTTTTCGCGCAGTTCTGAGAGAAAAATTTTACACCTTTTTCTCGTCTACTCTTCGACGACTTGTAAAATCGATGCTCGTGAATTTTGCTAGTTTCGATCTAAAGCGATGTATCCCGTTGTTTTGAGCCGGAATACAAGTTTTCGCGCAGTTCTGACAGAAAAAGTTTACACCTTTCTCCCGTCTACTCTTCGACGACTTGTAAAATCGATGCTCGTGAATTTTGCTAGTTTCGATCTAAAACGATGTATCCCGTTGTTTTGAGCCAGAATACAAGTTTTCGCGCAGTTCTGAGAGAAAAAGTTTACACCTTTCTCTCCTCTACTCTTCGACGACTAGTAAAATCGATGCTCGTGAATTTTTCTAGTTTCGATATATAGCGATGTATCCCGTTGTTTTGAGCCGGAATACAAGTTTTCGCGCTGTTCTGAGAGAAAACGTTTACACCTTTCTCTCGTCTACTCTTCGACTAGTGAAATCGATGCTCGTGAATTTTGCTAGTTTCGATCTAAAACGATGTATCCCGTTGTTTCGAGCCGGAATACAAGTTTTCGCGCAGTTCTGAGAGAAAAGTTTTACACCTTTCTCTCGTCTACTTTTCGACGACTAGTAAAATCGATGCTCGTGAATTTTGCTAGTTTCGATCTAAAACGATGTATCCCGTTGTTTCGAGCCGGAATACAAGATTTCGCGCAGTTCTGAGAGAAAAAGTTTACACCTATCTCTCATCTACTCTTCGACTAGTAAAATCGATGCTCGTGAATCTCGCTAGTTTCGATCTAAAACGATGTATCCCGTTGTTTTGAGACGGAGTACAAGATTTCGCGCAGTTCGAGAGAAAAAGTTTACACCTTTCTCTCGTCTACACTTCGACTAGTGAAATCGATGCTCGTGAATTTTGCTAGTTTCGATCTAAAACGATGTATCCCGTTGTGTTGAGCCGGAATACAAGTTTTCGCGCAGTTCTGAGAGAAAACGTTTACACCTTTCTCTCCTCTACTGTTCTAGTAGTAAAATCAATGTCAGTGAATCTCGCTAGTTTCAATCTAAAACGATGTATCCCGTTTTTTCGAGCCGGAATACAAGTTTTCGCGCAGTTCTGAGAGAAAACGTTTACACCTTTCTCTCGTCTACTCTTCGACTAGTGAAATCGATGCTCGTGAATTTTGCTAGTTCCGATCTAAAACGATGTATCCCGTTGTTTCGAGCCGGAATACAAGTTTTCGCGCAGTTCTGAGAGAAAAAGTTTACACCTGTCTCTCATCTACTCTTCTACTAGTAAAATCGATGCTCGTGAATCTCGCTAGTTTCGATCTAAAACGATGTATCCCGTTGTTTTGAGACGGAATACAAGATTTCGCGCAGTTCTGAGAGAAAAAGTTTACACCTTTCTCTCGTCTACTCTTCGACGACTTGTAAAATCGATGCTCGTGAATTTTGCTAGTTTTGATCTAAATCGATGTATCCCGTTCTTTTGAGCCAGAATACAAGTTTTCGCGCAGTTCTGAGAGAAAAAGTTTACACCTTTCTCTCCTCTACTCTTCGACGACTTGTAAAATCGATGCTCGTGAATTTTTCTAGTTTCGATCTAATACGATGTATCCCGTTGTTTTGAGACGGAATACAAGATTTCGCGCAGTTCTGAGAGAAAAAGTTTACACCTGTCTCTCGTCTGCTCTTCGGCGACTTGTAAAATCGATGCTCGTGAATTTTGCTAGTTTCGATCTAAAACGATGTATCCCGTTGTTTTGAGCCGGAATACAAGTTTTCGCGCAGTTCTGAGAGAAAAAGTTTACACCTTTCTCTCGTCTACTCTTCGACGACTTGTAAAATCGATGCTCGTGAATTTTTCTAGTTTCGATCTAAAACGATGTATCCCGTTGTTTGAGCCGGAATACAAGTTTTCGCGCAGTTCTGAGAGAAAAATTTTACACCTTTCTCTCGTCTACTTTTCGACGACTAGTAAAATCGATGCTCGTGAATTTTGCTAGTATCGATCTAAAACGATGTATCCCGTTGTGTTGAGCCGGAATACAAGTTTTCGCGCAGTTCTGAGAGAAAAAGTTTACACCTTTCTCTCGTCTACTCTTCGACTAGTGAAATCGATGCTCGTGAATTTTGCAAGTTTCGATCTAAAACGATGTAACCCGTTGTTTTGAGACGGAATACAAGATTTCGCGCAGTTCTGAGAGAAAAAGTTTACACCTTTCTCTCGTCTACTCTTCGGCGACTTGTAAAATCGATGCTCGTGAATTTTGCTAGTTTCGATCTAAAACGATGTATCCCGTTGTTTTGAGCCGGAATACAAATTTTCGCGCAGTTCTGAGAGAAAACGTTTACACCTTTCTCTCGTCTACTCTTCGACGACTTGTAAAATCGATGCTCGTCAATTTTGCTAGTTTCGATCTAAAACGATGTATCCCGTTGTTTGAGCCAGAATACAAGTTTTCGCGCAGTTCTGAGAGAAAAAGCTTACACCTTTCTCTCCTCTACTCTTCGACGACTTGTAAAATCGATGCTCGTGAATTTTTCTAGTTTCGATCTAAAACGATGTATCCCGTTGTTTTGAGACGGAGTACAAGATTTCGCGCAGTTCGAGAGAAAAAGTTTACACCTTTCTCTCGTCTACTCTTCGGCGACTTGTAAAATCGATGCTCGTGAATTTTGCTAGTTTCGATCTAAAACGATGTATCCCGTTGTTTTGAGCCGGAATACAAGTTTTCGCGCAGATCTGAGAGAAAAAGTTTACACCTTTCTCTCGTCTACTCTTCGACTAGTAAAAGCGATGTTCGTGAATTTTGCTAGTTTCGATCTAAAACGATGTATCCCGTTGTTTTGAGACGGAATACAAGATTTCGCGCAGTTCTGAGAGAAAAAGTTTACAACTTTCTCTCCTCTACTCTTCGACGACTTGTAAAATCGATGCTCGTGAATTTTTCTAGTTTCGATCTAAAACGATGTATCCCGTTGTTTTGAGCCGGAATACAAGTTTTCGCGCAGTTCTGAGAGAAAAAGTTTACACCTTTCTCTCCTCTACTCTTCGACGACTTGTAAAATCGATGCTCGTGAATTTTTCTAGTTTCGATCTAAAACGATGTATCCCGTTGTTTTGAGCCGGAATACAAGTTTTCGCGCAGTTCTGAGAGAAAAAGTTTACACCTTTCTCTCGTCTACTCTTCGACTAGTGAAATCGATGCTCGTGAATTTTGCAAGTTTCTATCTAAAACGATGTATCCCGTTGTTTTGAGACGGAATACAACATTTCGCGCAGTTCTGAGAGAAAAAGTTTACACCTTTCTCTCGTCTACTCTTCTACTAGTAAAATCGATGCTCGTGAATCTCGCTAGTTTCGATCTAAAACGATGTATCCCGTTGTTTTGAGACGGAGTACAAGATTTCGCGCAGTTCGAGAGAAAACGTTTACACCTTTCTCTCGTCTACTCTTCGGCGACTTGTAAAATCGATGCTCGTGAATTTTGCTAGTTTCGATCTAAAACGATGTATCCCGTTGTTTTGAGCCGGAATACAAGTTTTCGCGCAGATCTGAGAGAAAAAGTTTACACCTTTCTCTCGTCTACTCTTCGACTAGTAAAAGCGATGTTCGTGAATTTTGCTAGTTTCGATCTAAAACGATGTATCCCGTTGTTTTGAGACGGAATACAAGATTTCGCGCAGATCTGAGAGAAAAAGTTTACACCTTTCTCTCGTGTACTCTTCGACGACTTGTAAAATCGATGCTCGTGAATTTTTCTAGTTTCGATCTAAAACGATGTATCCCGTTGTTTTGAGCCGGAATACAAGTTTTCGCGCAGTTCTGAGAGAAAAATTTTACACCTTTCTCTCGTCTACTTTTCGACGACTAGTAAAATTGATGCTCGTGAATTTTGCTAGTTTCGATCTAAAACGATGTATCCCGTTGTATTGAGCCGGAATACAAGTTTTCGCGCAGTTCTGAGAGAAAACGTTTACACCTTTCTCTCCTCTACTGTTCTAGTAGTAAAATCAATGTTCGTGAATCTCGCTAGTTTCGATCTAAAACGATGTATCCCGTTGTTTCGAGCCGGAATACAAGTTTTCGCGCAGTTCTGAGAGAAAAAGTTTACACCTTTCTCTCGTCTACTCTTCGACTAGTGAAATCGATGCTCGTGAATTCTGCTAGTTTCAATCTAAAACGATGTATCCCGTTGTTTCGAGCCGGAATACAAGTTTTCGCGCAGTTCTGAGAGAAAAAGTTTACACCTGTCTCTCGTCTACTCTTCGGCGACTTGTAAAATCGATGCTCGTGAATTTTGCTAGTTTCGATCTAAAACGATGTATCCCGTTGTTTTGAGCCGGAATACAAGTTTTCGCGCAGTTCTGAGAGAAAAAGTTTACACCTTTCTCTCGTCTACTCTTCGACGACTTGTAAAATCGATGCTCGTGAATTTTTCTAGTTTCGATCTAAAACGATGTATCCCGTTGTTTTGAGCCGAAATACAAGTTTTCGCGCAGTTCTGAGAGAAAAATTTTACACCTTTCTCTCGTCTACTTTTCGACGACTAGTAAAATCGATGCTCGTGAATTTTGCTAGTTTCGATCTAAAACGATGTATCCCGTTGTGTTGAGCCGGAATACAAGTTTTCGCGCAGTTCTGAGAGAAAAAGTTTACGCCTTTCTCTCGTCTACTCTTTGACTAGTGAAATCGATGCTCGTGAATTTTGCAAGTTTCGATCTAAAACGATGTATCCCGTTGTTTTGAGACGGAATACAAGATTTCGCGCAGTTCTGAGAGAAAAAGTTTACACCTTTCTCTCGTCTACTCTTCGGCGACTTGTAAAATCGATGCTCGTGAATTTTGCTAGTTTCGATCTAAAACGATGTATCCCGTTGTTTTGAGCCGGAATACATGTTTTCGCGCAGTTCTGAGAGAAAAAGTTTACACCTTTCTCTCGTCTACTCTTCGACGACTTGTAAAATCGATGCTCGTGAATTTTTCTAGTTTCGATCTAAAACGATGTATCCCGTTGTTTTGAGCCGGAATACAAGTTTTCGCGCAGT
This sequence comes from Amblyomma americanum, assembly GCF_052857255.1. Classification (NCBI taxonomy): domain Eukaryota; kingdom Metazoa; phylum Arthropoda; class Arachnida; order Ixodida; family Ixodidae; genus Amblyomma; species Amblyomma americanum. Next base: position 35,610,720 of record NC_135501.1, on the reverse strand, counting down.
TCTGAGAGAAAAAGTTTACACCTTTCTCTTGTCTACTCTTCGACTAGTGAAATCGATGCTCGTGAATTTTGCAAGTTTCGATCTAAAACGATGTATCCCGTTGTTTTGAGACGGAATACAAGATTTCGCGCAGTTCTGAGAGAAAAAGTTTACACCTTTCTCTCGTCTACTCTTCTACTAGTAAAATCGATGCTCGTGAATCTCGCTAGTTTCGATCTAAAACGATGTATCCCGTTGTTTTGAGACGGAGTACAACATTTCGCGCAGTTCGAGAGAAAAAGTTTACACCTTTCTCTCGTCTACTCTTCGGCGACTTGTAAAATCGATGCTCGTGAATTTTGCTAGTTTCGATCTAAAACGATGTATCCCGTTGTTTTGAGCCGGAATACAAGTTTTCGCGCAGATCTGAGAGAAAAAGTTTACACCTTTCTCTCGTCTACTCTTCGACTAGTAAAAGCGATGTTCGTGAATTTTGCTAGTTTCGATCTAAAACGATGTATCCCGTTGTTTTGAGACGGAATACAAGATTTCGCGCAGATCTGAGAGAAAAAGTTTACACCTTTCTCTCGTGTACTCTTCGACGACTTGTAAAATCGATGCTCGTGAATTTTTCTAGTTTCGATCTAAAACGATGTATCCCGTTGTTTTGAGCCGGAATACATGTTTTCGCGCAGTTCTGAGAGAAAAAGTTTACACCTTTCTCTCGTCTACTCTTCGACGACTTGTAAAATCGATGCTCGTGAATTTTTCTAGTTTCGATCTAAAACGATGTATCCCGTTGTTTTGAGCCGGAATACAAGTTTTCGCGCAGTTCTGAGAGAAAAAGTTTACACCTTTCTCTTGTCTACTCTTCGACTAGTGAAATCGATGCTCGTGAATTTTGCAAGTTTCGATCTAAAACGATGTATCCCGTTGTTTTGAGACGGAATACAAGATTTCGCGCAGTTCTGAGAGAAAAAGTTTACACCTTTCTCTCGTCTACTCTTCTACTAGTAAAATCGATGCTCGTGAATCTCGCTAGTTTCGATCTAAAACGATGTATCCCGTTGTTTTGAGACGGAGTACAACATTTCGCGCAGTTCGAGAGAAAAAGTTTACACCTTTCTCTCGTCTACTCTTCGGCGACTTGTAAAATCGATGCTCGTGAATTTTGCTAGTTTCGATCTAAAACGATGTATCCCGTTGTTTTGAGCCGGAATACAAGTTTTCGCGCAGATCTGAGAGAAAAAGTTTACACCTTTCTCTCGTCTACTCTTCGACTAGTAAAAGCGATGTTCGTGAATTTTGCTAGTTTCGATCTAAAACGATGTATCCCGTTGTTTTGAGACGGAATACAAGATTTCGCGCAGATCTGAGAGAAAAAGTTTACACCTTTCTCTCGTGTACTCTTCGACGACTTGTAAAATCGATGCTCGTGAATTTTTCTAGTTTCGATCTAAAACGATGTATCCCGTTGTTTTGAGCCGGAATACAAGTTTTCGCGCAGTTCTGAGAGAAAAATTTTACACCTTTCTCTCGTCTACTTTTCGACGACTAGTAAAATTGATGCTCGTGAATTTTGCTAGTTTCGATCTAAAACGATGTATCCCGTTGTGTTGAGCCGGAATACAAGTTTTCGCGCAGTTCTGAGAGAAAACGTTTACACCTTTCTCTCCTCTACTGTTCTAGTAGTAAAATCAATGTTCGTGAATCTCGCTAGTTTCGATCTAAAACGATGTATCCCGTTGTTTCGAGCCGGAATACAAGTTTTCGCGCAGTTCTGAGAGAAAAAGTTTACACCTTTCTCTCGTCTACTCTTCGACGACTTGTAAAATCGATGCTCGTGAATTTTTCTAGTTTCGATCTAAAACGATGTATCCCGTTGTTTTGAGCCGGAATACAAGTTTTCGCGCAGTTCTGAGAGAAAACGTTTACACCTTTCTCTTGTCTACTCTTCGACTAGTGAAATCGATGCTCGTGAATTTTGCAAGTTTCGATCTAAAACGATGTATCCCGTTGTTTTGAGACGGAATACAAGATTTCGCGCAGTTCTGAGAGAAAAAGTTTACACCTTTCTCTCGTCTACTCTTCTACTAGTAAAATCGATGCTCGTGAATCTCGCTAGTTTCGATCTAAAACGATGTATCCCGTTGTTTTGAGACGGAGTACAAGATTTCGCGCAGTTCGAGAGAAAAAGTTTACACCTTTCTCTCGTCTACTCTTCGGCGACTTGTAAAATCGATGCTCGTGAATTTTGCTAGTTTCGATCTAAAACGATGTATCCCGTTGTTTTGAGCCGGAATACAAGTTTTCGCGCAGATCTGAGAGAAAACGTTTACACCTTTCTCTCGTCTACTCTTCGACTAGTAAAAGCGATGTTCGTGAATTTTGCTAGTTTCGATCTAAAACGATGTATCCCGTTGTTTTGAGACGGAATACAAGATTTCGCACAGATCTGAGAGAAAAAGTTTACACCTTTCTCTCGTGTACTCTTCGACGACTTGTAAAATCGATGCACGTGAATTTTGCTAGTTTCGATCTAAAGCGATGTATCCCGTTGTTTTGAGCCGGAATACAAGTTTTCGCGCAGTTCTGACAGAAAAAGTTTACACCTTTCTCTCGTCTACTCTTCGACGACTTGTAAAATCGATGCTCGTGAATTTTGCTAGTTTCAATCTAAAACGATGTATCCCGTTGTTTTGAGCCAGAATACAAGTTTTCACACAGTTCTGAGAGAAAAAGTTTACACCTTTCTCTCCTCTACTCTTCGACGACTTGTAAAATCGATGCTCGTGAATTTTTCTAGTTTCGATCTAAAACGATGTATCCCGTTGTTTTGAGCCGGAATACAAGTTTTCGCGCAGTTCTGAGAGAAAAATTTTACACCTTTTTCTCGTCTACTCTTCGACGACTTGTAAAATCGATTCTCGTGAATTTTGCTAGTTTCGATCTAAAGCGATGTATCTCGTTGTTTTGAGCCGGAATACAAGTTTTCGCGCAGTTCTGAGAGAAAAAGTTTACACCTTTCTCTCGTCTACTCTTCGACGACTTGTAAAATCGATGCTCGTGAATTTTGCTAGTTTCGATCTAAAACGATGTATCCCGTTGTTTTGAGCCATAATACAAGTTTTCGCGCAGTTCTGAGAGAAAAAGTTTACACCTTTCTCTCCTCTACTCTTCGACGACTGGTAAAATCGATGCTCGTGAATTTTTCTAGTTTCGATCTAAAACGATGTATCCCGTTGTTTTGAGCCGGAATACAAGTTTTCGCGCAGTTCTGAGAGAAAAGTTTTACACCTTTCTCTCCTCTACTCTTCGACGACTAGTAAAATCGATGCTCGTGAATTTTTCTAGTTTCGATCTAAAACGATGTATCCCGTTGTTTTGAGCCGGAATACAAGTTTTCGCGCAGTTCTGAGAGAAAAATTTTACACCTTTTTCTCGTCTACTCTTCGACGACTTGTAAAATCGATGCTCGTGAATTTTGCTAGTTTCGATCTAAAGCGATGTATCCCGTTGTTTTGAGCCGGAATACAAGTTTTCGCGCAGTTCTGACAGAAAAAGTTTACACCTTTCTCCCGTCTACTCTTCGACGACTTGTAAAATCGATGCTCGTGAATTTTGCTAGTTTCGATCTAAAACGATGTATCCCGTTGTTTTGAGCCAGAATACAAGTTTTCGCGCAGTTCTGAGAGAAAAAGTTTACACCTTTCTCTCCTCTACTCTTCGACGACTAGTAAAATCGATGCTCGTGAATTTTTCTAGTTTCGATATATAGCGATGTATCCCGTTGTTTTGAGCCGGAATACAAGTTTTCGCGCTGTTCTGAGAGAAAAAGTTTACACCTTTCTCTCGTCTACTCTTCGACTAGTGAAATCGATGCTCGTGAATTTTGCTAGTTTCGATCTAAAACGATGTATCCCGTTGTTTCGAGCCGGAATACAAGTTTTCGCGCAGTTCTGAGAGAAAAGTTTTACACCTTTCTCTCGTCTACTTTTCGACGACTAGTAAAATCGATGCTCGTGAATTTTGCTAGTTTCGATCTAAAACGATGTATCCCGTTGTTTCGAGCCGGAATACAAGATTTCGCGCAGTTCTGAGAGAAAAAGTTTACACCTATCTCTCATCTACTCTTCGACTAGTAAAATCGATGCTCGTGAATCTCGCTAGTTTCGATCTAAAACGATGTATCCCGTTGTTTTGAGACGGAGTACAAGATTTCGCGCAGTTCGAGAGAAAAAGTTTACACCTTTCTCTCGTCTACACTTCGACTAGTGAAATCGATGCTCGTGAATTTTGCTAGTTTCGATCTAAAACGATGTATCCCGTTGTGTTGAGCCGGAATACAAGTTTTCGCGCAGTTCTGAGAGAAAACGTTTACACCTTTCTCTCCTCTACTGTTCTAGTAGTAAAATCAATGTCAGTGAATCTCGCTAGTTTCGATCTAAAACGATGTATCCCGTTGTTTCGAGCCGGAATACAAGTTTTCGCGCAGTTCTGAGAGAAAACGTTTACACCTTTCTCTCGTCTACTCTTCGACTAGTGAAATCGATGCTCGTGAATTTTGCTAGTTTCGATCTAAAACGATGTATCCCGTTGTTTCGAGCCGGAATACAAGTTTTCGCGCAGTTCTGAGAGAAAAAGTTTACACCTGTCTCTCATCTACTCTTCTACTAGTAAAATCGATGCTCGTGAATCTCGCTAGTTTCGATCTAAAACGATGTATCCCGTTGTTTTGAGACGGAATACAAGATTTCGCGCAGTTCTGAGAGAAAAAGTTTACACCTTTCTCTCGTCTACTCTTCGACGACTTGTAAAATCGATGCTCGTGAATTTTGCTAGTTTTGATCTAAATCGATGTATCCCGTTCTTTTGAGCCAGAATACAAGTTTTCGCGCAGTTCTGAGAGAAAAAGTTTACACCTTTCTCTCCTCTACTCTTCGACGACTTGTAAAATCGATGCTCGTGAATTTTTCTAGTTTCGATCTAAAACGATGTATCCCGTTGTTTTGAGACGGAATACAAGATTTCGCGCAGTTCTGAGAGAAAAAGTTTACACCTGTCTCTCGTCTGCTCTTCGGCGACTTGTAAAATCGATGCTCGTGAATTTTGCTAGTTTCGATCTAAAACGATGTATCCCGTTGTTTGAGCCGGAATACAAGTTTTCGCGCAGTTCTGAGAGAAAAATTTTACACCTTTCTCTCGTCTACTTTTCGACGACTAGTAAAATCGATGCTCGTGAATTTTGCTAGTATCGATCTAAAACGATGTATCCCGTTGTGTTGAGCCGGAATACAAGTTTTCGCGCAGTTCTGAGAGAAAAAGTTTACACCTTTCTCTCGTCTACTCTTCGACTAGTGAAATCGATGCTCGTGAATTTTGCAAGTTTCGATCTAAAACGATGTAACCCGTTGTTTTGAGACGGAATACAAGATTTCGCGCAGTTCTGAGAGAAAAAGTTTACACCTTTCTCTCGTCTACTCTTCGGCGACTTGTAAAATTGATGCTCGTGAATTTTGCTAGTTTCGATCTAAAACGATGTATCCCGTTGTTTTGAGCCGGAATACAAATTTTCGCGCAGTTCTGAGAGAAAAAGTTTACACCTTTCTCTCGTCTACTCTTCGACGACTTGTAAAATCGATGCTCGTCAATTTTGCTAGTTTCGATCTAAAACGATGTATCCCGTTGTTTGAGCCAGAATACAAGTTTTCGCGCAGTTCTGAGAGAAAAAGTTTACACCTTTCTCTCCTCTACTCTTCGACGACTTGTAAAATCGATGCTCGTGAATTTTTCTAGTTTCGATCTAAAACGATGTATCCTGTTGTTTTGAGACGGAGTACAAGATTTCGCGCAGTTCGAGAGAAAAAGTTTACACCTTTCTCTCGTCTACTCTTCGGCGACTTGTAAAATCGATGCTCGTGAATTTTGCTAGTTTCGATCTAAAACGATGTATCCCGTTGTTTTGAGCCGGAATACAAGTTTTCGCGCAGATCTGAGAGAAAAAGTTTACACCTTTCTCTCGTCTACTCTTCGACTAGTAAAAGCGATGTTCGTGAATTTTGCTAGTTTCGATCTAAAACGATGTATCCCGTTGTTTTGAGACGGAATACAAGATTTCGCGCAGTTCTGAGAGAAAAAGTTTACAACTTTCTCTCCTCTACTCTTCGACGACTTGTAAAATCGATGCTCGTGAATTTTTCTAGTTTCGATCTAAAACGATGTATCCCGTTGTTTTGAGCCGGAATACAAGTTTTCGCGCAGTTCTGAGAGAAAAAGTTTACACCTTTCTCTCCTCTACTCTTCGACGACTTGTAAAATCGATGCTCGTGAATTTTTCTAGTTTGGATCTAAAACGATGTATCCCGTTGTTTTGAGCCGGAATACAAGTTTTCGCGCAGTTCTGAGAGAAAAAGTTTACACCTTTCTCTCGTCTACTCTTCGACTAGTGAAATCGATGCTCGTGAATTTTGCAAGTTTCTATCTAAAACGATGTATCCCGTTGTTTTGAGACGGAATACAACATTTCGCGCAGTTCTGAGAGAAAAAGTTTACACCTTTCTCTCGTCTACTCTTCTACTAGTAAAATCGATGCTCGTGAATCTCGCTAGTTTCGATCTAAAACGATGTATCCCGTTGTTTTGAGACGGAGTACAAGATTTCGCGCAGTTCGAGAGAAAACGTTTACACCTTTCTCTCGTCTACTCTTCGGCGACTTGTAAAATCGATGCTCGTGAATTTTGCTAGTTTCGATCTAAAACGATGTATCCCGTTGTTTTGAGCCGGAATACAAGTTTTCGCGCAGATCTGAGAGAAAAAGTTTACACCTTTCTCTCGTCTACTCTTCGACTAGTAAAAGCGATGTTCGTGAATTTTGCTAGTTTCGATCTAAAACGATGTATCCCGTTGTTTTGAGACGGAATACAAGATTTCGCGCAGATCTGAGAGAAAAAGTTTACACCTTTCTCTCGTGTACTCTTCGACGACTTGTAAAATCGATGCTCGTGAATTTTTCTAGTTTCGATCTAAAACGATGTATCCCGTTGTTTTGAGCCGGAATACAAGTTTTCGCGCAGTTCTGAGAGAAAAATTTTACACCTTTCTCTCGTCTACTTTTCGACGACTAGTAAAATTGATGCTCGTGAATTTTGCTAGTTTCGATCTAAAACGATGTATCCCGTTGTATTGAGCCGGAATACAAGTTTTCGCGCAGTTCTGAGAGAAAACGTTTACACCTTTCTCTCCTCTACTGTTCTAGTAGTAAAATCAATGTTCGTGAATCTCGCTAGTTTCGATCTAAAACGATGTATCCCGTTGTTTCGAGCCGGAATACAAGTTTTCGCGCAGTTCTGAGAGAAAAAGTTTACACCTTTCTCTCGTCTACTCTTCGGCTAGTGAAATCGATGCTCGTGAATTCTGCTAGTTTCAATCTAAAACGATGTATCCCGTTGTTTCGAGCCGGAATACAAGTTTTCGCGCAGTTCTGAGAGAAAAAGTTTACACCTGTCTCTCGTCTACTCTTCGGCGACTTGTAAAATCGATGCTCGTGAATTTTGCTAGTTTCGATCTAAAACGATGTATCCCGTTGTTTTGAGCCGGAATACAAGTTTTCGCGCAGTTCTGAGAGAAAAAGTTTACACCTTTCTCTCGTCTACTCTTCGACGACTTGTAAAATCGATGCTCGTGAATTTTTCTAGTTTCGATCTAAAACGATGTATCCCGTTGTTTTGAGCCGAAATACAAGTTTTCGCGCAGTTCTGAGAGAAAAATTTTACACCTTTCTCTCGTCTACTTTTCGACGACTAGTAAAATCGATGCTCGTGAATTTTGCTAGTTTCGATCTAAAACGATGTATCCCGTTGTGTTGAGCCGGAATACAAGTTTTCGCGCAGTTCTGAGAGAAAAAGTTTACACCTTTCTCTCGTCTACTCTTTGACTAGTGAAATCGATGCTCGTGAATTTTGCAAGTTTCGATCTAAAACGATGTATCCCGTTGTTTTGAGACGGAATACAAGATTTCGCGCAGTTCTGAGAGAAAAAGTTTACACCTTTCTCTCGTCTACTCTTCGGCGACTTGTAAAATCGATGCTCGTGAATTTTGCTAGTTTCGATCTAAAACGATGTATCCCGTTGTTTGAGCCGGAATACAAGTTTTCGCGCAGTTCTGAGAGAAAAATTTTACACCTTTCTCTCGTCTACTTTTCGACGACTAGTAAAATCGATGCTCGTGAATTTTGCTAGTATCGATCTAAAACGATGTATCCCGTTGTGTTGAGCCGGAATACAAGTTTTCGCGCAGTTCTGAGAGAAAAAGTTTACACCTTTCTCTCGTCTACTCTTCGACTAGTGAAATCGATGCTCGTGAATTTTGCAAGTTTCGATCTAAAACGATGTAACCCGTTGTTTTGAGACGGAATACAAGATTTCGCGCAGTTCTGAGAGAAAAAGTTTACACCTTTCTCTCGTCTACTCTTCGGCGACTTGTAAAATTGATGCTCGTGAATTTTGCTAGTTTCGATCTAAAACGATGTATCCCGTTGTTTTGAGCCGGAATACAAATTTTCGCGCAGTTCTGAGAGAAAAAGTTTACACCTTTCTCTCGTCTACTCTTCGACGACTTGTAAAATCGATGCTCGTCAATTTTGCTAGTTTCGATCTAAAACGATGTATCCCGTTGTTTGAGCCAGAATACAAGTTTTCGCGCAGTTCTGAGAGAAAAAGTTTACACCTTTCTCTCCTCTACTCTTCGACGACTTGTAAAATCGATGCTCGTGAATTTTTCTAGTTTCGATCTAAAACGATGTATCCCGTTGTTTTGAGACGGAGTACAAGATTTCGCGCAGTTCGAGAGAAAAAGTTTACACCTTTCTCTCGTCTACTCTTCGGCGACTTGTAAAATCGATGCTCGTGAATTTTGCTAGTTTCGATCTAAAACGATGTATCCCGTTGTTTTGAGCCGGAATACAAGTTTTCGCGCAGATCTGAGAGAAAAAGTTTACACCTTTCTCTCGTCTACTCTTCGACTAGTAAAAGCGATGTTCGTGAATTTTGCTAGTTTCGATCTAAAACGATGTATCCCGTTGTTTTGAGACGGAATACAAGATTTCGCGCAGTTCTGAGAGAAAAAGTTTACAACTTTCTCTCCTCTACTCTTCGACGACTTGTAAAATCGATGCTCGTGAATTTTTCTAGTTTCGATCTAAAACGATGTATCCCGTTGTTTTGAGCCGGAATACAAGTTTTCGCGCAGTTCTGAGAGAAAAAGTTTACACCTTTCTCTCCTCTACTCTTCGACGACTTGTAAAATCGATGCTCGTGAATTTTTCTAGTTTCGATCTAAAACGATGTATCCCGTTGTTTGAGCCGGAATACAAGTTTTCGCGCAGTTCTGAGAGAAAAATTTTACACCTTTCTCTCGTCTACTTTTCGACGACTAGTAAAATCGATGCTCGTGAATTTTGCTAGTATCGATCTAAAACGATGTATCCCGTTGTGTTGAGCCGGAATACAAGTTTTCGCGCAGTTCTGAGAGAAAAAGTTTACACCTTTCTCTCCTCTACTCTTCGACGACTTGTAAAATCGATGCTCGTGAATTTTTCTAGTTTCGATCTAAAACGATGTATCCCGTTGTTTGAGCCGGAATACAAGTTTTCGCGCAGTTCTGAGAGAAAAATTTTACACCTTTCTCTCGTCTACTTTTCGACGACTAGTAAAATCGATGCTCGTGAATTTTGCTAGTATCGATCTAAAACGATGTATCCCGTTGTGTTGAGCCGGAATACAAGTTTTCGCGCAGTTCTGAGAGAAAAAGTTTACACCTTTCTCTCGTCTACTCTTCGACTAGTGAAATCGATGCTCGTGAATTTTGCAAGTTTCGATCTAAAACGATGTAACCCGTTGTTTTGAGACGGAATACAAGATTTCGCGCAGTTCTGAGAGAAAAAGTTTACACCTTTCTCTCGTCTACTCTTCGGCGACTTGTAAAATTGATGCTCGTGAATTTTTCTAGTTTCGATCTAAAACGATGTATCCCGTTGTTTTGAGACGAAGTACAAGATTTCGCGCAGTTCGAGAGAAAAAGTTTACACCTTTCTCTCGTCTACTCTTCGGCGACTTGTAAAATCGATGCTCGTGAATTTTGCTAGTTTCGATCTAAAACGATGTATCCCGTTGTTTTGAGCCGGAATACAAGTTTTCGCGCAGATCTGAGAGAAAAAGTTTACACCTTTCTCTCGTCTACTCTTCGACTAGTAAAAGCGATGTTCGTGAATTTTGCTAGTTTCGATCTAAAACGATGTATCCCGTTGTTTTGAGACGGAATATAAGATTTCGCGCAGTTCTGAGAGAAAAAGTTTACAACTTTCTCTCCTCTACTCTTCGACGACTTGTAAAATCGATGCTCGTGAATTTTTCTAGTTTCGATCTAAAACGATGTATCCCGTTGTTTTGAGCCGGAATACAAGTTTTCGCGCAGTTCTGAGAGAAAAAGTTTACACCTTTCTCTCCTCTACTCTTCGACGACTTGTAAAATCGATGCTCGTGAATTTTTCTAGTTTCGATCTAAAACGATGTATCCCGTTGTTTTGAGCCGGAATACAAGTTTTCGCGCAGTTCTGAGAGAAAAAGTTTACACCTTTCTCTCGTCTACTCTTCGACTAGTGAAATCGATGCTCGTGAATTTTGCAAGTTTCTATCTAAAACGATGTATCCCGTTGTTTTGAGACGGAATACAACATTTCGCGCAGTTCTGAGAGAAAAAGTTTACACCTTTCTCTCGTCTACTCTTCTACTAGTAAAATCGATGCTCGTGAATCTCGCTAGTTTCGATCTAAAACGATGTATCCCGTTGTTTTGAGACGGAGTACAAGATTTCGCGCAGTTCGAGAGAAAACGTTTACACCTTTCTCTCGTCTACTCTTCGGCGACTTGTAAAATCGATGCTCGTGAATTTTGCTAGTTTCGATCTAAAACGATGTATCCCGTTGTTTTGAGCCGGAATACAAGTTTTCGCGCAGATCTGAGAGAAAAAGTTTACACCTTTCTCTCGTCTACTCTTCGACTAGTAAAAGCGATGTTCGTGAATTTTGCTAGTTTCGATCTAAAACGATGTATCCCGTTGTTTTGAGACGGAATACAAGATTTCGCGCAGATCTGAGAGAAAAAGTTTACACCTTTCTCTCGTGTACTCTTCGACGACTTGTAAAATCGATGCTCGTGAATTTTTCTAGTTTCGATCTAAAACGATGTATCCCGTTGTTTTGAGCCGGAATACAAGTTTTCGCGCAGTTCTGAGAGAAACATTTTACACCTTTCTCTCGTCTACTTTTCGACGACTAGTAAAATTGATGCTCGTGAATTTTGCTAGTTTCGATCTAAAACGATGTATCCCGTTGTATTGAGCCGGAATACAAGTTTTCGCGCAGTTCTGAGAGAAAACGTTTACACCTTTCTCTCCTCTACTGTTCTAGTAGTAAAATCAATGTTCGTGAATCTCGCTAGTTTCGATCTAAAACGATGTATCCCGTTGTTTCGAGCCGGAATACAAGTTTTCGCGCAGTTCTGAGAGAAAAAGTTTACACCTTTCTCTCGTCTACTCTTCGACTAGTGAAATCGATGCTCGTGAATTCTGCTAGTTTCAATCTAAAACGATGTATCCCGTTGTTTCGAGCCGGAATACAAGTTTTCGCGCAGTTCTGAGAGAAAAAGTTTACACCTGTCTCTCGTCTACTCTTCGGCGACTTGTAAAATCGATGCTCGTGAATTTTGCTAGTTTCGATCTAAAACGATGTATCCCGTTGTTTTGAGCCGGAATACAAGTTTTCGCGCAGTTCTGAGAGAAAAAGTTTACACCTTTCTCTCGTCTACTCTTCGACGACTTGTAAAATCGATGCTCGTGAATTTTTCTAGTTTCGATCTAAAACGATGTATCCCGTTGTTTTGAGCCGAAATACAAGTTTTCGCGCAGTTCTGAGAGAAAAATTTTACACCTTTCTCTCGTCTACTTTTCGACGACTAGTAAAATCGATGCTCGTGAATTTTGCTAGTTTCGATCTAAAACGATGTATCCCGTTGTGTTGAGCCGGAATACAAGTTTTCGCGCAGTTCTGAGAGAAAAAGTTTACACCTTTCTCTCGTCTACTCTTTGACTAGTGAAATCGATGCTCGTGAATTTTGCAAGTTTCGATCTAAAACGATGTATCCCGTTGTTTTGAGACGGAATACAAGATTTCGCGCAGTTCTGAGAGAAAAAGTTTACACCTTTCTCTCGTCTACTCTTCGGCGACTTGTAAAATCGATGCTCGTGAATTTTGCTAGTTTCGATCTAAAACGATGTATCCCGTTGTTTTGAGCCGGAATACAAGTTTTCGCGCAGTTCTGAGAGAAAAAGTTTACACCTTTCTCTTGTCTACTCTTCGACTAGTGAAATCGATGCTCGTGAATTTTGCAAGTTTCGATCTAAAACGATGTATCCCGTTGTTTTGAGACGGAATACAAGATTTCGCGCAGTTCTGAGAGAAAAAGTTTACACCTTTCTCTCGTCTACTCTTCTACTAGTAAAATCGATGCTCGTGAATCTCGCTAGTTTCGATCTAAAACGATGTATCCCGTTGTTTTGAGACGGAATACAAGTTTTCGCGCCGTTCTGAGAGAAAAATTTTACACCTTTCTCTCGTCTACTTTTCGACGACTAGTAAAATCGATGCTCGTGAATTTTGCTAGTATCGATCTAAAACGATGTATCCCGTTGTGTTGAGCCGGAATACAAGTTTTCGCGCAGTTCTGAGAGAAAAAGTTTACACCTTTCTCTCGTCTACTCTTCGACTAGTGAAATCGATGCTCGTGAATTTTCCAAGTTTCGATCTAAAACGATGTAACCCGTTGTTTTGAGACGGAATACAAGATTTCGCGCAGTTCTGAGAGAAAAAGTTTACACCTTTCTCTCGTCTACTCTTCGGCGACTTGTAAAATCGATGCTCGTGAATTTTGCTAGTTTCGATCTAAAACGATGTATCCCGTTGTTTTGAGCCGGAATACAAATTTTCGCGCAGTTCTGAGAGAAAAAGTTTACACCTTTCTCTCGTCTACTCTTCGACGACTTGTAAAATCGATGCTCGTCAATTTTGCTAGTTTCGATCTAAAACGATGTATCCCGTTGTTTGAGCCAGAATACAAGTTTTCGCGCAGTTCTGAGAGAAAAAGTTTACACCTTTCTCTCCTCTACTCTTCGACGACTTGTAAAATCGATGCTCGTGAATTTTTCTAGTTTCGATCTAAAACGATGTATCCCGTTGTTTTGAGACGGAGTACAAGATTTCGCGCAGTTCGAGAGAAAAAGTTTACACCTTTCTCTCGTCTACTCTTCGGCGACTTGTAAAATCGATGCTCGTGAATTTTGCTAGTTTCGATCTAAAACGATGTATCCCGTTGTTTTGAGCCGGAATACAAGTTTTCGCGCAGATCTGAGAGAAAAAGTTTACACCTTTCTCTCGTCTACTCTTCGACTAGTAAAAGCGATGTTCGTGAATTTTGCTAGTTTCGATCTAAAACGATGTATCCCGTTGTTTTGAGACGGAATACAAGATTTCGCGCAGTTCTGAGAGAAAAAGTTTACAACTTTTTCTCCTCTACTCTTCGACGACTTGTAAAATCGATGCTCGTGAATTTTTCTAGTTTCGATCTAAAACGATGTATCCCGTTGTTTTGAGCCGGAATACAAGTTTTCGCGCAGTTCTGAGAGAAAAAGTTTACACCTTTCTCTCCTCTACTCTTCGACGACTGTTAAAATCGATGCTCGTGAATTTTTCTAGTTTCGATCTAAAACGATGTATCCCGTTGTTTTGAGCCGGAATACAAGTTTTCGCGCAGTTCTGAGAGAAAAAGTTTACACCTTTCTCTCGTCTACTCTTCGACTAGTGAAATCGATGCTCGTGAATTTTGCAAGTTTCTATCTAAAACGATGTATCCCGTTGTTTTGAGACGGAATACAACATTTCGCGCAGTTCTGAGAGAAAACGTTTACACCTTTCTCTCGTCTACTCTTCTACTAGTAAAATCGATGCTCGTGAATCTCGCTAGTTTCGATCTAAAACGATGTATCCCGTTGTTTTGAGACGGAGTACAAGATTTCGCGCAGTTCGAGAGAAAACGTTTACACCTTTCTCTCGTCTACTCTTCGGCGACTTGTAAAATCGATGCTCGTGAATTTTGCTAGTTTCGATCTAAAACGATGTATCCCGTTGTTTTGAGCCGGAATACAAGTTTTCGCGCAGATCTGAGAGAAAAAGTTTACACCTTTCTCTCGTCTACTCTTCGACTAGTAAAAGCGATGTTCGTGAATTTTGCTAGTTTCGATCTAAAACGATGTATCCCGTTGTTTTGAGACGGAATACAAGATTTCGCGCAGATCTGAGAGAAAAAGTTTACACCTTTCTCTCGTGTACTCTTCGACGACTTGTAAAATCGATGCTCGTGAATTTTTCTAGTTTCGATCTAAAACGATGTATCCCGTTGTTTTGAGCCGGAATACAAGTTTTCGCGCAGTTCTGAGAGAAAAATTTTACACCTTTCTCTCGTCTACTTTTCGACGACTAGTAAAATTGATGCTCGTGAATTTTGCTAGTTTCGATCTAAAACGATGTATCCCGTTGTATTGAGCCGGAATACAAGTTTTCGCGCAGTTCTGAGAGAAAACGTTTACACCTTTCTCTCCTCTACTGTTCTAGTAGTAAAATCAATGTTCGTGAATCTCGCTAGTTTCGATCTAAAACGATGTATCCCGTTGTTTCGAGCCGGAATACAAGTTTTCGCGCAGTTCTGAGAGAAAAAGTTTACACCTTTCTCTCGTCTACTCTTCGACTAGTGAAATCGATGCTCGTGAATTCTGCTAGTTTCAATCTAAAACGATGTATCCCGTTGTTTCGAGCCGGAATACAAGTTTTCGCGCAGTTCTGAGAGAAAAAGTTTACACCTGTCTCTCGTCTACTCTTCGGCGACTTGTAAAATCGATGCTCGTGAATTTTGCTAGTTTCGATCTAAAACGATGTATCCCGTTGTTTTGAGCCGGAATACAAGTTTTCGCGCAGTTCTGAGAGAAAAAGTTTACACCTTTATCTCGTCTACTCTTCGACGACTTGTAAAATCGATGCTCGTGAATTTTTCTAGTTTCGATCTAAAACGATGTATCCCGTTGTTTTGAGCCGAAATACAAGTTTTCGCGCAGTTCTGAGAGAAAAATTTTACACCTTTCTCTCGTCTACTTTTCGACGAATTCTAAAATCGATGCTCATGAATTTTTCTAGTTTCGATCTAAAACGATGTATCCCGTTGTTTTGAGCCGGAATACAAGTTTTCGCGCAGTTCTGAGAGAAAACGTTTACACCTTTCTCTCGCCTAGTCTTCGACGACTAGTAAAATCGATGCTCGTGAATTTTGCTAGTTTCGATCTAAAACGATGTATCCCGTTGTTTTGAGACGGAATACAAGATTTCGCGCAGTTCTGAGAGAAAAAGTTTACACCTTTCTCTCGTCTACTCTTCGGCGACTTGTAAAATCGATGCTCGTGAATTTTGCTAGTTTCGATCTAAAACGATGTATCCCGTTGTTTTGAGCCGGAATACAAGTTTTCGCGCAGTTCTGAGAGAAAAAGTTTACACCTTTCTCTCGTCTACTCTTCGACGACTTGTAAAATCGATGCTCGTGAATTTTTCTAGTTTCGATCTAAAACGATGTATCCCGTTGTTTTGAGCCGGAATACAAGTTTTCGCGCAGATCTGAGAGAAAACGTTTACACCTTTCTCTCGTCTACTCTTCGACTAGTAAAAGCGATGTTCGTGAATTTTGCTAGTTTCGATCTAAAACGATGTATCCCGTTGTTTTGAGACGGAATACAAGATTTCGCGCAGATCTGAGAGAAAAAGTTTACACCTTTCTCTCGTGTACTCTTCGACGACTTGTAAAATCGATGCTCGTGAATTTTTCTAGTTTCGATCTAAAACGATGTATCCCGTTGTTTTGAGCCGGAATACAAGTTTTCGCGCAGTTCTGAGAGAAAAATTTTACACCTTTCTCTCGTCTACTTTTCGACGACTAGTAAAATTGATGCTCGTGAATTTTGCTAGTTTCGATCTAAAACGATGTATCCCGTTGTATTGAGCCGGAATACAAGTTTTCGCGCAGTTCTGAGAGAAAACGTTTACACCTTTCTCTCCTCTACTGTTCTAGTAGTAAAATCAATGTTCGTGAATCTCGCTAGTTTCGATCTAAAACGATGTATCCCGTTGTTTCGAGCCGGAATACAAGTTTTCGCGCAGTTCTGAGAGAAAAAGTTTACACCTTTCTCTCGTCTACTCTTCGACTAGTGAAATCGATGCTCGTGAATTCTGCTAGTTTCAATCTAAAACGATGTATCCCGTTGTTTCGAGCCGGAATACAAGTTTTCGCGCAGTTCTGAGAGAAAAAGTTTACACCTGTCTCTCGTCTACTCTTCGGCGACTTGTAAAATCGATGCTCGTGAATTTTGCTAGTTTCGATCTAAAACGATGTATCCCGTTGTTTTGAGCCGGAATACAAGTTTTCGCGCAGTTCTGAGAGAAAAAGTTTACACCTTTCTCTCGTCTACTCTTCGACGACTTGTAAAATCGATGCTCGTGAATTTTTCTAGTTTCGATCTAAAACGATGTATCCCGTTGTTTTGAGCCGAAATACAAGTTTTCGCGCAGTTCTGAGAGAAAAATTTTACACCTTTCTCTCGTCTACTTTTCGACGACTAGTAAAATCGATGCTCGTGAATTTTGCTAGTTTCGATCTAAAACGATGTATCCCGTTGTGTTGAGCCGGAATACAAGTTTTCGCGCAGTTCTGAGAGAAAAAGTTTACACCTTTCTCTCGTCTACTCTTTGACTAGTGAAATCGATGCTCGTGAATTTTGCAAGTTTCGATCTAAAACGATGTATCCCGTTGTTTTGAGACGGAATACAAGATTTCGCGCAGTTCTGAGAGAAAAAGTTTACACCTTTCTCTCGTCTACTCTTCGGCGACTTGTAAAATCGATGCTCGTGAATTTTGCTAGTTTCGATCTAAAACGATGTATCCCGTTGTTTTGAGCCGGAATACAAGTTTTCGCGCAGTTCTGAGAGAAAAAGTTTACACCTTTCTCTCGTCTACTCTGCGACGACTTGTAAAATCGATGCTCGTGAATTTTTCTAGTTTCGATCTAAAACGATGTATCCCGTTGTTTTGAGCCGGAATACAAGTTTTCGCGCAGTTCTGAGAGAAAAAGTTTACACCTTTCTCTTGTCTACTCTTCGACTAGTGAAATCGATGCTCGTGAATTTTGCAAGTTTCGATCTAAAACGATGTATCCCGTTGTTTTGAGACGGAATACAAGATTTCGCGCAGTTCTGAGAGAAAAAGTTTACACCTTTCTCTCGTCTACTCTTCTACTAGTAAAATCGATGCTCGTGAATCTCGCTAGTTTCGATCTAAAACGATGTATCCCGTTGTTTTGAGACGGAGTACAACATTTCGCGCAGTTCGAGAGAAAAAGTTTACACCTTT
Source organism: Amblyomma americanum (assembly GCF_052857255.1). Lineage (NCBI taxonomy): Eukaryota > Metazoa > Arthropoda > Arachnida > Ixodida > Ixodidae > Amblyomma > Amblyomma americanum. Next base: position 35,593,188 of record NC_135501.1, on the reverse strand, counting down.
CTCTCGTCTACTCTTCGGCGACTTGTAAAATCGATGCTCGTGAATTTTGCTAGTTTCGATCTAAAACGATGTATCCCGTTGTTTTGAGCCGGAATACAAGTTTTCGCGCAGATCTGAGAGAAAAAGTTTACACCTTTCTCTCGTCTACTCTTCGACTAGTAAAAGCGATGTTCGTGAATTTTGCTAGTTTCGATCTAAAACGATGTATCCCGTTGTTTTGAGACGGAATACAAGATTTCGCGCAGATCTGAGAGAAAAAGTTTACACCTTTCTCTCGTGTACTCTTCGACGACTTGTAAAATCGATGCTCGTGATTTTTTCTAGTTTCGATCTAAAACGATGTATCCCGTTGTTTTGAGCCGGAATACAAGTTTTCGCGCAGTTCTGAGAGAAAAATTTTACACCTTTCTCTCGTCTACTTTTCGACGACTAGTAAAATTGATGCCCGTGAATTTTGCTAGTTTCGATCTAAAACGATGTATCCCGTTGTGTTGAGCCGGAATACAAGTTTTCGCGCAGTTCTGAGAGAAAACGTTTACACCTTTCTCTCCTCTACTGTTCTAGTAGTAAAATCAATGTTCGTGAATCTCGCTAGTTTCGATCTAAAACGATGTATCCCGTTGTTTCGAGCCGGAATACAAGTTTTCGCGCAGTTCTGAGAGAAAAAGTTTACACCTTTCTCTCGTCTACTCTTCGACGACTTGTAAAATCGATGCTCGTGAATTTTTCTAGTTTCGATCTAAAACGATGTATCCCGTTGTTTTGAGCCGGAATACAAGTTTTCGCGCAGTTCTGAGAGAAAAAGTTTACACCTTTCTCTCGTCTACTCTTCGACAACTTGTAAAATCGATGCTCGTGAATTTTGCAAGTTTCGATCTAAAACGATGTATCCCGTTGTTTTGAGACGGAATACAAGATTTCGCGCAGTTCTGAGAGAAAAAGTTTACACCTTTCTCTCGTCTACTCTTCTACTAGTAAAATCGATGCTCGTGAATCTCGCTAGTTTCGATCTAAAACGATGTATCCCGTTGTTTTGAGACGGAGTACAAGATTTCGCGCAGTTCGAGAGAAAAAGTTTACACCTTTCTCTCGTCTACTCTTCGGCGACTTGTAAAATCGATGCTCGTGAATTTTGCTAGTTTCGATCTAAAACGATGTATCCCTTTGTTTTGAGCCGGAATACAAGTTTTCGCGCAGATCTGAGAGAAAACGTTTACACCTTTCTCTCGTCTACTCTTCGACTAGTAAAAGCGATGTTCGTGAATTTTGCTAGTTTCGATCTAAAACGATGTATCCCGTTGTTTTGAGACGGAATACAAGATTTCGCACAGATCTGAGAGAAAAATTTTACACCTTTCTCTCGTGTACTCTTCGACGACTTGTAAAATCGATGCTCGTGAATTTTTCTAGTTTCAATCTAAAACGATGTATCCCGTTGTTTTGAGCCGGAATACAAGTTTTCGCGCAGTTCTGAGAGAAACATTTTACACCTTTCTCTCGTCTACTCTTCGACTAGTGAAATCGATGCTCGTGAATTTTGCTAGTTTCGATCTAAAACGATGTATCCCGTTGTTTCGAGCCGGAATACAAGTTTTCGCGCAGTTCTGAGAGAAAAAGTTTACACCTATCTCTCATCTACTCTTCTACTAGTAAAATCGATGCTCGTGAATCTCGCTAGTTTCGATCTAAAACGATGTATCCCGTTGTTTCGAGCCGGAATACAAGATTTCGCGCAGTTCTGAGAGAAAAAGTTTATACCTGTCTCTCGTCTACTCTTCGGCGACTTGTAAAATCGATGCTCGTGAATTTTGCTAGTTTCGATCTAAAACGATGTATCCCGTTGTTTTGAGCCGGAATACAAGTTTTCGCGCAGTTCTGAGAGAAAAAGTTTACACCTTTCTCTCGTCTACTCTTCGACGACTTGTAAAATCGATGCTCGTGAATTTTTCTAGTTTCGATCTAAAACGATGTATCCCGTTGTTTTGAGCCGGAATACAAGTTTTCGCGCAGTTCTGAGAGAAAAATTTTACACCTTTCTCTCGTCTACTTTTCGACGACTTGTAAAATCGATGCTCGTCAATTTTGCTAGTTTCGATCTAAAACGATGTATCCCGTTGTTTTGAGCCAGAATACAAGTTTTCGCGCAGTTCTGAGAGAAAACGTTTACACCTTTCTCTCCTCTACTCTTCGACGACTTGTAAAATCGATGCTCGTGAATTTTTCTAGTTTCGATCTAAAACGATGTATCCCGTTGTTTTGAGCCGGAATACAAGTTTTTGCGCAGTTCTGAGAGAAAAAGTTTACACCTTTCTCTCGTGTACTCTTCGACGACTTGTAAAATCGATGCTCGTGAATTTTTCTATTTTCGATCTAAAACGATGTATCCCGTTGTTTTGAGCCGGAATACAAGTTTTCGCGCAGATCTCAGAGAAAAAGTTTACACCTTTCTCTCGTCTACTCTTCGACTAGTAAAATCGATGCTCGTGAATTTTGCTAGTTTCGATCTAAAACGATGTATCCCGTTGTTTTGAGCCAGAATACAAGTTTTCGCGCAGTTCTGAGAGGAAAAGTTTATACCTTTCTCTCCTCTACTCTTCGACGACTTGTAAAATCGATGCTCGTGAATTTTGCTAGTTTCGATCTAAAGCGATGTATCCCGTTGTTTTGAGCCGGAATACAAGTTTTCGCGCAGATCTGAGAGAAAACGTTTACACCTTTCTCTCGTCTACTCTTCGACTAGTAAAAGCGATGTTCGTGAATTTTGCTAGTTTCGATCTAAAACGATGTATCCCGTTGTTTTGAGACGGAATACAAGATTTCGCACAGATCTGAGAGAAAAATTTTACACCTTTCTCTCGTGTACTCTTCGACGACTTGTAAAATCGATGCTCGTGAATTTTTCTAGTTTCAATCTAAAACGATGTATCCCGTTGTTTTGAGCCGGAATACAAGTTTTCGCGCAGTTCTGAGAGAAACATTTTACACCTTTCTCTCGTCTACTCTTCGACTAGTGAAATCGATGCTCGTGAATTTTGCTAGTTTCGATCTAAAACGATGTATCCCGTTGTTTCGAGCCGGAATACAAGTTTTCGCGCAGTTCTGAGAGAAAAAGTTTACACCTATCTCTCATCTACTCTTCTACTAGTAAAATCGATGCTCGTGAATCTCGCTAGTTTCGATCTAAAACGATGTATCCCGTTGTTTCGAGCCGGAATACAAGATTTCGCGCAGTTCTGAGAGAAAAAGTTTATACCTGTCTCTCGTCTACTCTTCGGCGACTTGTAAAATCGATGCTCGTGAATTTTGCTAGTTTCGATCTAAAACGATGTATCCCGTTGTTTTGAGCCGGAATACAAGTTTTCGCGCAGTTCTGAGAGAAAAAGTTTACACCTTTCTCTCGTCTACTCTTCGACGACTTGTAAAATCGATGCTCGTGAATTTTTCTAGTTTCGATCTAAAACGATGTATCCCGTTGTTTTGAGCCGGAATACAAGTTTTCGCGCAGTTCTGAGAGAAAAATTTTACACCTTTCTCTCGTCTACTTTTCGACGACTTGTAAAATCGATGCTCGTCAATTTTGCTAGTTTCGATCTAAAACGATGTATCCCGTTGTTTTGAGCCAGAATACAAGTTTTCGCGCAGTTCTGAGAGAAAACGTTTACACCTTTCTCTCCTCTACTCTTCGACGACTTGTAAAATCGATGCTCGTGAATTTTTCTAGTTTCGATCTAAAACGATGTATCCCGTTGTTTTGAGCCGGAATACAAGTTTTTGCGCAGTTCTGAGAGAAAAAGTTTACACCTTTCTCTCGTGTACTCTTCGACGACTTGTAAAATCGATGCTCGTGAATTTTTCTATTTTCGATCTAAAACGATGTATCCCGTTGTTTTGAGCCGGAATACAAGTTTTCGCGCAGATCTCAGAGAAAAAGTTTACACCTTTCTCTCGTCTACTCTTCGACTAGTAAAATCGATGCTCGTGAATTTTGCTAGTTTCGATCTAAAACGATGTATCCCGTTGTTTTGAGCCAGAATACAAGTTTTCGCGCAGCTCTGAGAGGAAAAGTTTATACCTTTCTCTCCTCTACTCTTCGACGACTTGTAAAATCGATGCTCGTGAATTTTTCTAGTTTCGATCTAAAACGATGTATCCCGTTGTTTTGAGCCGGAATACAAGTTTTCGCGCAGTTCTGAGAGAAAAAGTTTACACCGATCTCTCATCTACTCTTCTACTAGTAAAATCGATGCTCGTGAATCTCGCTAGTTTCGATCTAAAACGATGTATCCCGTTGTTTTGAGACGGAGTACAAGATTTCGCGCAGTTCGAGAGAAAAAGTTTACACCTTTCTCTCGTCTACTCTTCGGCGACTTGTAAAATCGATGCTCGTGAATTTTGCTAGTTTCGATCTAAAACGATGTATCCCGTTGTTTTGAGCCGGAATACAAGTTTTCGCGCAGATCTGAGAGAAAAAGTTTACACCTTTCTCTCGTCTACTCTTCGACTAGTAAAAGCGATGTTCGTGAATTTTGCTAGTTTCAATCTAAAACGATGTATCCCGTTGTTTTGAGACGGAATACAAGATTTCGCGCAGATCTGAGAGAAAAAGTTTACACCTTTCTCTCGTGTACTCTTCGACGACTTGTAAAATCGATGCTCGTGAATTTTTCAAGTTTCGATCTAAAACGATGTATCCCGTTGTTTTGAGCCGGAATACAAGTTTTCGCGCAGTTCTGAGAGAAAAATTTTACACCTTTCTCTCGTCTACTTTTCGACGACTAGTAAAATTGATGCTCGTGAATTTTGCTAGTTTCGATCTAAAACGATGTATCCCGTTGTGTTGAGCCGGAATACAAGTTTTCGCGCAGTTCTGAGAGAAAACGTTTACACCTTTCTCTCCTCTACTGTTCTAGTAGTAAAATCAATGTTCGTGAATCTCGCTAGTTTCGATCTAAAACGATGTATCCCGTTGTTTCGAGCCGGAATACAAGTTTTCGCGCAGTTCTGAGAGTAAAAGTTTACACCTTTCTCTCGTCTACTCTTCGACTAGTGAAATCGATGCTCGTGAATTTTGCTAGTTTCGATCTAAAACGATGTATCCCGTAGTTTCGAGCCGGAATACAAGTTTTCGCGCAGTTCTGAGAGAAGAAGTTTACACCTATCTCTCATCTACTCTTCTACTAGTAAAATCGATGCTCGTGAATCTCGCTAGTTTCGATCTAAAACAATGTATCCCGTTGTTTTGAGACGGAATACAAGATTTCGCGCAGATCTGAGAGAAAAAGTTTACTCCTTTTTCTCGTCTACTCTTCGGCGACTTGTAAAATCGATGCTCGTGAATTTTGCTAGTTTCGATCTAAAGCGATGTATCCTGTTGTTTTGAGCCGGAATACAAGTTTTCGCGCAGTTCTGAGAGAAAAAGTTTACACCTTTCTCTCGTCTACTCTTCGACGACTTGTAAAATCGATGCTCGTGAATTTTGCTAGTTTTGATCTAAATCGATGTATCCCGTTGTTTTGAGCCGGAATACAAGTTTTCGCGCAGATCTGAGAGAAAAAGTTTACACCTTTCTCTCGTCTACTCTTCGACTAGTAAAAGCGATGTTCGTGAATTTTGCTAGTTTCGATCTAAAACGATGTATCCCGTTGTTTTGAGACGGAATACAAGATTTCGCGCAGTTCTGAGAGAAAAAGTTTACACCTTTCTCTCCTCTACTCTTCGACGACTTGTAAAATCGATGCTCGTGAATTTTTCTAGTTTCGATCTAAAACGATGTATCCCGTTGTTTTGAGCCGGAATACAAGTTTTCGCGCAGTTCTGAGAGAAAAAGTTTACACCTTTCTCTCCTCTACTCTTCGACGACTTGTAAAATCGATGCTCGTGAATTTTTCCAGTTTCGATCTAAAACGATGTATCCCGTTGTTTTGAGCCGGAATACAAGTTTTCGCGCAGTTCTGAGAGAAAAAGTTTACACCTTTCTCTCGTCTACTCTTCGACTAGTGAAATCGATGCTCGTGAATTTTGCAAGTTTTGATCTAAAACGATGTATCCCGTTGTTTTGAGACGGAATACAAGATTTCGCGCAGTTCTGAGAGAAAAAGTTTACACCTTTCTCTCGTCTACTCTTCTACTAGTAAAATCGATGCTCGTGAATCTCGCTAGTTTCGATCTAAAACGATGTATCCCGTTGTTTTGAGACGGAGTACAAGATTTCGCGCAGTTCGAGAGAAAAAGTTTACACCTTTCTCTCCTCTACTCTTCGGCGACTTGTAAAATCGATGCTCGTGAATTTTGCTAGTTTCGATCTAAAACGATGTATCCCGTTGTTTTGAGCCGGAATACAAGTTTTCGCGCAGATCTGAGAGAAAAAGTTTACACCTTTCTCTCGTCTACTCTTCGACTAGTAAAAGCGATGTTCGTGAATTTTGCTAGTTTCGATCTAAAACGATGTATCCCGTTGTTTTGAGACGGAATACAAGATTTCGCGCAGATCTGAGAGAAAAAGTTTACACCTTTCTCTCGTGTACTCTTCGACGACTTGTAAAATCGATGCTCGTGAATTTTTCTAGTTTCGATCTAAAACGATGTATCCCGTTGTTTTGAGCCGGAATACAAGTTTTCGCGCAGTTCTGAGAAAAAAATTTTACACCTTTCTCTCGTCTACTTTTCGACGACTAGTAAAATTGATGCTCGTGAATTTTGCTAGTTTCGATCTAAAACGATGTATCCCGTTGTGTTGAGCCGGAATACAAGTTTTCGCGCAGTTCTGAGAGAAAACGTTTACACCTTTCTCCCCTCTACTGTTCTAGTAGTAAAATCAATGTTCGTGAATCTCGCTAGTTTCGATCTAAAACGATGTATCCCGTTGTTTCGAGCCGGAATACAAGTTTTCGCGCAGTTCTGAGAGAAAAAGTTTACACCTTTCTCTCGTGTACTCTTCGACTAGTGAAATCGATGCTCGTGAATTTTGCTAGTTTCGATCTAAAACGATGTATTCCGTTGTTTCGAGACGGAATACAAGTTTTCGCGCAGTTCTGAGAGAAAAAGTTTACACCTATCTCTCATCTACTCTTCTACTAGTAAAATCAATGCTCGTGAATCTCGCTAGTTTCGATCTAAAACGATGTATCCCGTTGTTTCGAGCCGGAATACAAGATTTCGCGCAGTTCTGAGAGAAAAAGTTTATACCTGTCTCTCGTCTACTCTTCGGCGACTTGTAAAATCGATGCTCGTGAATTTTGCTAGTTTCGATCTAAAACGATGTATCCCGTTGTTTTGAGCCGGAATACAAGTTTTTGCGCAGTTCTGAGAAAAAAGTTTACACCTTTCTCTCGTCTACTCTTCGACGACTTGTAAAATCGCTGCTCGTGAATTTTTCTAGTTTCGATCTAAAACGATGTATCCCGTTGTTTTGAGCCGAAATACAAGTTTTCGCGCAGTTCTGAGAGAAAAATTTTACACCTTTCTCTCGTGTACTTTTCGACGACTAGTAAAATCGATGCTCGTGAATTTTGCTAGTTTCGATCTAAACCGATGTATCCCGTTGTGTTGAGCCGGAATACAAGTTTTCGCGCAGTTCTGAGAGAAAAAGTTTACACCTTTCTCTCGTCTACTCTTCGACTAGTGAAATCGATGCTCGTGAATTTTGCAAGTTTCGATCTAAAACGATGTATCCCGTTGTTTTGAGACGGAATACAAGATTTCGCGCAGTTCTGAGAGAAAAAGTGTACACCTTTCTCTCGTCTACTCTTCGGCGACTTGTAAAATCGATGCTCGTGAATTTTGCTAGTTTCGATCTAAAACGATGTATCCCGTTGTTCTGAGCCGGAATACAAGTTTTCGCGCAGTTCTGAGAGAAAAAGTTTACACCTTTCTCTCGTCTACTCTTCGACGACTTGTAAAATCGATGCTCGTGAATTTTGCTAGTTTCGATCTAAAACGATGTATCCCGTTGTTTTGAGCCAGAATACAAGTTTTCGCGCAGTTCTGAGAGGAAAAGTTTATACCTTTCTCTCCTCTACTCTTCGACGACTTGTAAAATCGATGCTCGTGAATTTTTCTAGTTTGAGATCTAAAACGATGTATCCCGTTGTTTTGAGCCGGAATACAAGTTTTCGCGCAGTTCTGAGAGAAAAAGTTTACACCTATCTCTCATCTACTCTTCTACTAGTAAATTCGATGCTCGTGAATCTCGCTAGTTTCGATCTAAAACGATGTATCCCGTTGTTTTCAGACGGAGTACAAGATTTCGCGCAGTTCGAGAGAAAAAGTTTACACCTTTCTCTCGTCTACTCTTCGGCGACTTGTAAAATCGATGCTCGTGAATTTTGCTAGTTTCGATCTAAAGCGATGTATCCCGTTGTTTTGAGCCGGAATACAAGTTTTCGCGCAGATCTGAGAGAAAAAGTTTACACCTTTCTCTCGTCTACTCTTCGACTAGTAAAAGCGATGTTCGTGAATTTTGCTAGTTTCAATCTAAAACGATGTATCCCGTTGTTTTGAGACGGAATACAAAATTTCGTGCAGATCTGAGAGAAAAAGTTTACACCTTTCTCTCGTGTACTCTTCGACGACTTGTAAAATCGATGCTCGTGAATTTTTCTAGTTTCGATCTAAAACGATGTATCCCGTTGTTTTGAGCCGGAATACAAGTTTTCGCGCAGTTCTGAGAGAAAAATTTTACACCTTTCTCTCGTCTACTTTTCGACGACTAGTAAAATTGATGCTCGTGAATTTTGCTAGTTTCGATCTAAAACGATGTATCCCGTTGTGTTGAGCCGGAATACAAGTTTTCGCGCAGTTCTGAGGGAAAACGTTTACACCTTTCTCTCCTCTACTGTTCTAGTAGTAAAATCAATGTTCGTGAATCTCGCTAGTTTCGATCTAAAACGATGTATCCCGTTGTTTTGAGCCGGAATACAAGTTTTCGCGCAGTTCTGAGAGAAAAAGTTTACACCTTTCTCTCGTCTACTCTTCGACTAGTGAAATCGATGCTCGTGAATTTTGCTAGTTTCGATATAAAACGATGTATCCCGTAGTTTCGAGCCGGAATACAAGTTTTCGCGCAGTTCTGAGAGAAGAAGTTTACACCTATCTCTCATCTACTCTTCTACTAGTAAAATCGATGCTCGTGAATCTCGCTAGTTTCGATCTAAAACAATGTATCCCGTTGTTTTGAGACGGAATACAAGATTTCGCGCAGATCTGAGAGAAAAAGTTTACTCCTTTTTCTCGTCTACTCTTCGGCGACTTGTAAAATCGATGCTCGTGAATTTTGCTAGTTTCGATCTAAAGCGATGTATCCCGTTGTTTTGAGCCGGAATACAAATTTTCGCGCAGTTCTGAGAGAAAAAGTTTACACCTTTCTCTCGTCTACTCTTCGACGACTTGTAAAATCGATGCTCGTGAATTTTGCTAGTTTTGATCTAAATCGATGTATCCCGTTGTTTTGAGCCAGAATACAAGTTTTCGCGCAGTTCTGAGAGAAAAAGTTTACACCTTTCTCTCCTCTACTCTTCGACGACTTGTAAAATCGATGCTCGTGAATTTTTCTAGTTTCGATCTAAAACGATGTATCCCGTTGTTTTGAGCCGGAATACAAGTTTTCGCGCAGTTCTGAGAGAAAAATTTTACACCTTTCTCTCGTCTACTTTTCGACGACTAGTAAAATCGATGCTCGTGAATTTTGCTAGTTTCGATCTAAAACGATGTATCCCTTGTTTCGAGCCGGAATACAAGTTTTCGCGCAGTTCTGAGAGAAAATGTTTACACCTATCTCTCATCTACTCTTCTACTAGTAAAACCGATGCTCGTGAATCTCGCTAGTTTCGATCTAAAACGATGTATCCCGTTGTTTTGAGACGGAGTACAAGATTTCGCGCAGTTCGAGAGAAAAAGTTTACACCTTTCTCTCGTCTACTCTTCGGCGACTTGTAAAATCGATGCTCGTGAATTTTGCTAGTTTCGATCTAAAACGATGTATCCCGTTGTTTTGAGCCGGAATACAAGTTTTCGCGCAGTTCTGAGAGAAAAAGTTTACACCTTTCTCTCGTCTACTCTTCGACGACTTGTAAAATCGATGCTCGTGAATATTGCTAGTTTCGATCTAAAACGATGTATCCCGTTGTTTTGAGACGGAGTACAAGATTTCGCGCAGTTCGAGAGAAAAAGTTTACACCTTTCTCTCGTCTACTCTTTGGCGACTTGTAAAATCGATGCTCGTGAATTTTGCCAGTTTCGATCTAAAACGATGTATCCCGTTGTTTTGAGCCGGAATACAAGTTTTCGCGCAGTTCTGAGAGAAAAAGTTTACACCTTTCTCTCGTCTACTCTTCGACGACTTGTAAAATCGATGCTCGTGAATGTTGCTAGTTTCGATCTAAAACGATGTATCCCGTTGTTTTGAGCCAGAATACAAGTTTTCGCGCAGTTCTGAGAGGAAAAGTTTACACCTTTCTCTCCTCTACTCTTCGACGACTTGTAAAATCGATGCTCGTGAATTTTTCTAGTTTCGATCTAAAACGATGTATCCCGTTGTTTTGAGCCGGAATACAAGTTTTCGCGCAGTTCTGAGAGAAAAAGTTTACACCTATCTCTCATCTACTCTTCTACTAGTAAAATCGATGCTCGTGAATCTCGCTAGTTTCGATCTAAAACGATGTATTCCGTTGTTTTGAGACGGAGTACAAGATTTCGCGCAGTTCGAGAGAAAAAGTTTACACCTTTCTCTCGTCTACTCTTCGGCGACTTGTAAAATCGATGCTCGTGAATTTTGCTAGTTTCGATCTAAAACGATGTATCCCGTTGTTTTGAGCCGGAATACAAGTTTTCGCGCAGATCTGAGAGAAAAAGTTTACACCTTTCTCTCGTCTACTCTTCGACTAGTAAAAGCGATGTTCGTGAATTTTGCTAGTTTCGATCTAAAACGATGTATCCCGTTGTTTTGAGCCGGAATACAAGTTTTCGCGCAGTTCTGAGAGAAAAATTTTACACCTTTCTCTCGTCTACTTTTCGACGACTAGTAAAATCGATGCTCGTGAATTTTGCTAGTTTCGATCTAAAACGATGTATCCCTTGTTTCGAGCCGGAATACAAGTTTTCGCGCAGTTCTGAGAGAAAATGTTTACACCTATCTCTCATCTACTCTTCTACTAGTAAAACCGATGCTCGTGAATCTCGCTAGTTTCGATCTAAAACGATGTATCCCGTTGTTTTGAGACGGAGTACAAGATTTCGCGCAGTTCGAGAGAAAAAGTTTACACCTTTCTCTCGTCTACTCTTCGGCGACTTGTAAAATCGATGCTCGTGAATTTTGCTAGTTTCGATCTAAAACGATGTATCCCGTTGTTTTGAGCCGGAATACAAGTTTTCGCGCAGTTCTGAGAGAAAAAGTTTACACCTTTCTCTCGTCTACTCTTCGACGACTTGTAAAATCGATGCTCGTGAATATTGCTAGTTTCGATCTAAAACGATGTATCCCGTTGTTTTGAGACGGAGTACAAGATTTCGCGCAGTTCGAGAGAAAAAGTTTACACCTTTCTCTCGTCTACTCTTTGGCGACTTGTAAAATCGATGCTCGTGAATCTCGCTAGTTTCGATCTAAAACGATGTATTCCGTTGTTTTGAGACGGAGTACAAGATTTCGCGCAGTTCGAGAGAAAAAGTTTACACCTTTCTCTCGTCTACTCTTCGGCGACTTGTAAAATCGATGCTCGTGAATGTTGCTAGTTTCGATCTAAAACGATGTATCCCGTTGTTTTGAGCCGGAATACAAGTTTTCGCGCAGATCTGAGAGAAAAAGTTTACACCTTTCTCTCGTCTACTCTTCGACTAGTAAAAGCGATGTTCGTGAATTTTGCTAGTTTCGATCTAAAACGATGTATCCCGTTGTTTTGAGACAGAATACAAGATTTCGCGCAGATCTGAGAGAAAAAGTTTACACCTTTCTCTCGTGTACTCTTCGACGACTTGTAAAATCGATGCTCGTGAATTTTTCTAGTTTCGATCTAAAACGATGTATCCCGTTGTTTTGAGCCGGAATACAAGTTTTCGCGCAGTTCTGAGAGAAAAATTTTACACCTTTCTCTCGTCTACTTTTCGACGACTAGTAAAATCGATGCTCGTGAATTTTGCTAGTTTCGATCTAAACCGATGTATCCCGTTGTGTTGAGCCGGAATACAAGTTTTCGCGCAGTTCTGAGAGAAAAAGTTTACACCTTTCTCTCGTCTACTCTTCGACTAGTGAAATCGATGCTCGTGAATTTTGCAAGTTTCGATCTAAAACGATGTATCCCGTTGTTTTGAGACGGAATACAAGATTTCGCGCAGTTCTGAGAGAAAAAGTTTACACCTTTCTCTCGTCTACTCTTCGGCGACTTGTAAAATCGATGCTCGTGAATTTTGCTAGTTTCGATCTAAACCGATGTATCCCGTTGTGTTGAGCCGGAATACAAGTTTTCGCGCAGTTCTGAGAGAAAACGTTTACACCTTTCTCTCCTCTACTGTTCTAGTAGTAAAATCAATGTTCGTGAATCTCGCTAGTTTCGATCTAAAACGATGTATCCCGTTGTTTTGAGCCGGAATACAAGTTTTCACGCAGTTCTGAGAGAAAAAGTTTACACCTTTCTCTCGTCTACTCTTCGACTAGTGAAATCGATGCTCGTGAATTTTGCTAGTTTCGATCTAAAACGATGTATCCCGTAGTTTCGAGCCGGAATACAAGTTTTCGCGCAGTTCTGAGAGAAGAAGTTTACACCTATCTCTCATCTACTCTTCTACTAGTAAAATCGATGCTCGTGAATCTCGCTAGTTTCGATCTAAAACAATGTATCCCGTTGATTTGAGACGGAATACAAGATTTCGCGCAGATCTGAGAGAAAAAGTTTACTCCTTTTTCTCGTCTACTCTTCGGCGACTTGTAAAATCGATGCTCGTGAATTTTGCTAGTTTCGATCTAAAGCGATGTATCCCGTTGTTTTGAGCCGGAATACAAGTTTTCGCGCAGTTCTGAGAGAAAAAGTTTACACCTTTCTCTCGTCTACTCTTCGACGACTTGTAAAATCGATGCTCGTGAATTTTGCTAGTTTTGATCTAAATCGATGTATCCCGTTGTTTTGAGCCAGAATACAAGTTTTCGCGCAGTTCTGAGAGAAAAAGTTTACACCTTTCTCTCCTCTACTCTTCGACGACTTGTAAAATCGATGCTCGTGAATTTTTCTAGTTTCGATCTAAAACGATGTATCCCGTTGTTTTGAGCCGGAATACAAGTTTTCGCGCAGTTCGAGAGAAAAAGTTTACACCTTTCTCTCGTCTACTCTTCGACGACTTGTAAAATCGATGCTCGTGAATTTTGCTAGTTTCGATCTAAAACGATGTATCCCGTTGTTTTGAGACGGAGTACAAGATTTCGCGCAGTTCGAGAGAAAAAGTTTACACCTTTCTCTCGTCTACTCTTTGGCGACTTGTAAAATCGATGCTCGTGAATTTTGCCAGTTTCGATCTAAAACGATGTATCCCGTTGTTTTGAGCCGGAATACAAGTTTTCGCGCAGTTCTGAGAGAAAAAGTTTACACCTTTCTCTCGTCTACTCTTCGACGACTTGTAAAATCGATGCTCGTGAATTTTGCTAGTTTCGATCTAAAACGATGTATCCCGTTGTTTTGAGACGGAGTACAAGATTTCGCGCAGTTCGAGAGAAAAAGTTTACACCTTTCTCTCGTCTACTCTTTGGCGACTTGTAAAATCGATGCTCGTGAATTTTGCCAGTTTCGATCTAAAACGATGTATCCCGTTGTTTTGAGCCGGAATACAAGTTTTCGCGCAGTTCTGAGAGAAAAAGTTTACACCTTTCTCTCGTCTACTCTTCGACGACTTGTAAAATCGATGCTCGTGAATGTTGCTAGTTTCGATCTAAAACGATGTATCCCGTTGTTTTGAGCCAGAATACAACTTTTCGCGCAGTTCTGAGAGGAAAAGTTTACACCTTTCTCTCCTCTACTCTTCGACGACTTGTAAAATCGATGCTCGTGAATTTTTCTAGTTTCGATCTAAAACGATGTATCCCGTTGTTTTGAGCCGGAATACAAGTTTCCGCGCAGTTCTGAGAGAAAACGTTTACACCTATCTCTCATCTACTCTTCTACTAGTAAAATCGATGCTCGTGAATCTCGCTAGTTTCGATCTAAAACGATGTATTCCGTTGTTTTGAGACGGAGTACAAGATTTCGCGCAGTTCGAGAGAAAAAGTTTACACCTTTCTCTCGTCTACTCTTCGGCGACTTGTAAAATCGATGCTCGTGAATTTTGCTAGTTTCGATCTAAAACGATGTATCCCGTTGTTTTGAGCCGGAATACAAGTTTTCGCGCAGATCTGAGAGAAAAAGTTTACACCTTTCTCTCGTCTACTCTTCGACTAGTAAAAGCGATGTTCGTGAATTTTGCTAGTTTCGATCTAAAACGATGTATCCCGTTGTTTTGAGACAGAATACAAGATTTCGCGCAGATCTGAGAGAAAAAGTTTACACCTTTCTCTCGTGTACTCTTCGACGACTTGTAAAATCGATGCTCGTGAATTTTTCTAGTTTCGATCTAAAACGATGTATCCCGTTGTTTTGAGCCGGAATACAAGTTTTCGCGCAGTTCTGAGAGAAAAATTTTACACCTTTCTCTCGTCTACTTTTCGACGACTAGTAAAATTGATGCTCGTGAATTTTGCTAGTTTCGATCTAAAACGATGTATCCCGTTGTGTTGAGCCGGAATACAAGTTTTCGCGCAGTTCTGAGAGAAAACGTTTACACCTTTCTCTCCTCTACTGTTCTAGTAGTAAACTCAATGTTCGTGAATCTCGCTAGTTTCGATCTAAAACGATGTATCCCGTTGTTTCGAGCCGGAATACAAGTTTTCGCGCAGTTCTGAGAGAAAAAGTTTACACCTTTCTCTCGTCTACTCTTCGGCGACTTGTAAAATCGATGCTCGTGAATTTTGCTAGTTTCGATTTAAAACGATGTATCCCGTTGTTCTGAGCCGGAATACAAGTTTTCGCGCAGTTCTGAGAGAAAAAGTTTACACCTCTCTCGTCTACTCTTCGACGACTTGTAAAATCGATGCTCGTGAATTTTGCTAGTTTCGATCTAAAACGATGTATCCCGTTGTTTTGAGTCAGAATACAAGTTTTCGCGCAGTTCTGAGAGGAAAAGTTTATACCTTTCTCTCCTCTACTCTTCGACGACTTGTAAAATCGATGCTCGTGAATTTTTCTAGTTTGAGATCTAAAACGATGTATCCCGTTGTTTTGAGCCGGAATACAAGTTTTCGCGCAGTTCTGAGAGAAAAAGTTTACACCTATCTCTCATCTACTCTTCTACTAGTAAATTCGATGCTCGTGAATTTCGCTAGTTTCGATCTAAAACGATGTATCCCGTTGTTTTGAGACGGAGTACAAGATTTCGCGCAGTTCGAGAGAAAAAGTTTACACCTTTCTCTCGTCTACTCTTCGGCGACTTGTAAAATCGATGCTCGTGAATTTTGCTAGTTTCGATCTAAAACGATGTATCCCGTTGTTCTGAGCCGGAATACAAGTTTTCGCGCAGTTCTGAGAGAAAAAGTTTACACCTTTCTCTCGTCTACTCTTCGACGACTTGTAAAATCGATGCTCGTGAATTTTGCTAGTTTCGATCTAAAACGATGTATCCCGTTGTTTTGAGTCAGAATACAAGTTTTCGCGCAGTTCTGAGAGGAAAAGTTTATACCTTTCTCTCCTCTACTCATCGACGACTTGTAAAATCGATGCTCGTGAATTTTTCTAGTTTGAGATCTAAAACGATGTATCCCGTTGTGTTGAGCCGGAATACAAGTTTTCGCGCAGTTCTGAGAGAAAAAGTTTACACCTTTCTCTCGTCTACTCTTCGACTAGTGAAATCGATGCTCGTGAATTTTGCAAGTTACGATCTAAAACGATGTATCCCGTTGTTTTGAGACAGAATACAAGATTTCGCGCAGTTCTGAGAGAAAAAGTTTACACCTTTCTCTCGTCTACTCTTCGGCGACTTGTAAAATCGATGCTCGTGAATTTTGCTAGTTTCGATCTAAAACGATGTATCCCGTTGTTCTGAGCCGGAATACAAGTTTTCGCGCAGTTCTGAGAGAAAAAGTTTACACCTTTCTCTCGTCTACTCTTCGACGACTTGTAAAATCGATGCTCGTGAATTTTGCTAGTTTCGATCTAAAACGATGTATCCCGTTGTTTTGAGTCAGAATACAAGTTTTCGCGCAGTTCTGAGAGGAAAAGTTTATACCTTTCTCTCCTCTACTCTTCGACGACTTGTAAAATCGATGCTCGTGAATTTTTCTAGTTTGAGATCTAAAACGATGTATCCCGTTGTTTTGAGCCGGAATACAAGTTTTCGCGCAGTTCTGAGAGAAAAAGTTTACACCTATCTCTCATCTACTCTTCTACTAGTAAATTCGATGCTCGTGAATCTCGCTAGTTTCGATCTAAAACGATGTATCCCGTTGTTTTGAGACGGAGTACAAGATTTCGCGCAGTTCGAGAGAAAAAGTTTACACCTTTCTCTCGTCTACTCTTCGGCGACTTGTAAAATCGATGCTCGTGAATTTTGCTAGTTTCGATCTAAAGCGATGTATCCCGTTGTTTTGAGCCGGAATACAAGTTTTCGCGCAGATCTGAGAGAAAAAGTTTACACCTTTCTCTCGTCTACTCTTCGACTAGTAAAAGCGATGTTCGTGAATTTTGCTAGTTTCAATCTAAAACGATGTATCCCGTTGTTTTGAGACGGAATACAAGATTTCGTGCAGATCTGAGAGAAAAAGTTTACACCTTTCTCTCGTGTACTCTTCGACGACTTGTAAAATCGATGCTCGTGAATTTTTCTAGTTTCGATCTAAAACGATGTATCCCGTTGTTTTGAGCCGGAATACAAGTTTTCGCGCAGTTCTGAGAGAAAAATTTTACACCTTTCTCTCGTCTACTTTTCGACGACTAGTAAAATTGATGCTCGTGAATTTTGCTAGTTTCGATCTAAAACGATGTATCCCGTTGTGTTGAGCCGGAATACAAGTTTTCGCGCAGTTCTGAGAGAAAACGTTTACACCTTTCTCTCCTCTACTGTTCTAGTAGTAAAATCAATGTTCGTGAATCTCGCTAGTTTCGATCTAAAACGATGTATCCCGTTGTTTTGAGCCGGAATACAAGTTTTCGCGCAGTTCTGAGAGAAAAAGTTTACACCTTTCTCTCGTCTACTCTTCGACTAGTGAAATCGATGCTCGTGAATTTTGCTAGTTTCGATCTAAAACGATGTATCCCGTAGTTTCGAGCCGGAATACAAGTTTTCGCGCAGTTCTGAGAGAAGAAGTTTACACCTATCTCTCATCTACTCTTCTACTAGTAAAATCGATGCTCGTGAATCTCGCTAGTTTCGATCTAAAACAATGTATCCCGTTGTTTTGAGACGGAATACAAGATTTCGCGCAGATCTGAGAGAAAAAGTTTACTCCTTTTTCTCGTCTACTCTTCGGCGACTTGTAAAATCGATGCTCGTGAATTTTGCTAGTTTCGATCTAAAGCGATGTATCCCGTTGTTTTGAGCCGGAATACAAGTTTTCGCGCAGTTCTGAGAGAAAAAGTTTACACCTTTCTCTCGTCTACTCTTCGACGACTTGTAAAATCGATGCTCGTGAATTTTGCCAGTTTTGATCTAAATCGATGTATCCCGTTGTTTTGAGCCAGAATACAAGTTTTCGCGCAGTTCTGAGAGAAAAAGTTTACACCTTTCTCTCCTCTACTCTTCGACGACTTGTAAAATCGATGCTCGTGAATTTTTCTAGTTTCGATCTAAAACGATGTATCCCGTTGTTTTGAGCCGGAATACAAGTTTTCGCGCAGTTCTGAGAGAAAAATTTTACACCTTTCTCTCGTCTACTTTTCGACGACTAGTAAAATCGATGCTCGTGAATTTTGCTAGTTTCGATCTAAAACGATGTATCCCTTGTTTCGAGCCGGAATACAAGTTTTCGCGCAGTTCTGAGAGAAAAAGTTTACACCTATCTCTCATCTACTCTTCTACTAGTAAAACCGATGCTCGTGAATCTCGCTAGTTTCGATCTAAAACGATGTATCCCGTTGTTTTGAGACGGAGTACAAGATTTCGCGCAGTTCGAGAGAAAAAGTTTACACCTTTCTCTCGTCTACTCTTCGGCGACTTGTAAAATCGATGCTCGTGAATTTTGCTAGTTTCGATCTAAAACGATGTATCCCGTTGTTTTGAGACAGAATACAAGATTTCGCGCAGATCTGAGAGAAAAAGTTTACACCTTTCTCTCGTGTACTCTTCGACGACTTGTAAAATCGATGCTCGTGAATTTTTCTAGTTTCGATCTAAAACGATGTATCCCGTTGTTTTGAGCCGGAATACAAGTTTTCGCGCAGTTCTGAGAGAAAAATTTTACACCTTTCTCTCGTCTACTTTTCGACGACTAGTAAAATCGATGCTCGTGAATTTTGCTAGTTTCGATCTAAACCGATGTATCCCGTTGTGTTGAGCCGGAATACAAGTTTTCGCGCAGTTCTGAGAGAAAAAGTTTACACCTTTCTCTCGTCTACTCTTCGACTAGTGAAATCGATGCTCGTGAATTTTGCAAGTTTCGATCTAAAACGATGTATCCCGTTGTTTTGAGACGGAATACAAGATTTCACGCAGTTCTGAGAGAAAAAGTTTACACCTTTCTCTCGTCTACTCTTCGGCGACTTGTAAAATCGATGCTCGTGAATTTTGCTAGTTTCGATCTAAAACGATGTATCCCGTTGTTCTGAGCCGGAATACAAGTTTTCGCGCAGTTCTGAGAGAAAAAGTTTACACCTTTCTCTCGTCTACTCTTCGACGACTTGCAAAATCGATGCTCGTGAATTTTGCTAGTTTCGATCTAAAACGATGTATCCCGTTGTTTTGAGTCAGAATACAAGTTTTCGCGCAGTTCTGAGAGGAAAAGTTTATACCTTTCTCTCCTCTACTCTTCGACGACTTGTAAAATCGATGCTCGTGAATTTTTCTAGTTTGAGATCTAAAACGATGTATCCCGTTGTTTTGAGCCGGAATACAAGTTTTCGCGCAGTTCTGAGAGAAAAAGTTTACACCTATCTCTCATCTACTCTTCTACTAGTAAATTCGATGCTCGTGAATCTCGCTAGTTTCGATCTAAAACGATGTATCCCGTTGTTTTGAGACGGAGTACAAGATTTCGCGCAGTTCGAGAGAAAAAGTTTACACCTTTCTCTCGTCTACTCTTCGGCGACTTGTAAAATCGATGCTCGTGAATTTTGCTAGTTTCGATCTAAAGCGATGTATCCCGTTGTTTTGAGCCGGAATACAAGTTTTCGCGCAGATCTGAGAGAAAAAGTTTACACCTTTTTCTCGTCTACTCTTCGACTAGTAAAAGCGATGTTCGTGAATTTTGCTAGTTTCAATCTAAAACGATGTATCCCGTTGTTTTGAGACGGAATACAAGATTTCGTGCAGATCTGAGAGAAAAAGTTTACACCTTTCTCTCGTGTACTCTTCGACGACTTGTAAAATCGATGCTCGTGAATTTTTCTAGTTTCGATCTAAAACGATGTATCCCGTTGTTTTGAGCCGGAATACAAGTTTTCGCGCAGTTCTGAGAGAAAAATTTTACACCTTTCTCTCGTCTACTTTTCGACGACTAGTAAACTTGATGCTCGTGAATTTTGCTAGTCTCGATCTAAAACGATGTATCCCGTTGTGTTGAGCCGGAATACAAGTTTTCGCGCAGTTCTGAGAGAAAACGTTTACACCTTTCTCTCCTCTACTGTTCTAGTAGTAAAATCAATGTTCGTGAATCTCGCTAGTTTCGATCTAAAACGATGTATCCCGTTGTTTTGAGCCGGAATACAAGTTTTCGCGCAGTTCTGAGAGAAAAAGTTTACACCTTTCTCTCGTCTACTCTTCGACTAGTGAAATCGATGCTCGTGAATTTTGCTAGTTTCGATCTAAAACGATGTATCCCGTAGTTTCGAGCCGGAATACAAGTTTTCGCGCAGTTCTGAGAGAAGAAGTTTACACCTATCTCTCATCTACTCTTCTACTAGTAAAATCGATGCTCGTGAATCTCGCTAGTTTCGATCTAAAACAATGTATCCCATTGTTTTGAGACGGAATACAAGATTTCGCGCAGATCTGAGAGAAAAAGTTTACTCCTTTTTCTCGTCTACTCTTCGGCGACTTGTAAAATCGATGCTCGTGAATTTTGCTAGTTTCGATCTAAAGCGATGTATCCCGTTGTTTTGAGCCGGAATACAAGTTTTCGCGCAGTTCTGAGAGAAAAAGTTTACACCTTTCTCTCGTCTACTCTTCGACGACTTGTAAAATCGATGCTCGTGAATTTTGCCAGTTTTGATCTAAATCGATGTATCCCGTTGTTTTGAGCCAGAATACAAGTTTTCGCGCAGTTCTGAGAGAAAAAGTTTACACCTTTCTCTCCTCTACTCTTCGACGACTTGTAAAATCGATGCTCGTGAATTTTTCTAGTTTCGATCTAAAACGATGTATCCCGTTGTTTTGAGCCGGAATACAAGTTTTCGCGCAGTTCTGAGAGAAAAATTTTACACCTTTCTCTCGTCTACTTTTCGACGACTAGTAAAATCGATGCTCGTGAATTTTGCTAGTTTCGATCTAAAACGATGTATCCCTTGTTTCGAGCCGGAATACAAGTTTTCGCGCAGTTCTGAGAGAAAAAGTTTACACCTATCTCTCATCTACTCTTCTACTAGTAAAACCGATGCTCGTGAATCTCGCTAGTTTCGATCTAAAACGATGTATCCCGTTGTTTTGAGACGGAGTACAAGATTTCGCGCAGTTCGAGAGAAAAAGTTTACACCTTTCTCTCGTCTACTCTTCGGCGACTTGTAAAATCGATGCTCGTGAATTTTGCTAGTTTCGATCTAAAACGATGTATCCCGTTGTTTTGAGCCGGAATACAAGTTTTCGCGCAGTTCTGAGAGAAAAAGTTTACACCTTTCTCTCGTCTACTCTTCGACGACTTGTAAAATCGATGCTCGTGAATTTTGCTAGTTTCGATCTAAAACGATGTATCCCGTTGTTTTGAGACGGAGTACAAGATTTCGCGCAGTTCGAGAGAAAAAGTTTACACCTTTCTCTCGTCTACTCTTTGGCGACTTGTAAAATCGATGCTCGTGAATTTTGCCAGTTTCGATCTAAAACGATGTATCCCGTTGTTTTGAGCCGGAATACAAGTTTTCGCGCAGTTCTGAGAGAAAAAGTTTACACCTTTCTCTCGTCTACTCTTCGACGACTTGTAAAATCGATGCTCGTGAATTTTGCTAGTTTCGATCTAAAACGATGTATCCCGTTGTTTTGAGACGGAGTACAAGATTTCGCGCAGTTCGAGAGAAAAAGTTTACACCTTTCTCTCGTCTACTCTTTGGCGACTTGTAAAATCGATGCTCGTGAATTTTGCCAGTTTCGATCTAAAACAATGTATCCCGTTGTTTTGAGCCGGAATACAAGTTTTCGCGCAGTTCTGAGAGAAAAAGTTTACACCTTTCTCTCGTCTACTCTTCGACGACTTGTAAAATCGATGCTCGTGAATTTTGCTAGTTTCGATCTAAAACGATGTATCCCGTTGTTTTGAGACGGAGTACAAGATTTCGCGCAGTTCGAGAGAAAAAGTTTACACCTTTCTCTCGTCTACTCTTTGGCGACTTGTAAAATCGATGCTCGTGAATTTTGCCAGTTTCGATCTAAAACGATGTATTCCGTTGTTTTGAGCCGGAATACAAGTTTTCGCGCAGTTCTGAGAGAAAAAGTTTACACCTTTCTCTCGTCTACTCTTCGACGACTTGTAAAATCGATGCTCGTGAATGTTGCTAGTTTCGATCTAAAACGATGTATCCCGTTGTTTTGAGCCAGAATACAAGTTTTCGCGCAGTTCTGAGAGGAAAAGTTTACACCTTTCTCTCCTCTACTCTTCGACGACTTGTAAAATCGATGCTCGTGAATTTTTCTAGTTTCGATCTAAAACGATGTATCCCGTTGTTTTGAGCCGGAATACAAGTTTTCGCGCAGTTCTGAGAGAAAAAGCTTACACCTATCTCTCATCTACTCTTCTACTAGTAAAATCGATGCTCGTGAATCTCGCTAGTTTCGATCTAAAACGATGTATTCCGTTGTTTTGAGACGGAGTACAAGATTTCGCGCAGTTCGAGAGAAAAAGTTTACACCTTTCTCTCGTCTACTCTTCGGCGACTTGTAAAATCGATGCTCGTGAATTTTGCTAGTTTCGATCTAAAGCGATGTATCCCGTTGTTTTGAGCCGGAATACAAGTTTTCGCGCAGATCTGAGAGAAAAAGTTTACACCTTTCTCTCGTCTACTCTTCGACTAGTAAAAGCGATGTTCGTGAATTTTGCTAGTTTCAATCTAAAACGATGTATCCCGTTGTTTTGAGACGGAATACAAGATTTCGTGCAGATCTGAGAGAAAAAGTTTACACCTTTCTCTCGTGTACTCTTCGACGACTTGTAAAATCGATGCTCGTGAATTTTTCTAGTTTCGATCTAAAACGATGTATCCCGTTGTTTTGAGCCGGAATACAAGTTTTCGCGCAGTTCTGAGAGAAAAATTTTACACCTTTCTCTCGTCTACTTTTCGACGACTAGTAAAATTGATGCTCGTGAATTTTGCTAGTTTCGATCTAAAACGATGTATCCCGTTGTGTTGAGCCGGAATACAAGTTTTCGCGCAGTTCTGAGAGAAAACGTTTACACCTTTCTCTCCTCTACTGTTCTAGTAGTAAAATCAATGTTCGTGAATCTCGCTAGTTTCGATCTAAAACGATGTATCCCGTTGTTTTGAGCCGGAATACAAGTTTTCGCGCAGTTCTGAGAGAAAAAGTTTACACCTTTCTCTCGTCTACTCTTCGACTAGTGAAATCGATGCTCGTGAATTTTGCTAGTTTCGATCTAAAACGATGTATCCCGTAGTTTCGAGCCGGAATACAAGATTTCGCGCAGATCTGAGAGAAAAAGTTTACTCCTTTTTCTCGTCTACTCTTCGGCGACTTGTAAAATCGATGCTCGTGAATTTTGCTAGTTTCGATCTAAAGCGATGTATCCCGTTGTTTTGAGCCGGAATACAAGTTTTCGCGCAGTTCTGAGAGAAAAAGTTTACACCTTTCTCTCGTCTACTCTTCGACGACTTGTAAAATCGATGCTCGTGAATTTTGCCAGTTTTGATCTAAATCGATGTATCCCGTTGATTTGAGCCAGAATACAAGTTTTCGCGCAGTTCTG
Organism: Amblyomma americanum; assembly: GCF_052857255.1. Lineage (NCBI taxonomy): Eukaryota > Metazoa > Arthropoda > Arachnida > Ixodida > Ixodidae > Amblyomma > Amblyomma americanum. Next base: position 35,569,850 of record NC_135501.1, on the reverse strand, counting down.
AGAGAAAAAGTTTACACCTTTCTCTCCTCTACTCTTCGACGACTTGTAAAATCGATGCTCGTGAATTTTTCTAGTTTCGATCTAAAACGATGTATCCCGTTGTTTTGAGCCGGAATACAAGTTTTCGCGCAGTTCTGAGAGAAAAATTTTACACCTTTCTCTCGTCTACTTTTCGACGACTAGTAAAATCGATGCTCGTGAATTTTGCTAGTTTCGATCTAAAACGATGTATCCCTTGTTTCGAGCCGGAATACAAGTTTTCGCGCAGTTCTGAGAGAAAAAGTTTACACCTATCTCTCATCTACTCTTCTACTAGTAAAACCGATGCTCGTGAATCTCGCTAGTTTCGATCTAAAACGATGTATCCCGTTGTTTTGAGACGGAGTACAAGATTTCGCGCAGTTCGAGAGAAAAAGTTTACACCTTTCTCTCGTCTACTCTTAGGCGACTTGTAAAATCGATGCTCGTGAATTTTGCTAGTTTCGATCTAAAACGATGTATCCCGTTGTTTTGAGCCGGAATACAAGTTTTCGCGCACTTCTGAGAGAAAAAGTTTACACCTTTCTCTCGTCTACTCTTCGACGACTTGTAAAATCGATGCTCGTGAATTTTGCTAGTTTCGATCTAAAACGATGTATCCCGTTGTTTTGAGACGGAGTACAAGATTTCGCGCAGTTCGAGAGAAAAAGTTTACACCTTTCTCTCGTCTACTCTTTGGCGACTTGTAAAATCGATGCTCGTGAATTTTGCCAGTTTCGATCTAAAACGATGTATCCCGTTGTTTTGAGCCGGAATACAAGTTTTCGCGCAGTTCTGAGAGAAAAAGTTTACACCTTTCTCTCGTCTACTCTTCGACGACTTGTAAAATCGATGCTCGTGAATTTTGCTAGTTTCGATCTAAAACGATGTATCCCGTTGTTTTGAGACGGAGTACAAGATTTCGCGCAGTTCGAGAGAAAAACTTTACACCTTTCTCTCGTCTACTCTTTGGCGACTTGTAAAATCGATGCTCGTGAATTTTGCCAGTTTCGATCTAAAACAATGTATCCCGTTGTTTTGAGCCGGAATACAAGTTTTCGCGCAGTTCTGAGAGAAAAAGTTTACACCTTTCTCTCGTCTACTCTTCGACGACTTGTAAAATCGATGCTCGTGAATTTTGCTAGTTTCGATCTAAAACGATGTATCCCGTTGTTTTGAGACGGAGTACAAGATTTCGCGCAGTTCGAGAGAAAAAGTTTACACCTTTCTCTCGTCTACACTTTGGCGACTTGTAAAATCGATGCTCGTGAATTTTGCCAGTTTCGATCTAAAACGATGTATTCCGTTGTTTTGAGCCGGAATACAAGTTTTCGCGCAGTTCTGAGAGAAAAAGTTTACACCTTTCTCTCGTCTACTCTTCGACGACTTGTAAAATCGATGCTCGTGAATGTTGCTAGTTTCGATCTAAAACGATGTATCCCGTTGTTTTGAGCCAGAATACAAGTTTTCGCGCAGTTCTGAGAGGAAAAGTTTACACCTTTCTCTCCTCTACTCTTCGACGACTTGTAAAATCGATGCTCGTGAATTTTTCTAGTTTCGATCTAAAACGATGTATCCCGTTGTTTTGAGCCGGAATACAAGTTTTCGCGCAGTTCTGAGAGAAAAAGTTTACACCTATCTCTCATCTACTCTTCTACTAGTAAAATCGATGCTCGTGAATCTCGCTAGTTTCGATCTAAAACGATGTATTCCGTTGTTTTGAGACGGAGTACAAGATTTCGCGCAGTTCGAGAGAAAAAGTTTACACCTTTCTCTCGTCTACTCTTCGGCGACTTGTAAAATCGATGCTCGTGAATTTTGCTAGTTTCGATCTAAAACGATGTATCCCGTTGTTTTGAGCCGGAATACAAGTTTTCGCGCAGATCTGAGAGAAAAAGTTTACACCTTTCTCTCGTCTACTCTTCGACTAGTAAAAGCGATGTTCGTGAATTTTGCTAGTTTCGATCTAAAACGATGTATCCCGTTGTTTTGAGACAGAATACAAGATTTCGCGCAGATCTGAGAGAAAAAGTTTACACCTTTCTCTCGTGTACTCTTCGACGACTTGTAAAATCGATGCTCGTGAATTTTTCTAGTTTCGATCTAAAACGATGTATCCCGTTGTTTTGAGCCGGAATACAAGTTTTCGCGCAGTTCTGAGAGAAAAATTTTACACCTTTCTCTCGTCTACTTTTCGACGACTAGTAAAATTGATGCTCGTGAATTTTGCTAGTTTCGATCTAAAACGATGTATCCCGTTGTGTTGAGCCGGAATACAAGTTTTCGCGCAGTTCTGAGAGAAAACGTTTACACCTTTCTCTCCTCTACTGTTCTAGTAGTAAACTCAATGTTCGTGAATCTCGCTAGTTTCGATCTAAAACGATGTATCCCGTTGTTTCGAGCCGGAATACAAGTTTTCGCGCAGTTCTGAGAGAAAAAGTTTACACCTTTCTCTCGTCTACTCTTCGACTAGTGAAATCGATGCTCGTGAATTTTGCTAGTTTCGATCTAAAACGATGTATCCCGTAGTTTCGAGCCGGAATACAAGTTTTCGCGCAGTTCTGAGAGAAGAAGTTTACACCTATCTCTCATCTACTCTTCTACTAGTAAAATCGATGCTCGTGAATCTCGCTAGTTTCGATCTAAAACAATGTATCCCGTTGTTTTGAGACGGAATACAAGATTTCGCGCAGATCTGAGAGAAAACGTTTACTCCTTTTTCTCGTCTACTCTTCGGCGACTTGTAAAATCGATGCTCGTGAATTTTGCTAGTTTCGATCTAAAGCGATGTATCCCGTTGTTTTGAGCCGGAATACAAGTTTTCGCGCAGTTCTGAGAGAAAAAGTTTACACCTTTCTCTCGTCTACTCTTCGACGACTTGTAAAATCGATGCTCGTGAATTTTGCTAGTTTTGATCTAAATCGATGTATCCCGTTGTTTTGAGCCAGAATACAAGTTTTCGCGCAGTTCTGAGAGAAAAAGTTTACACCTTTCTCTCCTCTACTCTTCGACGACTTGTAAAATCGATGCTCGTGAATTTTTCTAGTTTCGATCTAAAACGATGTATCCCGTTGTTTTGAGCCGGAATACAAGTTTTCGCGCAGTTCTGAGAGAAAAATTTTACACCTTTCTCTCGTCTACTTTTCGACGACTAGTAAAATCGATGCTCGTGAATTTTGCTAGTTTCGATCTAAAACGATGTATCCCTTGTTTCGAGCCGGAATACAAGTTTTCGCGCAGTTCTGAGAGAAAAAGTTTACACCTATCTCTCATCTACTCTTCTACTAGTAAAACCGATGCTCGTGAATCTCGCTAGTTTCGATCTAAAACGATGTATCCCGTTGTTTTGAGACGGAGTACAAGATTTCGCGCAGTTCGAGAGAAAAAGTTTACACCTTTCTCTCGTCTACTCTTCGGCGACTTGTAAAATCGATGCTCGTGAATTTTGCTAGTTTCGATCTAAAACGATGTATCCCGTTGTTTTGAGCCGGAATACAAGTTTTCGCGCAGTTCTGAGAGAAAAAGTTTACACCTTTCTCTCGTCTACTCTTCGACGACTTGTAAAATCGATGCTCGTGAATTTTGCTAGTTTCGATCTAAAACGATGTATCCCGTTGTTTTGAGACGGAGTACAAGATTTCGCGCAGTTCGAGAGAAAAAGTTTACACCTTTCTCTCGTCTACTCTTTGGCGACTTGTAAAATCGATGCTCGTGAATTTTGCCAGTTTCGATCTAAAACGATGTATCCCGTTGTTTTGAGCCGGAATACAAGTTTTCGCGCAGTTCTGAGAGAAAAAGTTTACACCTTTCTCTCGTCTACTCTTCGACGACTTGTAAAATCGATGCTCGTGAATTTTGCTAGTTTCGATCTAAAACGATGTATCCCGTTGTTTTGAGACGGAGTACAAGATTTCGCGCAGTTCGAGAGAAAAAGTTTACACCTTTCTCTCGTCTACTCTTTGGCGACTTGTAAAATCGATGCTCGTGAATTTTGCCAGTTTCGATCTAAAACGATGTATCCCGTTGTTTTGAGCCGGAATACAAGTTTTCGCGCAGTTCTGAGAGAAAAAGTTTACACCTTTCTCTCGTCTACTCTTCGACGACTTGTAAAATCGATGCTCGTGAATTTTGCTAGTTTCGATCTAAAACGATGTATCCCGTTGTTTTGAGACGGAGTACAAGATTTCGCGCAGTTCGAGAGAAAAAGTTTACACCTTTCTCTCGTCTACTCTTTGGCGACTTGTAAAATCGATGCTCGTGAATTTTGCCAGTTTCGATCTAAAACGATGTATCCCGTTGTTTTGAGCCGGAATACAAGTTTTCGCGCAGTTCTGAGAGAAAAAGTTTACACCTTTCTCTCGTCTACTCTTCGACGACTTGTAAAATCGATGCTCGTGAATGTTGCTAGTTTCGATCTAAATCGATGTATCCCGTTGTTTTGAGCCAGAATACAAGTTTTCGCGCAGTTCTGAGAGGAAAAGTTTACACCTTTCTCTCCTCTACTCTTCGACGACTTGTAAAATCGATGCTCGTGAATTTTTCTAGTTTCGATCTAAAACGATGTATCCCGTTGTTTTGAGCCGGAATACAAGTTTTCGCGCAGTTCTGAGAGAAAAAGTTTACACCTTTCTCTCGTCTACTCTTCGACGACTTGTAAAATCGATGCTCGTGAATTTTGCTAGTTTCGATCTAAAACGATGTATCCCGTTGTTTTGAGACGGAGTACAAGATTTCGCGCAGTTCGAGAGAAAAAGTTTACACCTTTCTCTCGTCTACTCTTTGGCGACTTGTAAAATCGATGCTCGTGAATTTTGCCAGTTTCGATCTAAAACGATGTATCCCGTTGTTTTGAGCCGGAATACAAGTTTTCGCGCAGTTCTGAGAGAAAAAGTTTACACCTTTCTCTCGTCTACTCTTCGACGACTTGTAAAATCGATGCTCGTGAATTTTGCTAGTTTCGATCTAAAACGATGTATCCCGTTGTTTTGAGACGGAGTACAAGATTTCGCGCAGTTCGAGAGAAAAAGTTTACACCTTTCTCTCGTCTACTCTTTGGCGACTTGTAAAATCGATGCTCGTGAATTTTGCCAGTTTCGATCTAAAACGATGTATCCCGTTGTTTTGAGCCGGAATACAAGTTTTCGCGCAGTTCTGAGAGAAAAAGTTTACACCTTTCTCTCGTCTACTCTTCGACGACTTGTAAAATCGATGCTCGTGAATGTTGCTAGTTTCGATCTAAAACGATGTATCCCGTTGTTTTGAGCCAGAATACAAGTTTTCGCGCAGTTCTGAGAGGAAAAGTTTACACCTTTCTCTCCTCTACTCTTCGACGACTTGTAAAATCGATGCTCGTGAATTTTTCTAGTTTCGATCTAAAACGATGTATCCCGTTGTTTTGAGCCGGAATACAAGTTTTCGCGCAGTTCTGAGAGAAAAAGTTTACACCTATCTCTCATCTACTCTTCTACTAGTAAAATCGATGCTCGTGAATCTCGCTAGTTTCGATCTAAAACGATGTATTTCGTTGTTTTGAGACGGAGTACAAGATTTCGCGCAGTTCGAGAGAAAAAGTTTACACCTTTCTCTCGTCTACTCTTCGGCGACTTGTAAAATCGATGCTCGTGAATTTTGCTAGTTTCGATCTAAAACGATGTATCCCGTTGTTTTGAGCCGGAATACAAGTTTTCGCGCAGATCTGAGAGAAAAAGTTTACACCTTTCTCTCGTCTACTCTTCGACGACTTGTAAAATCGATGCTCGTGAATTTTGCTAGTTTCGATCTAAAACGATGTATCCCCTTGTTTCGAGCCGGAATACAAGTTTTCGCGCAGTTCTGAGAGAAAAAGTTTACACCTTTCTCTCGTCTACTCTTCGACTAGTGAAATCGATGCTCGTGAATCTCGCTAGTTTCGATCTAAAACGATGTATTCCGTTGTTTTGAGACGGAGTACAAGATTTCGCGCAGTTCGAGAGAAAAAGTTTACACCTTTCTCTCGTCTACTCTTCGGCGACTTGTAAAATCGATGCTCGTGAATTTTGCTAGTTTCGATCTAAAACGATGTATCCCTTTGTTTTGAGCCGGAATACAAGTTTTCGCGCAGATCTGAGAGAAAAAGTTTACACCTTTCTCTCGTCTACTCTTCGACTAGTAAAAGCGATGTTCGTGAATTTTGCTAGTTTCGATCTAAAACGATGTATCCCGTTGTTTTGAGACAGAATACAAGATTTCGCGCAGATCTGAGAGAAAAAGTTTACACCTTTCTCTCGTGTACTCTTCGACGACTTGTAAAATCGATGCTCGTGAATTTTTCTAGTTTCGATCTAAAACGATGTATCCCGTTGTTTTGAGCCGGAATACAAGTTTTCGCGCAGTTCTGAGAGAAAAATTTTACACCTTTCTCTCGTCTACTTTTCGACGACTAGTAAAATTGATGCTCGTGAATTTTGCTAGTTTCGATCTAAAACGATGTATCCCGTTGTGTTGAGCCGGAATACAAGTTTTCGCGCAGTTCTGAGAGAAAACGTTTACACCTTTCTCTCCTCTACTGTTCTAGTAGTAAACTCAATGTTCGTGAATCTCGCTAGTTTCGATCTAAAACGATGTATCCCGTTGTTTCGAGCCGGAATACAAGTTTTCGCGCAGTTCTGAGAGAAAAAGTTTACACCTTTCTCTCGTCTACTCTTCGACTAGTGAAATCGATGCTCGTGAATTTTGCTAGTTTCGATCTAAAACGATGTATCCCGTAGTTTCGAGCCGGAATACAAGTTTTCGCGCAGTTCTGAGAGAAGAAGTTTACACCTATCTCTCATCTACTCTTCTACTAGTAAAATCGATGCTCGTGAATCTCGCTAGTTTCGATCTAAAACAATGTATCCCGTTGTTTTGAGACGGAATACAAGATTTCGCGCAGATCTGAGAGAAAACGTTTACTCCTTTTTCTCGTCTACTCTTCGGCGACTTGTAAAATCGATGCTCGTGAATTTTGCTAGTTTCGATCTAAAGCGATGTATCCCGTTGTTTTGAGCCGGAATACAAGTTTTCGCGCAGTTCTGAGAGAAAAAGTTTACACCTTTCTCTCGTCTACTCTTCGACGACTTGTAAAATCGATGCTCGTGAATTTTGCTAGTTTTGATCTAAATCGATGTATCCCGTTGTTTTGAGCCAGAATACAAGTTTTCGCGCAGTTCTGAGAGAAAAAGTTTACACCTTTCTCTCCTCTACTCTTCGACGACTTGTAAAATCGATGCTCGTGAATTTTTCTAGTTTCGATCTAAAACGATGTATCCCGTTGTTTTGAGCCGGAATACAAGTTTTCGCGCAGTTCTGAGAGAAAAATTTTACACCTTTCTCTCGTCTACTTTTCGACGACTAGTAAAATCGATGCTCGTGAATTTTGCTAGTTTCGATCTAAAACGATGTATCCCTTGTTTCGAGCCGGAATACAAGTTTTCGCGCAGTTCTGAGAGAAAAAGTTTACACCTATCTCTCATCTACTCTTCTACTAGTAAAACCGATGCTCGTGAATCTCGCTAGTTTCGATCTAAAACGATGTATCCCGTTGTTTTGAGACGGAGTACAAGATTTCGCGCAGTTCGAGAGAAAAAGTTTACACCTTTCTCTCGTCTACTCTTCGGCGACTTGTAAAATCGATGCTCGTGAATTTTGCTAGTTTCGATCTAAAACGATGTATCCCGTTGTTTTGAGCCGGAATACAAGTTTTCGCGCAGTTCTGAGAGAAAAAGTTTACACCTTTCTCTCGTCTACTCTTCGACGACTTGTAAAATCGATGCTCGTGAATTTTGCTAGTTTCGATCTAAAACGATGTATCCCGTTGTTTTGAGACGGAGTACAAGATTTCGCGCAGTTCGAGAGAAAAAGTTTACACCTTTCTCTCGTCTACTCTTTGGCGACTTGTAAAATCGATGCTCGTGAATTTTGCCAGTTTCGATCTAAAACGATGTATCCCGTTGTTTTGAGCCGGAATACAAGTTTTCGCGCAGTTCTGAGAGAAAAAGTTTACACCTTTCTCTCGTCTACTCTTCGACGACTTGTAAAATCGATGCTCGTGAATTTTGCTAGTTTCGATCTAAAACGATGTATCCCGTTGTTTTGAGACGGAGTACAAGATTTCGCGCAGTTCGAGAGAAAAAGTTTACACCTTTCTCTCGTCTACTCTTTGGCGACTTGTAAAATCGATGCTCGTGAATTTTGCCAGTTTCGATCTAAAACGATGTATCCCGTTGTTTTGAGCCGGAATACAAGTTTTCGCGCAGTTCTGAGAGAAAAAGTTTACACCTTTCTCTCGTCTACTCTTCGACGACTTGTAAAATCGATGCTCGTGAATTTTGCTAGTTTCGATCTAAAACGATGTATCCCGTTGTTTTGAGACGGAGTACAAGATTTCGCGCAGTTCGAGAGAAAAAGTTTACACCTTTCTCTCGTCTACTCTTTGGCGACTTGTAAAATCGATGCTCGTGAATTTTGCCAGTTTCGATCTAAAACGATGTATCCCGTTGTTTTGAGCCGGAATACAAGTTTTCGCGCAGTTCTGAGAGAAAAAGTTTACACCTTTCTCTCGTCTACTCTTCGACGACTTGTAAAATCGATGCTCGTGAATGTTGCTAGTTTCGATCTAAATCGATGTATCCCGTTGTTTTGAGCCAGAATACAAGTTTTCGCGCAGTTCTGAGAGGAAAAGTTTACACCTTTCTCTCCTCTACTCTTCGACGACTGGTAAAATCGATGCTCGTGAATTTTTCTAGTTTCGATCTAAAACGATGTATCCCGTTGTTTTGAGCCGGAATACAAGTTTTCGCGCAGTTCTGAGAGAAAAAGTTTACACCTTTCTCTCGTCTACTCTTCGACGACTTGTAAAATCGATGCTCGTGAATTTTGCTAGTTTCGATCTAAAACGATGTATCCCGTTGTTTTGAGACGGAGTACAAGATTTCGCGCAGTTCGAGAGAAAAAGTTTACACCTTTCTCTCGTCTACTCTTTGGCGACTTGTAAAATCGATGCTCGTGAATTTTGCCAGTTTCGATCTAAAACGATGTATCCCGTTGTTTTGAGCCGGAATACAAGTTTTCGCGCAGTTCTGAGAGAAAAAGTTTACACCTTTCTCTCGTCTACTCTTCGACGACTTGTAAAATCGATGCTCGTGAATTTTGCTAGTTTCGATCTAAAACGATGTATCCCGTTGTTTTGAGACGGAGTACAAGATTTCGCGCAGTTCGAGAGAAAAAGTTTACACCTTTCTCTCGTCTACTCTTTGGCGACTTGTAAAATCGATGCTCGTGAATTTTGCCAGTTTCGATCTAAAACGATGTATCCCGTTGTTTTGAGCCGGAATACAAGTTTTCGCGCAGTTCTGAGAGAAAAAGTTTACACCTTTCTCTCGTCTACTCTTCGACGACTTGTAAAATCGATGCTCGTGAATTTTGCTACTTTCGATCTAAAACGATGTATCCCGTTGTTTTGAGACGGAGTACAAGATTTCGCGCAGTTCGAGAGAAAAAGTTTACACCTTTCTCTCGTCTACTCTTTGGCGACTTGTAAAATCGATGCTCGTGAATTTTGCCAGTTTCGATCTAAAACGATGTATCCCGTTGTTTTGAGCCGGAATACAAGTTTTCGCGCAGTTCTGAGAGAAAAAGTTTACACCTTTCTCTCGTCTACTCTTCGACGACTTGTAAAATCGATGCTCGTGAATGTTGCTAGTTTCGATCTAAATCGATGTATCCCGTTGTTTTGAGCCAGAATACAAGTTTTCGCGCAGTTCTGAGAGGAAAAGTTTACACCTTTCTCTCCTCTACTCTTCGACGACTTGTAAAATCGATGCTCGTGAATTTTTCTAGTTTCGATCTAAAACGATGTATCCCGTTGTTTTGAGCCGGAATACAAGTTTTCGCGCAGTTCTGAGAGAAAAAGTTTACACCTTTCTCTCGTCTACTCTTCGACGACTTGTAAAATCGATGCTCGTGAATTTTGCTAGTTTCGATCTAAAACGATGTATCCCGTTGTTTTGAGACGGAGTACAAGATTTCGCGCAGTTCGAGAGAAAAAGTTTACACCTTTCTCTCGTCTACTCTTTGGCGACTTGTAAAATCGATGCTCGTGAATTTTGCCAGTTTCGATCTAAAACGATGTATCCCGTTGTTTTGAGCCGGAATACAAGTTTTCGCGCAGTTCTGAGAGAAAAAGTTTACACCTTTCTCTCGTCTACTCTTCGACGACTTGTAAAATCGATGCTCGTGAATTTTGCTAGTTTCGATCTAAAACGATGTATCCCGTTGTTTTGAGACGGAGTACAAGATTTCGCGCAGTTCGAGAGAAAAAGTTTACACCTTTCTCTCGTCTACTCTTTGGCGACTTGTAAAATCGATGCTCGTGAATTTTGCCAGTTTCGATCTAAAACGATGTATCCCGTTGTTTTGAGCCGGAATACAAGTTTTCGCGCAGTTCTGAGAGAAAAAGTTTACACCTTTCTCTCGTCTACTCTTCGACGACTTGTAAAATCGATGCTCGTGAATGTTGCTAGTTTCGATCTAAAACGATGTATCCCGTTGTTTTGAGCCAGAATACAAGTTTTCGCGCAGTTCTGAGAGGAAAAGTTTACACCTTTCTCTCCTCTACTCTTCGACGACTTGTAAAATCGATGCTCGTGAATTTTTCTAGTTTCGATCTAAAACGATGTATCCCGTTGTTTTGAGCCGGAATACAAGTTTTCGCGCAGTTCTGAGAGAAAAAGTTTACACCTATCTCTCATCTACTCTTCTACTAGTAAAATCGATGCTCGTGAATCTCGCTAGTTTCGATCTAAAACGATGTATTTCGTTGTTTTGAGACGGAGTACAAGATTTCGCGCAGTTCGAGAGAAAAAGTTTACACCTTTCTCTCGTCTACTCTTCGGCGACTTGTAAAATCGATGCTCGTGAATTTTGCTAGTTTCGATCTAAAACGATGTATCCCGTTGTTTTGAGCCGGAATACAAGTTTTCGCGCAGATCTGAGAGAAAAAGTTTACACCTTTCTCTCGTCTACTCTTCGACGACTTGTAAAATCGATGCTCGTGAATTTTGCTAGTTTCGATCTAAAACGATGTATCCCCTTGTTTCGAGCCGGAATACAAGTTTTCGCGCAGTTCTGAGAGAAAAAGTTTACACCTTTCTCTCGTCTACTCTTCGACTAGTGAAATCGATGCTCGTGAATTTTGCTAGTTTCGATCTAAAACGATGTATCCCGTTGTTTCGAGCCGGAATACAAGTTTTCGCGCAGTTCTGAGAGAAAAAGTTTACACCTATCTCTCATCTACTCTTCTACTAGTAAAATCGATGCTCGTGAATCTCGCTAGTTTCGATCTAAAACAATGTATCCCGTTGTTTTGAGACGGAATACAAGATTTCGCGCAGATCTGAGAGAAAAAGTTAACTCCTTTTTCTCGTGTACTCTTCGGCGACTTGTAAAATCGATGCTCGTGAATTTTGCTAGTTTCGATCTAAAGCGATGTATCCCGTTGTTTTGAGCCGGAATACAAGTTTTCGCGCAGTTCTGAGAGAAAAAGTTTACACCTTTCTCTCGTCTACTCTTCGACGACTTGAGAAATCGATGCTCGTGAATTTTGCTAGTTTTGATCTAAATCGATGTATCCCGTTGTTTTGAGCCAGAATACAAGTTTTCGCGCAGTTCTGAGAGAAAAAGTTTACACCTTTCTCTCGTCTACTCTTCGACGACTTGTAAAATCGATGCTCGTGAATGTTGCTAGTTTCGATCTAAAACGATGTATCCCGTTGTTTTGAGCCAGAATACAAGTTTTCGCGCAGTTCTGAGAGGAAAAGTTTACACCTTTCTCTCCTCTGCTCTTCGACGACTTGTAAAATCGATGCTCGTGAATTTTTCTAGTTTCGATCTAAAACGATGTATCCCGTTGTTTTGAGCCGGAATACAAGTTTTCGCGCAGTTCTGAGAGAAAAAGTTTACACCTATCTCTCATCTACTCTTCTACTAGTAAAATCGATGCTCGTGAATCTCGCTAGTTTCGATCTAAAACGATGTATTCCGTTGTTTTGAGACGGAGTACAAGATTTCGCGCAGTTCGAGAGAAAAAGTTTACACCTTTCTCTCGTCTACTCTTCGGCGACTTGTAAAATCGATGCTCGTGAATTTTGCTAGTTTCGATCTAAAACGATGTATCCCGTTGTTTTGAGCCGGAATACAAGTTTTCGCGCAGATCTGAGAGAAAAAGTTTACACCTTTCTCTCGTCTACTCTTCGACTAGTAAAAGCGATGTTCGTGAATTTTGCTAGTTTCGATCTAAAACGATGTATCCCGTTGTTTTGAGACAGAATACAAGATTTCGCGCAGATCTGAGAGAAAAAGTTTACACCTTTCTCTCGTGTACTCTTCGACGACTTGTAAAATCGATGCTCGTGAATTTTTCTAGTTTCGATCTAAAACGATGTATCCCGTTGTTTTGAGCCGGAATACAAGTTTTCGCGCAGTTCTGAGAGAAAAATTTTACACCTTTCTCTCGTCTACTTTTCGACGACTAGTAAAATTGATGCTCGTGAATTTTGCTAGTTTCGATCTAAAACGATGTATCCCGTTGTGTTGAGCCGGAATACAAGTTTTCGCGCAGTTCTGAGAGAAAACGTTTACACCTTTCTCTCCTCTACTGTTCTAGTAGTAAACTCAATGTTCGTGAATCTCGCTAGTTTCGATCTAAAACGATGTATCCCGTTGTTTCGAGCCGGAATACAAGTTTTCGCGCAGTTCTGAGAGAAAAAGTTTACACCTTTCTCTCGTCTACTCTTCGACTAGTGAAATCGATGCTCGTGAATTTTGCTAGTTTCGATCTAAAACGATGTATCCCGTTGTTTCGAGCCGGAATACAAGTTTTCGCGCAGTTCTGAGAGAAAAAGTTTACACCTATCTCTCATCTACTCTTCTACTAGTAAAATCGATGCTCGTGAATCTCGCTAGTTTCGATCTAAAACAATGTATCCCGTTGTTTTGAGACGGAATACAAGATTTCGCGCAGATCTGAGAGAAAAAGTTAACTCCTTTTTCTCGTGTACTCTTCGGCGACTTGTAAAATCGATGCTCGTGAATTTTGCTAGTTTCGATCTAAAGCGATGTATCCCGTTGTTTTGAGCCAGAATACAAGTTTTCGCGCAGTTCTGAGTGAAAAAGTTTACACCTTTCTCTCGTCTACTCTTCGACGACTTGTAAAATCGATGCTCGTGAATTTTGCTAGTTTTGATCTAAATCGATGTATCCCGTTGTTTTGAGCCAGAATACAAGTTTTCGCGCAGTTCTGAGAGAAAAAGTTTACACCTTTCTCTCCTCTACTCTTCGACGACTTGTAAAATCGATGCTCGTGAATTTTTCTAGTTTCGATCTAAAACGATGTATCCCGTTGTTTTGAGCCGGAATACAAGTTTTCGCGCAGTTCTGAGAGAAAAATTTTACACCTTTCTCTCGTCTACTTTTCGACGACTAGTAAAATCGATGCTCGTGAATTTTGCTAGTTTCGATCTAAAACGATGTATCCCTTGTTTCGAGCCGGAATACAAGTTTTCGCGCAGTTCTGAGAGAAAAAGTTTACACCTATCTCTCATCTACTCTTCTACTAGTAAAACCGATGCTCGTGAATCTCGCTAGTTTCGATCTAAAACGATGTATCCCGTTGTTTTGAGACGGAGTACAAGATTTCGCGCAGTTCGAGAGAAAAAGTTTACACCTTTCTCTCGTCTACTCTTCGGCGACTTGTAAAATCGATGCTCGTGAATTTTGCTAGTTTCGATCTAAAACGATGTATCCCGTTGTTTTGAGCCGGAATACAAGTTTTCGCGCAGTTCTGAGAGAAAAAGTTTACACCTTTCTCTCGTCTACTCTTCGACGACTTGTAAAATCGATGCTCGTGAATTTTGCTAGTTTCGATCTAAAACGATGTATCCCGTTGTTTTGAGACGGAGTACAAGATTTCGCGCAGTTCGAGAGAAAAAGTTTACACCTTTCTCTCGTCTACTCTTTGGCGACTTGTAAAATCGATGCTCGTGAATTTTGCCAGTTTCGATCTAAAACGATGTATCCCGTTGTTTTGAGCCGGAATACAAGTTTTCGCGCAGTTCTGAGAGAAAAAGTTTACACCTTTCTCTCGTCTACTCTTCGACGACTTGTAAAATCGATGCTCGTGAATGTTGCTAGTTTCGATCTAAAACGATGTATCCCGTTGTTTTGAGCCAGAATACAAGTTTTCGCGCAGTTCTGAGAGGAAAAGTTTACACCTTTCTCTCCTCTACTCTTCGACGACTTGTAAAATCGATGCTCGTGAATTTTTCTAGTTTCGATCTAAAACGATGTATCCCGTTGTTTTGAGCCGTAATACAAGTTTTCGCGCAGTTCTGAGAGAAAAAGTTTACACCTATCTCTCATCTACTCTTCTACTAGTAAAATCGATGCTCGTGAATCTCGCTAGTTTCGATCTAAAACGATGTATTCCGTTGTTTTGAGACGGAATACAAGTTTTCGCGCAGATCTGAGAGAAAAAGTTTACACCTTTCTCTCGTCTACTCTTCGACTAGTAAAAGCGATGTTCGTGAATTTTGCTAGTTTCGATCTAAAACGATGTATCCCGTTGTTTTGAGACAGAATACAAGATTTCGCGCAGATCTGAGAGAAAAAGTTTACACCTTTCTCTCGTGTACTCTTCGACGACTTGTAAAATCGATGCTCGTGAATTTTTCTAGTTTCGATCTAAAACGATGTATCCCGTTGTTTTGAGCCGGAATACAAGTTTTCGCGCAGTTCTGAGAGAAAAATTTTACACCTTTCTCTCGTCTACTTTTCGACGACTAGTAAAATTGATGCTCGTGAATTTTGCTAGTTTCGATCTAAAACGATGTATCCCGTTGTGTTGAGCCGGAATACAAGTTTTCGCGCAGTTCTGAGAGAAAACGTTTACACCTTTCTCTCCTCTACTGTTCTAGTAGTAAAATCAATGTTCGTGAATCTCGCTAGTTTCGATCTAAAACGATGTATCCCGTTGTTTCGAGCCGGAATACAAGTTTTCGCGCAGTTCTGAGAGAAAAAGTTTACACCTTTCTCTCGTCTACTCTTCGACTAGTGAAATCGATGCTCGTGAATTTTGCTAGTTTCGATCTAAAACGATGTATCCCGTTGTTTCGAGCCGGAATACAAGTTTTCGCGCAGTTCTGAGAGAAAAAGTTTACACCTATCTCTCATCTACTCTTCTACTAGTAAAATCGATGCTCGTGAATCTCGCTAGTTTCGATCTAAAACAATGTATCCCGTTGTTTTGAGACGGAATACAAGATTTCGCGCAGATCTGAGAGAAAAAGTTTACTCCTTTTTCTCGTCTACTCTTCGGCGACTTGTAAAATCGATGCTCGTGAATTTTGCTAGTTTCGATCTAAAGCGATGTATCCCGTTGTTTTGAGCCGGAATACAAGTTTTCGCGCAGTTCTGAGAGAAAAAGTTTACACCTTTCTCTCGTCTACTCTTCGACGACTTGTAAAATCGATGCTCGTGAATTTTGCTAGTTTTGATCTAAATCGATGTATCCCGTTGTTTTGAGCTAGAATACAAGATTTCGCGCAGATCTGAGAGAAAAAGTTTACACCTTTCTCCAGTGTACTCTTCGACGACTTGTAAAATCGATGCTCGTGAATTTTTCTAGTTTCGATCTAAAACGATGTATCCCGTTGTTTTGAGCCGGAATACAAGTTTTCGCGCAGTTCTGAGAGAAAAATTTTACACCTTTCTCTCGTCTACTTTTCGACGAATATTAAAATTGATGCTCGTGAATTTTGCTAGTTTCGATCTAAAACGATGTATCCCGTTGTGTTGAGCCGGAATACAAGTTTTCGCGCAGTTCTGAGAGAAAACGTTTACACCTTTCTCTCCTCTACTGTTCTAGTAGTAAAATCAATGTTCGTGAATCTCGCTAGTTTCGATCTAAAACGATGTATCCCCTTGTTTCGAGCCGGAATACAAGTTTTCGCGCAGTTCTGAGAGAAAAAGTTTACACCTTTCTCTCGTCTACTCTTCGACTAGTGAAATCGATGCTCGTGAATTTTGCTAGTTTCGATCTAAAACGATGTATCCCGTTGTTTCGAGCCGGAATACAAGTTTTCGCGCAGTTCTGAGAGAAAAAGTTTACACCTATCTCTCATCTACTCTTCTACTAGTAAAATCGATGCTCGTGAATCTCGCTAGTTTTGATCTAAAACAATGTATCCCGTTGTTTTGAGCCAGAATACAAGTTTTCGCGCAGTTCTGAGAGAAAAAGTTTACACCTTTCTCTCCTGTACTCTTCGACGACTTGTAAAATCGATGCTCGTGAATTTTTCTAGTTTCGATCTAAAACGATGTATCCCGTTGTTTTGAGCCGGAATACAAGTTTTCGCGCAGTTCTGAGAGAAAAATTTTACACCTTTCTCTCGTCTACTTTTCGACGACTATTAAAATTGATGCTCGTGAATTTTGCTAGTTTTGATCTAAAACGATGTATCCCGTTGTGTTGAGCCGGAATACAAGTTTTCGCGCAGTTCTGAGAGAAAACGTTTACACCTTTCTCTCCTCTACTGTTCTAGTAGTAAAATCAATGTTCGCGAATCTCGCTAGTTTCGATCTAAAACGATGTATCCCCTTGTTTCGAGCCGGAATACAAGTTTTCGCGCAGTTCTGAGAGAAAAAGTTTACACCTTTCTCTCGTCTACTCTTCGACTAGTGAAATCGATGCTCGTGAATTTTGCTAGTTTCGATCTAAAACGATGTATCCCGTTGTTTCGAGCCGGAATACAAGTTTTCGCGCAGTTCTGAGAGAAAAAGTTTACACCTATCTCTCATCTACTCTTCCACTAGTAAAATCGATGCTCGTGAATCTCGCTAGTTTCGATCTAAAACAATGTATCCCGTTGTTTTGAGACGGAATACAAGATTTCGCGCAGATCTGAGAGAAAAAGTTAACTCCTTTTTCTCGTGTACTCTTCGGCGACTTGTAAAATCGATGCTCGTGAATTTTGCTAGTTTCGATCTAAAGCGATGTATCCCGTTGTTTTGAGCCGGAATACAAGTTTTCGCGCAGTTCTGAGAGAAAAAGTTTACACCTTTCTCTCGTCTACTCTTCGACGACTTGAGAAATCGATGCTCGTGAATTTTGCTAGTTTTGATCTAAATCGATGTATCCCGTTGTTTTGAGCCAGAATACAAGTTTTCGCGCAGTTCTGAGAGAAAAATTTTACACCTTTCTCTCGTCTACTTTAAGACGACTAGTAAAATCGATGCACGTGAATTTTGCTAGTTTCGATCTAAAACGATGTATCCCTTGTTTCGAGCCGGAATACAAGTTTTCGCGCAATTCTGAGAGAAAAAGTTTACACCTATCTCTCATCTACTCTTCTACTAGTAAAACCGATGCTCGTGAATCTCGCTAGTTTCGATCTAAAAAGATGTATCCCGTTGTTTTGAGACGGAGTACAAGATCTCGCGCAGTTCGAGAGAAAAAGTTTACACCTTTCTCTCGTCTACTCTTCGACTAGTGAAATCGATGCTCGTGAATTTTGCTAGTTTCGATCTAAAACGATGTATCCCGTTGTTTTGAGCCGGAATACAAGTTTTCGCGCAGTTCTGAGAGAAAAAGTTTACACCTTTCTCTCGTCTACTCTTCGACGACTTGTAAAATCGATGCTCGTGAATTTTGCTAGTTTCGATCTAAAACGATGTATCCCGTTGTTTTGAGCCGGAATACAAGTTTTCGCGCAGTTCTGAGAGAAAAAGTTTACACCATTCTCTCGTCTACTCTTCGACGACTTGAGAAATCGATGCTCGTGAATTTTGCTAGTTTTGATCTAAATCGATGTATCCCGTTGTTTTGAGCCAGAATACAAGTTTTCGCGCAGTTCTGAGAGAAAAAGTTTACACCTTTCTCTCCTGTACTCTTCGACGACTTGTAAAATCGATGCTCGTGAATTTTTCTAGTTTCGATCTAAAACGATGTATCCCGTTGTTTTGAGCCGGAATACAAGTTTTCGCGCAGTTCTGAGAGAAAAATTTTACACCTTTCTCTCGTCTACTTTTCGACGACTATTAAAATTGATGCTCGTGAATTTTGCTAGTTTTGATCTAAAACGATGTATCCCGTTGTGTTGAGCCGGAATACAAGTTTTCGCGCAGTTCTGAGAGAAAACGTTTACACCTTTCTCTCCTCTACTGTTCTAGTAGTAAAATCAATGTTCGCGAATCTCGCTAGTTTCGATCTAAAACGATGTATCCCCTTGTTTCGAGCCGGAATACAAGTTTTCGCGCAGTTCTGAGAGAAAAAGTTTACACCTTTCTCTCGTCTACTCTTCGACTAGTGAAATCGATGCTCGTGAATTTTGCTAGTTTCGATCTAAAACGATGTATCCCGTTGTTTCGAGCCGGAATACAAGTTTTCGCGCAGTTCTGAGAGAAAAAGTTTACACCTATCTCTCATCTACTCTTCTACTAGTAAAATCGATGCTCGTGAATCTCGCTAGTTTCGATCTAAAACAATGTATCCCGTTGTTTTGAGACGGAATACAAGATTTCGCGCAGATCTGAGAGAAAAAGTTAACTCCTTTTTCTCGTGTACTCTTCGGCGACTTGTAAAATCGATGCTCGTGAATTTTGCTAGTTTCGATCTAAAGCGATGTATCCCGTTGTTTTGAGCCGGAATACAAGTTTTCGCGCAGTTCTGAGAGAAAAAGTTTACACCTTTCTCTCGTCTACTCTTCGACGACTTGAGAAATCGATGCTCGTGAATTTTGCTAGTTTTGATCTAAATCGATGTATCCCGTTGTTTTGAGCCAGAATACAAGTTTTCGCGCAGTTCTGAGAGAAAAATTTTACACCTTTCTCTCGTCTACTTTAAGACGACTAGTAAAATCGATGCACGTGAATTTTGCTAGTTTCGATCTAAAACGATGTATCCCTTGTTTCGAGCCGGAATACAAGTTTTCGCGCAATTCTGAGAGAAAAAGTTTACACCTATCTCTCATCTACTCTTCTACTAGTAAAACCGATGCTCGTGAATCTCGCTAGTTTCGATCTAAAAAGATGTATCCCGTTGTTTTGAGACGGAGTACAAGATCTCGCGCAGTTCGAGAGAAAAAGTTTACACCTTTCTCTCGTCTACTCTTCGACTAGTGAAATCGATGCTCGTGAATTTTGCTAGTTTCGATCTAAAACGATGTATCCCGTTGTTTTGAGCCGGAATACAAGTTTTCGCGCAGTTCTGAGAGAAAAAGTTTACACCTTTCTCTCGTCTACTCTTCGACGACTTGTAAAATCGATGCTCGTGAATTTTGCTAGTTTCGATCTAAAACGATGTATCCCGTTGTTTTGAGACGGAGTACAAGATTTCGCGCAGTTCGAGAGAAAAAGTTTACACCTTTCTCTCGTCTACTCTTCGACGACTTGTAAAATCGATGCTCGTGAATTTTGCTAGTTTCGATCTAAAACGATGTATCCCGTTGTTTTGAGCCGGAATACAAGTTTTCGCGCAGTTCTGAGAGAAAAATTTTACATCTTTCTCTCGTCTACTCTTCGACTAGTGAAATCGATGCTCGTGAATTTTGCTAGTTTCGATCTAAAACGATGTATCCCGTTGTTTCGAGCCGGAATACAAGTTTTCTCGCAGTTCTGAGAGAAAAAGTTTACACCTTTCTCTCGTCTACTCTTCGACGACTTGTAAAATCGATGCTCGTGAATTCTGCTAGTTTCGATATAAAACGATGTATCCCATTGTTTTGAGCCGGAATACAAGTTTTCGCGCAGTTCTGAGAGAAAAAGTTTACACCTTTCTCTCGTCTACTCTTCGAGGACTTGTAAAATCGATGCTCGTGAATTTTGCTAGTTTCGATCTAAAACGATGTATCCCGTTGTTTTGAGCCAGAATACAAGTTTTCGCGCAGTTCTGAGAGAAAAAGTTTACACCTTTCTCTCCTACACTCTTGGAGGACTTGTAAAATCGATGCTCGTGAATTTTTCTAGTTTCGATCTAAAACGATGTATCCCGTTGTTTTGAGCCGGAATACAAGTTTTCGCGCAGTTCTGAGAGAAAAAGTTTACACCTATCTCTCATCTACTCTTCTACTAGAAAAATCGATGTTCGTGAATTTTGCTAGTTTCGATCTAAAACGATGTATCCCGTTGTTTTGAGACGGAATACAAGATTTCGCGCAGTTCTGAGAGAAAAAGTTTACACCTTTCTCTCGTCTACTCTTCGGCGACTTGTAAAATCGATGCTCGTGAATTTTGCTAGTTTCGATCTAAAACGATGTATCCCGTTGTTTTGAGCCGGAATACAAGTTTTCGCGCAGTTCTGAGAGAAAACGTTTACACCTTTCTCTCGTCTACTCTTCGACGACTTGCAAAATCGATGCTTTTAAATTTTGCTAGTTTCGATCCCAAACGATGTATCCCGTTGTTTTGAGCCGGAAT
The DNA here is from genome assembly GCF_052857255.1 of Amblyomma americanum. NCBI lineage: Eukaryota > Metazoa > Arthropoda > Arachnida > Ixodida > Ixodidae > Amblyomma > Amblyomma americanum. The sequence goes on along the minus strand of NC_135501.1, from coordinate 35,549,348 downwards.
ACATGTTTTCGCGCTTTTCTGAGAGAAAAAGTTTACACCTTTCTCTCGTCTACTCTTCGACTAGTGAAATCGATGCTCGTGAATTTTGCTAGTTTCGATCTAAAACGATGTATCCCGTTGTTTCGAGCCGGAATACAAGTTTTCGCGCAGTTTTGAGAGAAAAATTTTACACCTTTCTCTCGTCTACTCTTCGACTAGTGAAATCGATGCTCGTGAATTTTGCTAGTTTCGATCTAAAACGATGTATCCCGTTGTTTCGAGCCGGAATACAAGTTTTCTCGCAGTTCTGAGAGAAAAAGTTTACACCTTTCTCTCGTCTACTCTTCGACGACTTGTAAAATCGATGCTCGTGAATTCTGCTAGTTTCGATATAAAACGATGTATCCCATTGTTTTGAGCCGGAATACAAGTTTTCGCGCAGTTCTGAGAGAAAAAGTTTACACCTTTCTCTCCTACACTCTTGGAGGACTTGTAAAATCGATGCTCGTGAATTTTTCTAGTTTCGATCTAAAACGATGTATCCCGTTGTTTTGAGCCGGAATACAAGTTTTCGCGCAGTTCTGAGAGAAAAAGTTTACACCTATCTCTCATCTACTCTTCTACTAGTAAAATCGATGCTCGTGAATCTCGCTAGTTTCGATCTAAAACGATGTATCCTGTTGTTTTGAGACGGAGTACAAGATTTCGCGCAGTTCGAGAGAAAAAGTTTACACCTTTCTCTCGTCTACTCTTCGGCGACTTGTAAAATCGATGCTCGTGAATTTTGCTAGTTTCGATCTAAAACGACGTATCCCGTTGTTTTGAGCCGGAATACAAGTTTTCGCGCAGATCTGAGAGAAAAAGTTTACACCTTTCTCTCGCCTACTCTTCGACTAGAAAAATCGATGTTCGTGAATTTTGCTAGTTTCGATCTAAAACGATGTATCCCGTTGTTTTGAGACGGAATACAAGATTTCGCGCAGTTCTGAGAGAAAAAGTTTACACCTTTCTCTCGTCTACTCTTCGGCGACTTGTAAAATCGATGCTCGTGAATTTTGCTAGTTTCGATCTAAAACGATGTATCCCGTTGTTTTGAGCCGGAATACAAATTTTCGCGCAGTTCTGAGAGAAAACGTTTACACCTTTCTCTCGTCTACTCTTCGACGACTTGCAAAATCGATGCTTTTAAATTTTGCTAGTTTCGATCTTAAACGATGTATCCCGTTGTTTTGAGCCGGAATACATGTTTTCGCGCTTTTCTGAGAGAAAAAGTTTACACCTTTCTCTCGTCTACTCTTCGACTAGTGAAATCGATGCTCGTGAATTTTGCTAGTTTCGATCTAAAACGATGTATCCTGTTGTTTCGAGCCGGAATACAAGTTTTCGCGCAGTTTTGAGAGAAAAATTTTACACCTTTCTCTCGTCTACTCTTCGACTAGTGAAATCGATGCTCGTGAATTTTGCTAGTTTCGATCTAAAACGATGTATCCCGTTGTTTCGAGCCGGAATACAAGTTTTCTCGCAGTTCTGAGAGAAAAAGTTTACACCTTTCTCTCGTCTACTCTTCGACGACTTGTAAAATCGATGCTCGTGAATTCTGCTAGTTTCGATATAAAACGATGTATCCCATTGTTTTGAGCCGGAATACAAGTTTTCGCGCAGTTCTGAGAGAAAAAGTTTACACCTTTCTCTCCTACACTCTTCGGCGACTTGTAAAATCGATGCTCGTGAATTTTGCTAGTTTCGATCTAAAGCGATGTATCCCGTTGTTTTGAGCCAGAATACAAGTTTTCGCGCAGTTCTGAGAGAAAAAGTTTACACCTTTCTCTCGTCTACTCTTCGACGACTTGTAAAATCGATGCTCGTGAATTTTGCTAGTTTTGATCTAAATCGATGTATCCCGTTGTTTTGAGCCAGAATACAAGTTTTCGCGCAGTTCTGAGAGAAAAAGTTTACACCTTTCTCTCCTCTACTCTTCGACGACTTGTAAAATCGATGCTCGTGAATTTTTCTAGTTTCGATCTAAAACGATGTATCCCGTTGTTTTGAGCCGGAATACAAGTTTTCGCGCAGTTCTGAGAGAAAAATTTTACACCTTTCTCTCGTCTACTTTTCGACGACTAGTAAAATCGATGCTCGTGAATTTTGCTAGTTTCGATCTAGAACGATGTATCCCTTGTTTCGAGCCGGAATACAAGTTTTCGCGCAGTTCTGAGAGAAAAAGTTTACACCTATCTCTCATCTACTCTTCTACTAGTAAAACCGATGCTCGTGAATCTCGCTAGTTTCGATCTAAAACGATGTATCCCGTTGTTTTGAGACGGAGTACAAGATTTCGCGCAGTTCGAGAGAAAAAGTTTACACCTTTCTCTCGTCTACTCTTCGGCGACTTGTAAAATCGATGCTCGTGAATTTTGCTAGTTTCGATCTAAAACGATGTATCCCGTTGTTTTGAGCCGGAATACAAGTTTTCGCGCAGTTCTGAGAGAAAAAGTTTACACCTTTCTCTCGTCTACTCTTCGACGACTTGTAAAATTGATGCTCGTGAATTTTGCTAGTTTCGATCTAAAACGATGTATCCCGTTGTTTTGAGACGGAGTACAAGATTTCGCGCAGTTCGAGAGAAAAAGTTTACACCTTTCTCTCGTCTACTCTTTGGCGACTTGTAAAATCGATGCTCGTGAATTTTGCCAGTTTCGATCTAAAACGATGTATCCCGTTGTTTTGAGCCGGAATACAAGTTTTCGCGCAGTTCTGAGAGAAAAAGTTTACACCTTTCTCTCGTCTACTCTTCGACGACTTGTAAAATCGATGCTCGTGAATGTTGCTAGTTTCGATCTAAAACGATGTATCCCGTTGTTTTGAGCCAGAATACAAGTTTTCGCGCAGTTCTGAGAGGAAAAGTTTACACCTTTCTCTCCTCCACTCTTCGACGACTTGTAAAATCGATGCTCGTGAATTTTTCTAGTTTCGATCTAAAACGATGTATCCCGTTGTTTTGAGCCGGAATACAAGTTTTCGCGCAGTTCTGAGAGAAAAAGTTTACACCTATCTCTCATCTACTCTTCTACTAGTAAAATCGATGCTCGTGAATCTCGCTAGTTTCGATCTAAAACGATGTATTCCGTTGTTTTGAGACGGAGTACAAGATTTCGCGCAGTTCGAGAGAAAAAGTTTACACCTTTCTCTCGTCTACTCTTCGGCGACTTGTAAAATCGATGCTCGTGAATTTTGCTAGTTTCGATCTAAAACGATGTATCCCGTTGTTTTGAGCCGGAATACAAGTTTTCGCGCAGATCTGAGAGAAAAAGTTTACACCTTTCTCTCGTCTACTCTTCGACTAGTAAAAGCGATGTTCGTGAATTTTGCTAGTTTCGATCTAAAACGATGTATCCCGTTGTTTTGAGACAGAATACAAGATTTCGCGCAGATCTGAGAGAAAAAGTTTACACCTTTCTCTCGTGTACTCTTCGACGACTTGTAAAATCGATGCTCGTGAATTTTTCTAGTTTCGATCTAAAACGATGTATCCCGTTGTTTTGAGCCGGAATACAAGTTTTCGCGCAGTTCTGAGAGAAAAATTTTACACCTTTCTCTCGTCTACTTTTCGACGACTAGTAAAATTGATGCTCGTGAATTTTGCTAGTTTCGATCTAAAACGATGTATCCCGTTGTGTTGAGCCGGAATACAAGTTTTCGCGCAGTTCTGAGAGAAAACGTTTACACCTTTCTCTCCTCTACTGTTCTAGTAGTAAAATCAATGTTCGTGAATCTCGCTAGTTTCGATCTAAAACGATGTATCCCGTTTCGAGCCGGAATACAAGTTTTCGCGCAGTTCTGAGAGAAAAAGTTTACACCTTTCTCTCGTCTACTCTTCGACTAGTGAAATCGATGCTCGTGAATTTTGCTAGTTTCGATCTAAAACGATGTATCCCGTTGTTTCGAGCCGGAATACAAGTTTTCGCGCAGTTCTGAGAGAAAAAGTTTACACCTATCTCTCATCTACTCTTCTACTAGTAAAATCGATGCTCGTGAATCTCGCTAGTTTCGATCTAAAACAATGTATCCCGTTGTTTTGAGACGGAATACAAGATTTCGCGCAGATCTGAGAGAAAAAGTTTACTCCTTTTTCTCGTCTACTCTTCGGCGACTTGTAAAATCGATGCTCGTGAATTTTGCTAGTTTCGATCTAAAGCGATGTATCCCGTTGTTTTGAGCCGGAAAACAAGTTTTCGCGCAGTTCTGAGAGAAAAAGTTTACACCTTTCTCTCGTCTACTCTTCGACGACTTGTAAAATCGATGCTCGTGAATTTTGCTAGTTTTGATCTAAATCGATGTATCCCGTTGTTTTGAGCTAGAATACAAGATTTCGCGCAGATCTGAGAGAAAAAGTTTACACCTTTCTCTCGTGTACTCTTCGACGACTTGTAAAATCGATGCTCGTGAATTTTTCTAGTTTCGATCTAAAACGATGTATCCCGTTGTTTTGAGCCGGAATACAAGTTTTCGCGCAGTTCTGAGAGAAAAATTTTACACCTTTCTCTCGTCTACTTTTCGACGACTATTAAAATTGATGCTCGTGAATTTTGCTAGTTTCGATCTAAAACGATGTATCCCGTTGTGTTGAGCCGGAATACAAGTTTTCGCGCAGTTCTGAGAGAAAACGTTTACACCTTTCTCTCCTCTACTGTTCTAGTAGTAAATTCAATGTTCGTGAATCTCGCTAGTTTCGATCTAAAACGATGTATCCCCTTGTTTCGAGCCGGAATACAAGTTTTCGCGCAGTTCTGAGAGAAAAAGTTTACACCTTTCTCTCGTCTACTCTTCGACTAGTGAAATCGATGCTCGTGAATTTTGCTAGTTTCGATCTAAAACGATGTATCCCGTTGTTTCGAGCCGGAATACAAGTTTTCGCGCAGTTCTGAGAGAAAAAGTTTACACCTATCTCTCATCTACTCTTCTACTAGTAAAATCGATGCTCGTGAATCTCGCTAGTTTCGATCTAAAACAATGTATCCCGTTGTTTTGAGACGGAATACAAGATTTCGCGCAGATCTGAGAGAAAAAGTTAACTCCTTTTTCTCGTGTACTCTTCGGCGACTTGTAAAATCGATGCTCGTGAATTTTGCTAGTTTCGATCTAAAGCGATGTATCCCGTTGTTTTGAGCCGGAATACAAGTTTTCGCGCAGTTCTGAGAGAAAAAGTTTACACCTTTCTCTCGTCTACTCTTCGACGACTTGAGAAATCGATGCTCGTGAATTTTGCTAGTTTTGATCTAAATCGATGTATCCCGTTGTTTTGAGCCAGAATACAAGTTTTCGCGCAGTTCTGAGAGAAAAAGTTTACACCTTTCTCTCCTGTACTCTTCGACGACTTGTAAAATCGATGCTCGTGAATTTTTCTAGTTTCGATCTAAAACGATGTATCCCGTTGTTTTGAGCCGGAATACAAGTTTTCGCGCAGTTCTGAGAGAAAAATTTTACACCTTTCTCTCGTCTACTTTTCGACGACTAGTAAAATCGATGCACGTGAATTTTGCTAGTTTCGATCTAAAACGATGTATCCCTTGTTTCGAGCCGGAATACAAGTTTTCGCGCAATTCTGAGAGAAAAAGTTTACACCTATCTCTCATCTACTCTTCTACTAGTAAAACCGATGCTCGTGAATCTCGCTAGTTTCGATCTAAAAAGATGTATCCCGTTGTTTTGAGACGGAGTACAAGATCTCGCGCAGTTCGAGAGAAAAAGTTTACACCTTTCTCTCGTCTACTCTTCGGCGACTTGTAAAATCGATGCTCGTGAATTTTGCTAGTTTCGATCTAAAACGATGTATCCCGTTGTTTTGAGCCGGAATACAAGTTTTCGCGCAGTTCTGAGAGAAAAAGTTTACACCTTTCTCTCGTCTACTCTTCGACGACTTGTAAAATCGATGCTCGTGAATTTTGCTAGTTTCGATCTAAAACGATGTATCCCGTTGTTTTGAGACGGAGTACAAGATTTCGCGCAGTTCGAGAGAAAAAGTTTACACCTTTCTCTCGTCTACTCTTCGACGACTTGTAAAATCGATGCTCGTGAATTTTGCTAGTTTCGATCTAAAACGATGTATCCCGTTGTTTTGAGCCGGAATACAAGTTTTCGCGCAGTTCTGAGAGAAAAATTTTACATCTTTCTCTCGTCTACTCTTCGACTAGTGAAATCGATGCTCGTGAATTTTGCTAGTTTCGATCTAAAACGATGTATCCCGTTGTTTCGAGCCGGAATACAAGTTTTCTCGCAGTTCTGAGAGAAAAAGTTTACACCTTTCTTTCGTCTACTCTTCGACGACTTGTAAAATCGACGCTCGTGACTACTGCTAGTTTCGATCTAAAACGATGTATCAAATTGTTTTGAGCCGGAATACAAGTTTTCGCGCAGTTCTGAGAGAAAACGTTTACACCTTTCTCTCGTCTACTCTTCGACGACTTGTAAAATTGATGCTTTTGAATTTTGCTAGTTTCGATATTAAACGATGTATCCCGTTGTTTTGAGCCGGAATACATGTTTTCGCGCTTTTCTGAGAGAAAAAGTTTACACCTTTCTCTCGTCTACTCTTCGACTAGTGAAATCGATGCTCGTGAATTTTGCTAGTTTCGATCTAAAACGATGTATCACGTTGTTTCGAGCCGGAATACAAGTTTTCGCGCAGTTTTGAGAGAAAAATTTTACACCTTTCTCTCGTCTACTCTTCGACTAGTGAAATCGATGCTCGTGAATTTTGCTAGTTTCGATCTAAAACGATGTATCCCGTTGTTTCGAGCCGGAATACAAGTTTTCTCGCAGTTCTGAGAGAAAAAGTTTACACCTTTCTCTCGTCTACTCTTCGACGACTTGTAAAATCGATGCTCGTGAATTCTGCTAGTTTCGATATAAAACGATGTATCCCATTGTTTTGAGCCGGAATACAAGTTTTCGCGCAGTTCTGAGAGAAAAAGTTTACACCTTTCTCTCGTCTACTCTTCGAGGACTTGTAAAATCGATGCTCGTGAATTTTGCTAGTTTCGATCTAAAACGATGTATCCCGTTGTTTTGAGCCAGAATACAAGTTTTCGCGCAGTTCTGAGAGAAAAAGTTTACACCTTTCTCTCCTACACTCTTGGAGGACTTGTAAAATCGATGCTCGTGAATTTTTCTAGTTTCGATCTAAAACGATGTATCCCGTTGTTTTGAGCCGGAATACAAGTTTTCGCGCAGTTCTGAGAGAAAAATTTTACATCTTTCTCTCGTCTACTCTTCGACTAGTGAAATCGATGCTCGTGAATTTTGCTAGTTTCGATCTAAAACGATGTATCCCGTTGTTTCGAGCCGGAATACAAGTTTTCTCGCAGTTCTGAGAGAAAAAGTTTACACCTTTCTTTCGTCTACTCTTCGACGACTTGTAAAATCGACGCTCGTGAATACTGCTAGTTTTGATCTAAAACGATGTATCCCATTGTTTTGAGCCGGAATACAAGTTTTCGCGCAGTTCTGAGAGAAAACGTTTACACCTTTCTCTCCTCTACTGTTCTAGTAGTAAAAGAAATGTTCGTGAATCTCGCTAGTTTCGATCTAAAACGATGTATCCCGTTGTTTCGAGCCGGAATACTAGTTTTCGAGCAGTTCTGAGAGAAAAAGTTTACACCTTTCTCTCGCCTACTCTTCGACTAGCAAAATCGATGTTCGTGAATTTTGCTAGTTTCGATCTAAAACGATGTATCCCGTTGTTTTGAGACGGAATACAAGATTTTGCGCAGTTCTGAGAGAAAAAGTTTACACCTTTCTCTCGTCTACTCTTCGGCGACTTGTAAAATCGATGCTCGTGAATTTTGCTAGTTTCGATCTAAAACGATGTATCCCGTTGTTTTGAGCCGGAATACAAGTTTTCGCGCAGTTCTGAGAGAAAACGTTTACACCTTTCTCTCGTCTACTCTTCGACGACTTGCAAAATCGATGCTTTTAAATTTTGCTAGTTTCGATCTTAAACGATGTATCCCGTTGTTTTGAGCCGGAATACATGTTTTCGCGCTTTTCTGAGAGAAAAAGTTTACACCTTTCTCTCGTCTACTCTTCGACTAGTGAAATCGATGCTCGTGAATTTTGCTAGTTTCGATCTAAAACGATGTATCCCGTTGTTTCGAGCCGGAATACAAGTTTTCGCGCAGTTTTGAGAGAAAAATTTTACACCTTTCTCTCGTCTACTCTTCGACTAGTGAAATCGATGCTCGTGAATTTTGCTAGTTTCGATCTAAAACGATGTATCCCGTTGTTTCGAGCCGGAATACAAGTTTTCTCGCAGTTCTGAGAGAAAAAGTTTACACCTTTCTCTCGTCTACTCTTCGACGACTTGTAAAATCGATGCTCGTGAATTCTGCTAGTTTCGATATAAAACGATGTATCCCATTGTTTTGAGCCGGAATACAAGTTTTCGCGCAGTTCTGAGAGAAAAAGTTTACACCTTTCTCTCCTACACTCTTGGAGGACTTGTAAAATCGATGCTCGTGAATTTTTCTAGTTTCGATCTAAAACGATGTATCCCGTTGTTTTGAGCCGGAATACAAGTTTTCGCGCAGTTCTGAGAGAAAAAGTTTACACCTATCTCTCATCTACTCTTCTACTAGTAAAATCGATGCTCGTGAATCTCGCTAGTTTCGATCTAAAACGATGTATCCTGTTGTTTTGAGACGGAGTACAAGATTTCGCGCAGTTCGAGAGAAAAAGTTTACACCTTTCTCTCGTCTACTCTTCGGCGACTTGTAAAATCGATGCTCGTGAATTTTGCTAGTTTCGATCTAAAACGATGTATCCCGTTGTTTTGAGCCGGAATACAAGTTTTCGCGCAGATCTGAGAGAAAAAGTTTACACCTTTCTCTCGCCTACTCTTCGACTAGAAAAATCGATGTTCGTGAATTTTGCTAGTTTCGATCTAAAACGATGTATCCCGTTGTTTTGAGACGGAATACAAGATTTCGCGCAGTTCTGAGAGAAAAAGTTTACACCTTTCTCTCGTCTACTCTTCGGCGACTTGTAAAATCGATGCTCGTGAATTTTGCTAGTTTCGATCTAAAACGATGTATCCCGTTGTTTTGAGCCGGAATACAAGTTTTCGCGCAGTTCTGAGAGAAAACGTTTACACCTTTCTCTCGTCTACTCTTCGACGACTTGCAAAATCGATGCTTTTAAATTTTGCTAGTTTCGATCTTAAACGATGTATCCCGTTGTTTTGAGCCGGAATACCTGTTTTCGCGCTTTTCTGAGAGAAAAAGTTTACACCTTTCTCTCGTCTACTCTTCGACTAGTGAAATCGATGCTCGTGAATTTTGCTAGTTTCGATCTAAAACGATGTATCCCGTTGTTTCGAGCCGGAATACAAGTTTTCGCGCAGTTTTGAGAGGAAAATTTTACACCTTTCTCTCGTCTACTCTTCGACTAGTGAAATCGATGCTCGTGAATTTTGCTAGTTTCGATCTAAAACGATGTATCCCGTTGTTTCGAGCCGGAATACAAGTTTTCTCGCAGTTCTGAGAGAAAAAGTTTACACCTTTCTCTCGTCTACTCTTCGACGACTTGTAAAATCGATGCTCGTGAATTCTGCTAGTTTCGATATAAAACGATGTATCCCATTGTTTTGAGCCGGAATACAAGTTTTCGCGCAGTTCTGAGAGAAAAAGTTTACACCTTTCTCTCCTACACTCTTGGAGGACTTGTAAAATCGATGCTCGTGAATTTTTCTAGTTTCGATCTAAAACGATGTATCCCGTTGTTTTGAGCCGGAATACATGTTTTCGCGCAGTTCTGAGAGAAAAAGTTTACACCTATCTCTCATCTACTCTTCTACTAGTAAAATCGATGCTCGTGAATCTCGCTAGTTTCGATCTAAAACGATGTATCCTGTTGTTTTGAGACGGAGTACAAGATTTCGCGCAGTTCGAGAGAAAAAGTTTACACCTTTCTCTCGTCTACTCTTCGGCGACTTGTAAAATCGATGCTCGTGAATTTTGCTAGTTTCGATCTAAAACGATGTATCCCGTTCTTTTGAGCCGGAATACAAGTTTTTGCGCAGATCTGAGAGAAAAAGTTTACACCTTTCTCTCGCCTACTCTTCGACTAGTAAAATCGATGTTCGTGAATTTTGCTAGTTTCGATCTAAAACGATGTATCCCGTTGTTTTGAGACGGAATACAAGATTTCGCGCAGTTCTGAGAGAAAAAGTTTACACCTTTCTCTCGTCTACTCTTCGGCGACTTGTAAAATCGATGCTCGTGAATTTTGCTAGTTTCGATCTAAAACGATGTATCCCGTTGTTTTGAGCCGGAATACAAGTTTTCGCGCAGTTCTGAGAGAAAAAGTTTACACCTTTCTCTCGTCTACTTTTCGACTAGTAAAATCGATGCTCGTGAATTTTGCTAGTTTCGATCTAAAACGATGTATCCCGTTGTGTTGAGCCGGAATACAAGTTTTCGCGCAGTTCTGAGAGAAAACGTTTACACCTTTCTCTCCTCTACTGTTCTAGTAGTAAAAGAAATGTTCGTGAATCTCGCTAGTTTTGATCTAAAACGATGTATCCCGTTGTTTCGAGGCGGAATACAAGTTTTCGAGCAGTTCTGAGAGAAAAAGTGTACACCTTTCTCTCGTCTACTCTTCGACTAGGGAAATCGATGCTCGTGAATTTTGCTAGTTTCGATCTAAAACGATGTATCCCGTTGTTTCGAGCCGGAATACAAGTTTTCGCGCAGTTCTGAGAGAAAAAGTTTACACCTATCTCTCATCTACTCTTCTACTAGTAAAATCGATGCTCGTGAATCTCGCTAGTTTCGATCTAAAACAATGTATCCCGTTGTTTTGAGACGGAATACAAGATTTCGCGCAGTTCTGAGAGAAAAAGTTTACTCCTTTCTCTCGTCTACTCTTCGGCGACTTGTAAAATCGATGCTCGTGAATTTTGCTAGTTTCGATCAAAAGCGATGTATCCCGTTGTTTTGAGCCGGAATACAAGTTTTCGCGCAGTTCTGAGAGAAAAAGTTTACACCTTTCTCGTCTACTCTTCGACAACTTGTAAAATCGATGCTCGTGAATTTTGCTAGTTTCGATCTAAAACGATGTATCCCGTTGTTTTGAGCCAGAATACAAGTTTTCGCGCAGTTATGAGAGAAAAAGTTTACACCTTTCCTCTACTCTTCGACGACTTGTAAAATCGATGCTCGTGAATTTTTCTAGTTTTGATTTAAAACGATGTATCCCGTTGTTTTGAGCCGTAATACAAGTTTTCGCGCAGTTCTGAGAGAAAAAGTTTACACCTATCTCTCATTTACTCTTCTACTAGTAAAATCGATGCTCGTGAATTTTTCTAGTTTCGATCTAAAACGATGTATTCGGTTGTTTTGAGCCGGAATACAAGTTTTCGCGCAGTTCTGAGAGAAAAATTTTACACCTTTCTCTCGTCTACTTTTCGACGACTAGTAAAATCGATGCTCGTGAATTTTGCTAGTTTCGATCTAAAACGATGTATCCCGTTGTTTTGAGCCAGAATACAAGTTTTCTCGCAGTTCTGAGAGAAAAAGTTTACACCTTTCTCTCGTCTACTCTTCGACGACTTGTAAAATCGATGCTCGTGAATTCTGCTAGTTTCGATATAAAACGATGTATCCCATTGTTTTGAGCCGGAATACAAGTTTTCGCGCAGTTCTGAGAGAAAAAGTTTACACCTTTCTCTCCTACACTCTTGGAGGACTTGTAAAATCGATGCTCGTGAATTTTTCTAGTTTCGATCTAAAACGATGTATCCCGTTGTTTTGAGCCGGAATACATGTTTTCGCGCAGTTCTGAGAGAAAAAGTTTACACCTATCTCTCATCTACTCTTCTACTAGTAAAATCGATGCTCGTGAATCTCGCTAGTTTCGATCTAAAACGATGTATCCTGTTGTTTTGAGACGGAGTACAAGATTTCGCGCAGTTCGAGAGAAAAAGTTTACACCTTTCTCTCGTCTACTCTTCGGCGACTTGTAAAATCGATGCTCGTGAATTTTGCTAGTTTCGATCTAAAACGATGTATCCCGTTCTTTTGAGCCGGAATACAAGTTTTTGCGCAGATCTGAGAGAAAAAGTTTACACCTTTCTCTCGCCTACTCTTCGACTAGTAAAATCGATGTTCGTGAATTTTGCTAGTTTCGATCTAAAACGATGTATCCCGTTGTTTTGAGACGGAATACAAGATTTCGCGCAGTTCTGAGAGAAAAAGTTTACACCTTTCTCTCGTCTACTCTTCGGCGACTTGTAAAATCGATGCTCGTGAATTTTGCTAGTTTCGATCTAAAACGATGTATCCCGTTGTTTTGAGCCGGAATACAAGTTTTCGCGCAGTTCTGAGAGAAAAAGTTTACACCTTTCTCTCGTCTACTTTTCGACTAGTAAAATCGATGCTCGTGAATTTTGCTAGTTTCGATCTAAAACGATGTATCCCGTTGTGTTGAGCCGGAATACAAGTTTTCGCGCAGTTCTGAGAGAAAACGTTTACACCTTTCTCTCCTCTACTGTTCTAGTAGTAAAAGAAATGTTCGTGAATCTCGCTAGTTTTGATCTAAAACGATGTATCCCGTTGTTTCGAGGCGGAATACAAGTTTTCGAGCAGTTCTGAGAGAAAAAGTGTACACCTTTCTCTCGTCTACTCTTCGACTAGGGAAATCGATGCTCGTGAATTTTGCTAGTTTCGATCTAAAACGATGTATCCCGTTGTTTCGAGCCGGAATACAAGTTTTCGCGCAGTTCTGAGAGAAAAAGTTTACACCTATCTCTCATCTACTCTTCTACTAGTAAAATCGATGCTCGTGAATCTCGCTAGTTTCGATCTAAAACAATGTATCCCGTTGTTTTGAGACGGAATACAAGATTTCGCGCAGTTCTGAGAGAAAAAGTTTACTCCTTTCTCTCGTCTACTCTTCGGCGACTTGTAAAATCGATGCTCGTGAATTTTGCTAGTTTCGATCAAAAGCGATGTATCCCGTTGTTTTGAGCCGGAATACAAGTTTTCGCGCAGTTCTGAGAGAAAAAGTTTACACCTTTCTCGTCTACTCTTCGACAACTTGTAAAATCGATGCTCGTGAATTTTGCTAGTTTCGATCTAAAACGATGTATCCCGTTGTTTTGAGCCAGAATACAAGTTTTCGCGCAGTTATGAGAGAAAAAGTTTACACCTTTCCTCTACTCTTCGACGACTTGTAAAATCGATGCTCGTGAATTTTTCTAGTTTTGATTTAAAACGATGTATCCCGTTGTTTTGAGCCGTAATACAAGTTTTCGCGCAGTTCTGAGAGAAAAAGTTTACACCTATCTCTCATTTACTCTTCTACTAGTAAAATCGATGCTCGTGAATTTTTCTAGTTTCGATCTAAAACGATGTATTCGGTTGTTTTGAGCCGGAATACAAGTTTTCGCGCAGTTCTGAGAGAAAAATTTTACACCTTTCTCTCGTCTACTTTTCGACGACTAGTAAAATCGATGCTCGTGAATTTTGCTAGTTTCGATCTAAAACGATGTATCCCGTTGTTTTGAGCCAGAATACAAGTTTTCGCGCAGTTCTGAGAGAAAAAGTTTACACCTTTCTCTCCTCTACTCTTCGACGACTTGTAAAATCGATGCTCGTGAATTTTTCTAGTTTCGATCTAAAACGATGTATCCCGTTGTTTTGAGCCGGAATACAAGTTTTCGCGCAGTTCTGAGAGAAAAATTTTACATCTTTCTCTCGTCTACTCATCGACTAGTGAAATCGATGCTCGTGAATTTTGCTAGTTTCGATCTAAAACGATGTATCCCGTTGTTTCGAGCCGGAATACAAGTTTTCTCGCAGTTCTGAGAGAAAAAGTTTACACCTTTCTTTCGTCTACTCTTCGACGACTTGTAAAATCGACGCTCGTGAATACTGCTAGTTTTGATCTAAAACGATGTATCCCATTGTTTTGAGCCGGAATACAAGTTTTCGCGCAGTTCTGAGAGAAAAATTTTACATCTTTCTCTCGTCTACTCTTCGACTAGTGAAATTGATGCTCGTGAATTCTGCTAGTTTCGATCTAAAACGATGTATCCCGTTGTTTTGAGCTGGAATACAAGTTTTCGCGCAGTTCTGAGAGAAAAAGTTTACACCTCTCTCCTCTACTCTTCGACGACTTGTAAAATCGATGCTCGTGAATTTTTCTAGTTTCGATCTAAAACGATGTATCCCGTTGTTTTGAGCCGGAATACAAGTTTTCGCGCAGATCTGAGAGAAAAAGTTTACACCTTTCTCTCGCCTACTCTTCGACTAGAAAAAATCGATGTTCGTGAATTTTGCTAGTTTCGATCTAAAACGATGTATCCCGTTGTTTTGAGACGGAATACAAGATTTCGCGCAGTTCTGAGAGAAAAAGTTTACACCTTTCTCTCGTCTACTCTTCGGCGACTTGTAAAATCGATGCTCGTGAATTTTGCTAGTTTCGATCTAAAACGATGTATCCCGTTGTTTTGAGCCGGAATACAAGTTTTCGCGCAGTTCTGAGAGAAAACGTTTACACCTTTCTCTCGTCTACTCTTCGACGACTTGCAAAATCGATGCTTTTAAATTTTGCTAGTTTCGATCTTAAACGATGTATCCCGTTGTTTTGAGCCGGAATACATGTTTTCGCGCTTTTCTGAGAGAAAAAGTTTACACCTTTCTCTCGTCTACTCTTCGACTAGTGAAATCGATGCTCGTGAATTTTGCTAGTTTCGATCTAAAACGATGTATCCCGTTGTTTCGAGCCGGAATACAAGTTTTCGCGCAGTTTTGAGAGAAAAATTTTACACCTTTCTCTCGTCTACTCTTCGACTAGTGAAATCGATGCTCGTGAATTTTGCTAGTTTCGATCTAAAACGATGTATCCCGTTGTTTCGAGCCGGAATACAAGTTTTCTCGCAGTTCTGAGAGAAAAAGTTTACACCTTTCTCTCGTCTACTCTTCGACGACTTGTAAAATCGATGCTCGTGAATTCTGCTAGTTTCGATATAAAACGATGTATCCCATTGTTTTGAGCCGGAATACAAGTTTTCGCGCAGTTCTGAGAGAAAAAGTTTACACCTTTCTCTCCTACACTCTTGGAGGACTTGTAAAATCGATGCTCGTGAATTTTTCTAGTTTCGATCTAAAACGATGTATCCCGTTGTTTTGAGCCGGAATACAAGTTTTCGCGCAGTTCTGAGAGAAAAAGTTTACACCTATCTCTCATCTACTCTTCTACTAGTAAAATCGATGCTCGTGAATCTCGCTAGTTTCGATCTAAAACGATGTATCCTGTTGTTTTGAGACGGAGTACAAGATTTCGCGCAGTTCGAGAGAAAAAGTTTACACCTTTCTCTCGTCTACTCTTCGGCGACTTGTAAAATCGATGCTCGTGAATTTTGCTAGTTTCGATCTAAAACGATGTATCCCGTTGTTTTGAGCCGGAATACAAGTTTTCGCGCAGATCTGAGAGAAAAAGTTTACACCTTTCTCTCGCCTACTCTTCGACTAGAAAAATCGATGTTCGTGAATTTTGCTAGTTTCGATCTAAAACGATGTATCCCGTTGTTTTGAGACGGAATACAAGATTTCGCGCAGTTCTGAGAGAAAAAGTTTACACCTTTCTCTCGTCTACTCTTCGGCGACTTGTAAAATCGATGCTCGTGAATTTTGCTAGTTTCGATCTAAAACGATGTATCCCGTTGTTTTGAGCCGGAATACAAGTTTTCGCGCAGTTCTGAGAGAAAACGTTTACACCTTTCTCTCGTCTACTCTTCGACGACTTGCAAAATCGATGCTTTTAAATTTTGCTAGTTTCGATCTTAAACGATGTATCCCGTTGTTTTGAGCCGGAATACCTGTTTTCGCGCTTTTCTGAGAGAAAAAGTTTACACCTTTCTCTCGTCTACTCTTCGACTAGTGAAATCGATGCTCGTGAATTTTGCTAGTTTCGATCTAAAACGATGTATCCCGTTGTTTCGAGCCGGAATACAAGTTTTCGCGCAGTTTTGAGAGGAAAATTTTACACCTTTCTCTCGTCTACTCTTCGACTAGTGAAATCGATGCTCGTGAATTTTGCTAGTTTCGATCTAAAACGATGTATCCCGTTGTTTCGAGCCGGAATACAAGTTTTCTCGCAGTTCTGAGAGAAAAAGTTTACACCTTTCTCTCGTCTACTCTTCGACGACTTGTAAAATCGATGCTCGTGAATTCTGCTAGTTTCGATATAAAACGATGTATCCCATTGTTTTGAGCCGGAATACAAGTTTTCGCGCAGTTCTGAGAGAAAAAGTTTACACCTTTCTCTCCTACACTCTTGGAGGACTTGTAAAATCGATGCTCGTGAATTTTTCTAGTTTCGATCTAAAACGATGTATCCCGTTGTTTTGAGCCGGAATACATGTTTTCGCGCAGTTCTGAGAGAAAAAGTTTACACCTATCTCTCATCTACTCTTCTACTAGTAAAATCGATGCTCGTGAATCTCGCTAGTTTCGATCTAAAACGATGTATCCTGTTGTTTTGAGACGGAGTACAAGATTTCGCGCAGTTCGAGAGAAAAAGTTTACACCTTTCTCTCGTCTACTCTTCGGCGACTTGTAAAATCGATGCTCGTGAATTTTGCTAGTTTCGATCTAAAACGATGTATCCCGTTCTTTTGAGCCGGAATACAAGTTTTTGCGCAGATCTGAGAGAAAAAGTTTACACCTTTCTCTCGCCTACTCTTCGACTAGTAAAATCGATGTTCGTGAATTTTGCTAGTTTCGATCTAAAACGATGTATCCCGTTGTTTTGAGACGGAATACAAGATTTCGCGCAGTTCTGAGAGAAAAAGTTTACACCTTTCTCTCGTCTACTCTTCGGCGACTTGTAAAATCGATGCTCGTGAATTTTGCTAGTTTCGATCTAAAACGATGTATCCCGTTGTTTTGAGCCGGAATACAAGTTTTCGCGCAGTTCTGAGAGAAAAAGTTTACACCTTTCTCTCGTCTACTTTTCGACTAGTAAAATCGATGCTCGTGAATTTTGCTAGTTTCGATCTAAAACGATGTATCCCGTTGTGTTGAGCCGGAATACAAGTTTTCGCGCAGTTCTGAGAGAAAACGTTTACACCTTTCTCTCCTCTACTGTTCTAGTAGTAAAAGAAATGTTCGTGAATCTCGCTAGTTTCGATCTAAAACGATGTATCCCGTTGTTTCGAGGCGGAATACAAGTTTTCGAGCAGTTCTGAGAGAAAAAGTGTACACCTTTCTCTCGTCTACTCTTCGACTAGTGAAATCGATGCTCGTGAATTTTGCTAGTTTCGATCTAAAACGATGTATCCCGTTGTTTCGAGCCGGAATACAAGTTTTCGCGCAGTTCTGAGAGAAAAAGTTTACACCTATCTCTCATCTACTCTTCTACTAGTAAAATCGATGCTCGTGAATCTCGCTAGTTTCGATCTAAAACAATGTATCCCGTTGTTTTGAGACGGAATACAAGATTTCGCGCAGTTCTGAGAGAAAAAGTTTACTCCTTTCTCTCGTCTACTCTTCGGCGACTTGTAAAATCGATGCTCGTGAATTTTGCTAGTTTCGATCAAAAGCGATGTATCCCGTTGTTTTGAGCCGGAATACAAGTTTTCGCGCAGTTCTGAGAGAAAAAGTTTACACCTTTCTCGTCTACTCTTCGACAACTTGTAAAATCGATGCTCGTGAATTTTGCTAGTTTCGATCTAAAACGATGTATCCCGTTGTTTTGAGCCAGAATACAAGTTTTCGCGCAGTTATGAGAGAAAAAGTTTACACCTTTCCTCTACTCTTCGACGACTTGTAAAATCGATGCTCGTGAATTTTTCTAGTTTTGATTTAAAACGATGTATCCCGTTGTTTTGAGCCGTAATACAAGTTTTCGCGCAGTTCTGAGAGAAAAAGTTTACACCTATCTCTCATTTACTCTTCTACTAGTAAAATCGATGCTCGTGAATTTTTCTAGTTTCGATCTAAAACGATGTATTCGGTTGTTTTGAGCCGGAATACAAGTTTTCGCGCAGTTCTGAGAGAAAAATTTTACACCTTTCTCTCGTCTACTTTTCGACGACTAGTAAAATCGATGCTCGTGAATTTTGCTAGTTTCGATCTAAAACGATGTATCCCGTTGTTTTGAGCCAGAATACAAGTTTTCGCGCAGTTCTGAGAGAAAAAGTTTACACCTTTCTCTCCTCTACTCTTCGACGACTTGTAAAATCGATGCTCGTGAATTTTTCTAGTTTCGATCTAAAACGATATATCCCGTTGTTTTGAGCCGGAATACAAGTTTTCGCGCAGTTCTGAGAGAAAAATTTTACATCTTTCTCTCGTCTACTCATCGACTAGTGAAATCGATGCTCGTGAATTTTGCTAGTTTCGATCTAAAACGATGTATCCCGTTGTTTCGAGCCGGAATACAAGTTTTCTCGCAGTTCTGAGAGAAAAAGTTTACACCTTTCTTTCGTCTACTCTTCGACGACTTGTAAAATCGACGCTCGTGAATACTGCTAGTTTTGATCTAAAACGATGTATCCCATTGTTTTGAGCCGGAATACAAGTTTTCGCGCAGTTCTGAGAGAAAAATTTTACATCTTTCTCTCGTCTACTCTTCGACTAGTGAAATTGATGCTCGTGAATTCTGCTAGTTTCGATCTAAAACGATGTATCCCGTTGTTTTGAGCTGGAATACAAGTTTTCGCGCAGTTCTGAGAGAAAAAGTTTACACCTCTCTCCTCTACTCTTCGACGACTTGTAAAATCGATGCTCGTGAATTTTTCTAGTTTCGATCTAAAACGATGTATCCCGTTGTTTTGAGCCGGAATACAAGTTTTCGCGCAGATCTGAGAGAAAAAGTTTACACCTTTCTCTCGCCTACTCTTCGACTAGAAAAAATCGATGTTCGTGAATTTTGCTAGTTTCGATCTAAAACGATGTATCCCGTTGTTTTGAGACGGAATACAAGATTTCGCGCAGTTCTGAGAGAAAAAGTTTACACCTTTCTCTCGTCTACTCTTCGGCGACTTGTAAAATCGATGCTCGTGAATTTTGCTAGTTTCGATCTAAAACGATGTATCCCGTTGTTTTGAGCCGGAATACAAGTTTTCGCGCAGTTCTGAGAGAAAACGTTTACACCTTTCTCTCGTCTACTCTTCGACGACTTGCAAAATCGATGCTTTTAAATTTTGCTAGTTTCGATCTTAAACGATGTATCCCGTTGTTTTGAGCCGGAATACATGTTTTCGCGCTTTTCTGAGAGAAAAAGTTTACACCTTTCTCTCGTCTACTCTTCGACTAGTGAAATCGATGCTCGTGAATTTTGCTAGTTTCGATCTAAAACGATGTATCCCGTTGTTTCGAGCCGGAATACAAGTTTTCGCGCAGTTTTGAGAGAAAAATTTTACACCTTTCTCTCGTCTACTCTTCGACTAGTGAAATCGATGCTCGTGAATTTTGCTAGTTTCGATCTAAAACGATGTATCCCGTTGTTTCGAGCCGGAATACAAGTTTTCTCGCAGTTCTGAGAGAAAAAGTTTACACCTTTCTCTCGTCTACTCTTCGACGACTTGTAAAATCGATGCTCGTGAATTCTGCTAGTTTCGATATAAAACGATGTATCCCATTGTTTTGAGCCGGAATACAAGTTTTCGCGCAGTTCTGAGAGAAAAAGTTTACACCTTTCTCTCCTACACTCTTGGAGGACTTGTAAAATCGATGCTCGTGAATTTTTCTAGTTTCGATCTAAAACGATGTATCCCGTTGTTTTGAGCCGGAATACATGTTTTCGCGCAGTTCTGAGAGAAAAAGTTTACACCTATCTCTCATCTACTCTTCTACTAGTAAAATCGATGCTCGTGAATCTCGCTAGTTTCGATCTAAAACGATGTATCCTGTTGTTTTGAGACGGAGTACAAGATTTCGCGCAGTTCGAGAGAAAAAGTTTACACCTTTCTCTCGTCTACTCTTCGGCGACTTGTAAAATCGATGCTCGTGAATTTTGCTAGTTTCGATCTAAAACGATGTATCCCGTTCTTTTGAGCCGGAATACAAGTTTTCGCGCAGATCTGAGAGAAAAAGTTTACACCTTTCTCTCGCCTACTCTTCGACTAGTAAAATCGATGTTCGTGAATTTTGCTAGTTTCGATCTAAAACGATGTATCCCGTTGTTTTGAGACGGAATACAAGATTTCGCGCAGTTCTGAGAGAAAAAGTTTACACCTTTCTCTCGTCTCCTCTTCGGCGACTTGTAAAATCGATGCTCGTGAATTTTGCTAGTTTCGATCTAAAACGATGTATCCCGTTGTTTTGAGCCGGAATACAAGTTTTCGCGCAGTTCTGAGAGAAAAAGTTTACACCTTTCTCTCGTCTACTTTTCGACTAGTAAAATCGATGCTCGTGAATTTTGCTAGTTTCGATCTGAAACGATGTATCCCGTTGTGTTGAGCCGGAATACAAGTTTTCGCGCAGTTCTGAGAGAAAACGTTTACACCTTTCTCTCCTCTACTGTTCTAGTAGTAAAAGAAATGTTCGTGAATCTCGCTAGTTTCGATCTAAAACGATGTATCCCGTTGTTTCGAGGCGGAATACAAGTTTTCGAGCAGTTCTGAGAGAAAAAGTGTACACCTTTCTCTCGTCTACTCTTCGACTAGTGAAATCGATGCTCGTGAATTTTGCTAGTTTCGATCTAAAACGTAGTATCCCGTTGTTTCGAGCCGGAATACAAGTTTTCGCGCAGTTCTGAGAGAAAAAGTTTACACCTATCTCTCATCTACTCTTCTACTAGTAAAATCGATGCTCGTGAATCTCGCTAGTTTCGATCTAAAACAATGTATCCCGTTGTTTTGAGACGGAATACAAGATTTCGCGCAGTTCTGAGAGAAAAAGTTTACTCCTTTCTCTCGTCTACTCTTCGGCGACTTGTAAAATCGATGCTCGTGAATTTTGCTAGTTTCGATCTAAAGCGATGTATCCCGTTGTTTTGAGCCGGAATACAAGTTTTCGCGCAGTTCTGAGAGAAAAAGTTTACACCTTTCTCGTCTACTCTTCGACAACTTGTAAAATCGATGCTCGTGAATTTTGCTAGTTTCGATCTAAAACGATGTATCCCGTTGTTTTGAGCCAGAATACAAGTTTTCGCGCAGTTATGAGAGAAAAAGTTTACACCTTTCCTCTACTCTTCGACGACTTGTAAAATCGATGCTCGTGAATTTTTCTAGTTTTGATTTAAAACGATGTATCCCGTTGTTTTGAGCCGTAATACAAGTTTTCGCGCAGTTCTGAGAGAAAAAGTTTACACCTATCTCTCATTTACTCTTCTACTAGTAAAATCGATGCTCGTGAATTTTTCTAGTTTCGATCTAAAACGATGTATTCGGTTGTTTTGAGCCGGAATACAAGTTTTCGCGCAGTTCTGAGAGAAAAATTTTACACCTTTCTCTCGTCTACTTTTCGACGACTAGTAAAATCGATGCTCGTGAATTTTGCTAGTTTCGATCTAAAACGATGTATCCCGTTGTTTTGAGCCAGAATACAAGTTTTCGCGCAGTTCTGAGAGAAAAAGTTTACACCTTTCTCTCCTCTACTCTTCGACGACTTGTAAAATCGATGCTCGTGAATTTTTCTAGTTTCGATCTAAAACGATGTATCCCGTTGTTTTGAGCCGGAATACAAGTTTTCGCGCAGTTCTGAGAGAAAAATTTTACATCTTTCTCTCGTCTACTCTTCGACTAGTGAAATCGATGCTCGTGAATTTTGCTAGTTTCGATCTAAAACGATGTATCCCGTTGTTTCGAGCCGGAATACAAGTTTTCTCGCAGTTCTGAGAGAAAAAGTTTACACCTTTCTTTCGTCTACTCTTCGACGACTTGTAAAATCGACGCTCGTGAATACTGCTAGTTTTGATCTAAAACGATGTATCCCATTGTTTTGAGCCGGAATACAAGTTTTCGCGCAGTTCTGAGAGAAAAATTTTACATCTTTCTCTCGTCTACTCTTCGACTAGTGAAATTGATGCTCGTGAATTCTGCTAGTTTCGATCTAAAACGATGTATCCCGTTGTTTTGAGCTGGAATACAAGTTTTCGCGCAGTTCTGAGAGAAAAAGTTTACACCTCTCTCGTCTACTCTTCGACGACTTGTAAAATCGATGCTCGTGAATTTTGCTAGTTTTGATCTAAAACGATGTATCCCGTTGTTTTGAGCCGGAATACAAGTTTTCGCGCAGTTCTGAGAGAAAAAGTTTACACCTTTCTCTCCTCTACTCTTCGACGACTTGTAAAATCGATGCTCGTGAATTTTTCTAGTTTCGATCTAAAACGATGTATCCCGTTGTTTTGAGCCGGAATACAAGTTTTCGCGCAGATCTGAGAGAAAAAGTTTACACCTTTCTCTCGCCTACTCTTCGACTAGAAAAATCGATGTTCGTGAATTTTGCTAGTTTCGATCTAAAACGATGTATCCCGTTGTTTTGAGACGGAATACAAGATTTCGCGCAGTTCTGAGAGAAAAAGTTTACACCTTTCTCTCGTCTACTCTTCGGCGACTTGTAAAATCGATGCTCGTGAATTTTGCTAGTTTCGATCTAAAACGATGTATCTCGTTGATTTGAGCCGGAATACAAGTTTTCGCGCAGTTCTGAGAGAAAACGTTTACACCTTTCTCTCGTCTACTCTTCGACGACTTGCAAAATCGATGCTTTTAAATTTTGCTAGTTTCGATCTTAAACGATGTATCCCGTTGTTTTGAGCCGGAATACATGTTTTCGCGCTTTTCTGAGAGAAAAAGTTTACACCTTTCTCTCGTCTACTCTTCGACTAGTGAAATCGATGCTCGTGAATTTTGCTAGTTTCGATCTAAAACGATGTATCCCGTTGTTTCGAGCCGGAATACAAGTTTTCGCGCAGTTTTGAGAGAAAAATTTTACACCTTTCTCTCGTCTACTCTTCGACTAGTGAAATCGATGCTCGTGAATTTTGCTAGTTTCGATCTAAAACGATGTATCCCGTTGTTTCGAGCCGGAATACAAGTTTTCTCGCAGTTCTGAGAGAAAAAGTTTACACCTTTCTCTCGTCTACTCTTCCACGACTTGTAAAATCGATGCTCGTGAATTCTGCTAGTTTCGATATAAAACGATGTATCCCATTGTTTTGAGCCGGAATACAAGTTTTCGCGCAGTTCTGAGAGAAAAAGTTTACACCTTTCTCTCCTACACTCTTGGAGGACTTGTAAAATCGATGCTCGTGAATTTTTCTAGTTTCGATCTAAAACGATGTATCCCGTTGTTTTGAGCCGGAATACATGTTTTCGCGCAGTTCTGAGAGAAAAAGTTTACACCTATCTCTCATCTACTCTTCTACTAGTGAAATCGATGCTCGTGAATCTCGCTAGTTTCGATTTTAAACGATGTATCCTGTTGTTTTGAGACGGAGTACAAGATTTCGCGCAGTTCGAGAGAAAAAGTTTGCACCTTTCTCTCGTCTACTCTTCGGCGACTTGTAAAATCGATGCTCGTGAATTTTGCTAGTTTCGATCTAAAACGATGTATCCCGTTCTTTTGAGCCGGAATACAAGTTTTCGCGCAGATCTGAGAGAAAAGGTTTACACCTTTCTCTCGCCTACTCTTCGACTAGTAAAATCGATGTTCGTGAATTTTGCTAGTTTCGATCTAAAACGATGTATCCCGTTGTTTTGAGACGGAATACAAGATTTCGCGCAGTTCTGAGAGAAAAAGTTTACACCTTTCTCTCGTCTACTCTTCGGCGACTTGTAAAATCGATGCTCGTGAATTTTGCTAGTTTCGATCTAAAACGATGTATCCCGTTGTTTTGAGCCGGAATACAAGTTTTCGCGCAGTTCTGAGAGAAAAAGTTTACACCTTTCTCTCGTCTACTTTTCGACGACTAGTAAAATCGATGCTCGTGAATTTTGCTAGTTTCGATCTAAAACGATGTATCCCGTTGTGTTGAGCCGGAATACAAGTTTTCGCGCAGTTCTGAGAGAAAACGTTTACACCTTTCTCTCCTCTACTGTTCTAGTAGTAAAAGAAATGTTCGTGAATCTCGCTAGTTTCGATCTAAAACGATGTATCCCGTTGTTTCGAGCCGGAATACAAGTTTTCGAGCAGTTCTGAGAGAAAAAGTGTACACCTTTCTCTCGTCTACTCTTCGACTAGTGAAATCGATGCTCGTGAATTTTGCTAGTTTCGATCTAAAACGATGTATCCCGTTGTTTCGAGCCGGAATACAAGTTTTCGCGCAGTTCTGAGAGAAAAAGTTTACACCTATCTCTCATCTACTCTTCTACTAGTAAAATCGATGCTCGTGAATCTCGCTAGTTTCGATCTAAAACAATGTATCCCGTTGTTTTGAGACGGAATACAAGATTTCGCGCAGTTCTGAGAGAAAAAGTTTACTCCTTTCTCTCGTCTACTCTTCGGCGACTTGTAAAATCGATGCTCGTGAATTTTGCTAGTTTCGATCTAAAGCGATGTATCCCGTTGTTTTGAGCAGGAATACAAGTTTTCGCGCAGTTCTGAGAGAAAAAGTTTACACCTTTCTCGTCTACTCTTCGGCGACTTGTAAAATCGATGCTCGTGAATTTTGCTAGTTTCGATCTAAAACGATGTATCCCGTTGTTTTGAGCCGGAATACAAGTTTTCGCGCAGTTCTGAGAGAAAAAGTTTACACCTTTCTCTCGTCTACTTTTCGACGACTAGTAAAATCGATGCTCGTGAATTTTGCTAGTTTCGATCTAAAACGATGTATCCCGTTGTTTTGAGCCGGAATACAAGTTTTCGCGCAGTTCTGAGAGAAAACGTTTACACCTTTCTCTCCTCTACTGTTCTAGTAGTAAAAGAAATGTTCGTGAATCTCGCTAGTTTCGATCTAAAACGATGTATCCCGTTGTTTCGAGCCGGAATACAAGTTTTCGAGCAGTTCTGAGAGAAAAAGTGTACACCTTTCTCTCGTCTACTCTTCGACTAGTGAAATCGATGCTCGTGAATTTTGCTAGTTTCGATCTAAAACGATGTATCCCGTTGTTTCGAGCCGGAATACAAGTTTTCGCGCAGTTCTGAGAGAAAAAGTTTACACCTATCTCTCATCTACTCTTCTACTAGTAAAATCGATGCTCGTGAATCTCGCTAGTTTCGATCTAAAACAATGTATCCCGTTGTTTTGAGACGGAATACAAGATTTCGCGCAGTTCTGAGAGAAAACGTTTACTCCTTTCTCTCGTCTACTCTTCGGCGACTTGTAAAATCGATGCTCGTGAATTTTGCTAGTTTCGATCTAAAGCGATGTATCCCGTTGTTTTGAGCCGGAATACAAGTTTTCGCGCAGTTCTGAGAGAAAAAGTTTACACCTTTCTCGTCTACTCTTCGACAACTTGTAAAATCGATGCTCGTGAATTTTGCTAGTTTCGATCTAAAACGATGTATCCCGTTGTTTTGAGCCAGAATACAAGTTTTCGCGCAGTTCTGAGAGAAAAAGTTTACACCTTTCCTCTACTCTTCGACGACTTGTAAAATCGATGCTCGTGAATTTTTCTAGTTTCGATTTAAAACGATGTATCCCGTTGTTTTGAGCCGTAATACAAGTTTTCGCGCAGTTCTGAGAGAAAAAGTTTACACCTATCTCTCATTTACTCTTCTACTAGTAAAATCGATGCTCGTGAATTTTTCTAGTTTCAATCTAAAACGATGTATTCGGTTGTTTTGAGCCGGAATACAAGTTTTCGCGCAGTTCTGAGAGAAAAAGTTTACACCTTTCTCTCGTCTACTTTTCGACGACTAGTAACATCGATGCTCGTGAATTTTGCTAGTTTCGATCTAAAACGATGTATCCCGTTGTTTTGAGCCAGAATACAAGTTTTCGCGCAGTTCTGAGAGAAAAAGTTTACACCTTTCTCTCCTCTACTCTTCGACGACTTGTAAAATCGATGCTCGTGAATTTTTCTAGTTTCGATCTAAAACGATGTATCTCGTTGTTTTGAGCCGGAATACAAGTTTTCGCGCAGTTCTGAGAGAAAAAGTTTACACCTTTCTCTCGTCTACTCTTCGACGACTTGTAAAATTGATGCTCGTGAATTCTGCTAGTTTCGATCTAAAACGATGTCCCCCGTTGTTTCGAGCCGGAATACAAGTTTTCTCGCAGTTCTGAGAGAAAACGTTTACACCTTTCTCTCGTCTACTCTTCGACGACTTGTAAAATTGATGCTCGTGAATTCTGCTAGTTTCGATCTAAAACGATGTATCCCGTTGTTTTGAGCTGGAATACAAGTTTTCGCGCAGTTCTGAGAGAAAAAGTTTACACCTCTCTCGTCTACTCTTCGACGACTCGTAAAATCGATGCTCGTGAATTTTGCTAGTTTCGATCTAAAACGATGTATCCCGTTGTTTTGAGCCGGAATACAAGTTTTCGCGCAGTTCTGAGAGAAAAAGTTTACACCTTTCTCTCCTCTACTCTTCGACGACTTGTAAAATCGATGCTCGTGAATTTTTCTAGTTTCGATCTAAAACGATGTATCCCGTTGTTTTGAGCCGGAATACAAGTTTTCGCGCAGATCTGAGAGAAAAAGTTTACACCTTTCTCTCGCCTACTCTTCGACTAGAAAAATCGATGTTCGTGAATTTTGCTAGTTTCGATCTAAAACGATGTATCCCGTTGTTTTGAGACGGAATACAAGATTTCGCGCAGTTCTGAGAGAATAAGTTTACACCTTTCTCTCGTCTACTCTTCGGCGACTTGTAAAATCGATGCTCGTGAATTTTGCTAGTTTCGATCTAAAACGATGTATCCCGTTGTTTTGAGCCGGAATACAAGTTTTCGCGCAGTTCTGAGAGAAAAAGTTTACACCTATCTCTCATTTACTCTTCTACTAGTAAAATCGATGCTCGTGAATTTTTCTAGTTTCGATCTAAAACGATGTATTCGGTTGTTTTGAGCCGGAATACAAGTTTTCGCGCAGTTCTGAGAGAAAAAGTTTACACCTTTCTCTCGTCTACTTTTCGACGACTAGTAACATCGATGCTCGTGAATTTTGCTAGTTTCGATCTAAAACGATGTATCCCGTTGTTTTGAGCCAGAATACAAGTTTTCGCGCAGTTCTGAGAGAAAAAGTTTACACCTTTCTCTCCTCTACTCTTCGACGACTTGTAAAATCGATGCTCGTGAATTTTTCTAGTTTCGATCTAAAACGATGTATCCCGTTGTTTTGAGCCGGAATACAAGTTTTCGCGCAGTTCTGAGAGAAAAATTTTACATCTTTCTCTCGTCTACTCTTCGACTAGTGAAATCGATGCTCGTGAATTTTGCTAGTTTCGATCTAAAACGATGTCCCCCGTTGTTTCGAGCCGGAATACAAGTTTTCTCGCAGTTCTGAGAGAAAAAGTTTACACCTTTCTCTCGTCTACTCTTCGACGACTTGTAAAATTGATGCTCGTGAATTCTGCTAGTTTCGATCTAAAACGATGTATCCCGTTGTTTTGAGCTGGAATACAAGTTTTCGCGCAGTTCTGAGAGAAAAAGTTTACACCTCTCTCGTCTACTCTTCGACGACTCGTAAAATCGATGCTCGTGAATTTTGCTAGTTTCGATCTAAAACGATGTATCCCGTTGTGTTGAGCCGGAATACAAGTTTTCGCGCAGTTCTGAGAGAAAAAGTTTACACCTTTCTCTCCTCTACTCTTCGACGACTTGTAAAATCGATGCTCGTGAATTTTTCTAGTTTCGATCTAAAACGATGTATCCCGTTGTTTTGAGCCGGAATACAAGTTTTCGCGCAGATCTGAGAGAAAAAGTTTACACCTTTCTCTCGCCTACTCTTCGACTAGAAAAATCGATGTTCGTGAATTTTGCTAGTTTCGATCTAAAACGATGTATCCCGTTGTTTTGAGACGGAATACAAGATTTCGCGCAGTTCTGAGAGAAAACGTTTACACCTTTCTCTCGTCTACTCTTCGACGACTTGCAAAATCGATGCTTTTAAATTTTGCTAGTTTCGATCTTAAACGATGTATCCCGTTGTTTTGAGCCGGAATACATGTTTTCGCGCTTTTCTGAGAGAAAAAGTTTACACCTTTCTCTCGTCTACTCTTCGACTAGTGAAATCGATGCTCGTGAATTTTGCTAGTTTCGATCTAAAACGATGTATCCCGTTGTTTCGAGCCGGAATACAAGTTTTCGCGCAGTTTTGAGAGAAAAATTTTACACCTTTCTCTCGTCTACTCTTCGACTAGTGAAATCGATGCTCGTGAATTTTGCTAGTTTCGATCTAAAACGATGTATCCCGTTGTTTTGAGCCGGAATACAAGTTTTCTCGCAGTTCTGAGAGAAAAAGTTTACACCTTTCTCTCGTCTACTCTTCGACGACTTGTAAAATCGATGCTCGTGAATTCTGCTAGTTTCGATATAAAACGATGTATCCCATTGTTTTGAGCCGGAAAACAAGTTTTCGCGCAGTTCTGAGAGAAAAAGTTTACACCTTTCTCTCCTACACTCTTGGAGGACTTGTAAAATCGATGCTCGTGAATTTTTCTAGTTTCGATCTAAAACGATGTATCCCGTTGTTTTGAGCCGGAATACATGTTTTCGCGCAGTTCTGAGAGAAAAAGTTTACACCTATCTCTCATCTACTCTTCTACTAGTAAAATCGATGCTCGTGAATCTCGCTAGTTTCGATCTAAAACGATGTATCCTGTTGTTTTGAGACGGAGTACAAGATTTCGCGCAGTTCGAGAGAAAAAGTTTACACCTTTCTCTCGTCTACTCTTCGGCGACTTGTAAAATCGATGCTCGTGAATTTTGCCAGTTTCGATCTAAAACGATGTATCCCGTTCTTTTGAGCCGGAATACAAGTTTTCGCGCAGATCTGAGAGAAAAAGTTTACACCTTTCTCTCGCCTACTCTTCGACTAGTAAAATCGATGTTCGTGAATTTTGCTAGTTTCGATCTAAAACGATGTATCCCGTTGTTTTGAGACGGAATACAAGATTTCGCGCAGTTATGAGAGAAAAAGTTTACACCTTTCTCTCGTCTACTCTTCGGCGACTTGTAAAATCGATGCTCGTGAATTTTGCTAGTTTCGATCTAAAACGATGTATCCCGTTGTTTTGAGCCGGAATACAAGTTTTCGCGCAGTTCTGAGAGAAAAAGTTTACACCTTTCTCTCGTCTACTTTTCGACGACTAGTAAAATCGATGCTCGTGAATTTTGCTAGTTTCGATCTAAAACGATGTATCCCGTTGTGTTGAGCCGCAATACAAGTTTTCGCGCAGTTCTGAGAGAAAACGTTTACACCTTTCTCTCCTCTACTGTTCTAGTAGTAAAAGAAATGTTCGTGAATCTCGCTAGTTTCGATCTAAAACGATGTATCCCGTTGTTTCGAGCCGGAATACTAGTTTTCGAGCAGTTCTGAGAGAAAAAGTGTACACCTTTCTCTCGTCTACTCTTCGACTAGTGAAATCGATGCTCGTGAATTTTGCTAGTTTCGATCTAAAACGATGTATCCCGTTGTTTCGAGCCGGAATACAAGTTTTCGCGCAGTTCTGAGAGAAAAAGTTTACACCTCTCTCGTCTACTCTTCGACGACTCGTAAAATCGATGCTCGTGAATTTTGCTAGTTTCGATCTAAAACGATGTATCCCGTTGTTTTGAGCCGGAATACAAGTTTTCGCGCAGTTCTGAGAGAAAAAGTTTACACCTTTCTCTCCTCTACTCTTCGACGACTTGTAAAATCGATGCTCGTGAATTTTTCTAGTTTCGATCTAAAACGATGTATCCCGTTGTTTTGAGCCGGAATACAAGTTTTCGCGCAGATCTGAGAGAAAAAGTTTACACCTTTCTCTCGCCTACTCTTCGACTAGAAAAATCGATGTTCGTGAATTTTGCTAGTTTCGATCTAAAACGATGTATCCCGTTGTTTTGAGACGGAATACAAGATTTCGCGCAGTTCTGAGAGAATAAGTTTACACCTTTCTCTCGTCTACTCTTCGGCGACTTGTAAAATCGATGCTCGTGAATTTTGCTAGTTTCGATCTAAAACGATGTATCCCGTTGTTTTGAGCCGGAATACAAGTTTTCGCGCAGTTCTGAGAGAAAAAGTTTACACCTATCTCTCATTTACTCTTCTACTAGTAAAATCGATGCTCGTGAATTTTTCTAGTTTCGATCTAAAACGATGTATTCGGTTGTTTTGAGCCGGAATACAAGTTTTCGCGCAGTTCTGAGAGAAAAAGTTTACACCTTTCTCTCGTCTACTTTTCGACGACTAGTAACATCGATGCTCGTGAATTTTGCTAGTTTCGATCTAAAACGATGTATCCCGTTGTTTTGAGCCAGAATACAAGTTTTCGCGCAGTTCTGAGAGAAAAAGTTTACACCTTTCTCTCCTCTACTCTTCGACGACTTGTAAAATCGATGCTCGTGAATTTTTCTAGTTTCGATCTAAAACGATGTATCCCGTTGTTTTGAGCCGGAATACAAGTTTTCGCGCAGTTCTGAGAGAAAAATTTTACATCTTTCTCTCGTCTACTCTTCGACTAGTGAAATCGATGCTCGTGAATTTTGCTAGTTTCGATCTAAAACGATGTCCCCCGTTGTTTCGAGCCGGAATACAAGTTTTCTCGCAGTTCTGAGAGAAAAAGTTTACACCTTTCTCTCGTCTACTCTTCGACGACTTGTAAAATTGATGCTCGTGAATTCTGCTAGTTTCGATCTAAAACGATGTATCCCGTTGTTTTGAGCTGGAATACAAGTTTTCGCGCAGTTCTGAGAGAAAAAGTTTACACCTCTCTCGTCTACTCTTCGACGACTCGTAAAATCGATGCTCGTGAATTTTGCTAGTTTCGATCTAAAACGATGTATCCCGTTGTTTTGAGCCGGAATACAAGTTTTCGCGCAGTTCTGAGAGAAAAAGTTTACACCTTTCTCTCCTCTACTCTTCGACGACTTGTAAAATCGATGCTCGTGAATTTTTCTAGTTTCGATCTAAAACGATGTATCCCGTTGTTTTGAGCCGGAATACAAGTTTTCGCGCAGATCTGAGAGAAAAAGTTTACACCTTTCTCTCGCCTACTCTTCGACTAGAAAAATCGATGTTCGTGAATTTTGCTAGTTTCGATCTAAAACGATGTATCCCGTTGTTTTGAGACGGAATACAAGATTTCGCGCAGTTCTGAGAGAAAACGTTTACACCTTTCTCTCGTCTACTCTTCGACGACTTGCAAAATCGATGCTTTTAAATTTTGCTAGTTTCGATCTTAAACGATGTATCCCGTTGTTTTGAGCCGGAATACATGTTTTCGCGCTTTTCTGAGAGAAAAAGTTTACACCTTTCTCTCGTCTACTCTTCGACTAGTGAAATCGATGCTCGTGAATTTTGCTAGTTTCGATCTAAAACGATGTATCCCGTTGTTTCGAGCCGGAATACAAGTTTTCGCGCAGTTTTGAGAGAAAAATTTTACACCTTTCTCTCGTCTACTCTTCGACTAGTGAAATCGATGCTCGTGAATTTTGCTAGTTTCGATCTAAAACGATGTATCCCGTTGTTTTGAGCCGGAATACAAGTTTTCTCGCAGTTCTGAGAGAAAAAGTTTACACCTTTCTCTCGTCTACTCTTCGACGACTTGTAAAATCGATGCTCGTGAATTCTGCTAGTTTCGATATAAAACGATGTATCCCATTGTTTTGAGCCGGAATACAAGTTTTCGCGCAGTTCTGAGAGAAAAAGTTTACACCTTTCTCTCCTACACTCTTGGAGGACTTGTAAAATCGATGCTCGTGAATTTTTCTAGTTTCGATCTAAAACGATGTATCCCGTTGTTTTGAGCCGGAATACATGTTTTCGCGCAGTTCTGAGAGAAAAAGTTTACACCTATCTCTCATCTACTCTTCTACTAGTAAAATCGATGCTCGTGAATCTCGCTAGTTTCGATCTAAAACGATGTATCCTGTTGTTTTGAGACGGAGTACAAGATTTCGCGCAGTTCGAGAGAAAAAGTTTACACCTTTCTCTCGTCTACTCTTCGGCGACTTGTAAAATCGATGCTCGTGAATTTTGCCAGTTTCGATCTAAAACGATGTATCCCGTTCTTTTGAGCCGGAATACAAGTTTTCGCGCAGATCTGAGAGAAAAAGTTTACACCTTTCTCTCGCCTACTCTTCGACTAGTAAAATCGATGTTCGTGAATTTTGCTAGTTTCGATCTAAAACGATGTATCCCGTTGTTTTGAGACGGAATACAAGATTTCGCGCAGTTATGAGAGAAAAAGTTTACACCTTTCTCTCGTCTACTCTTCGGCGACTTGTAAAATCGATGCTCGTGAATTTTGCTAGTTTCGATCTAAAACGATGTATCCCGTTGTTTTGAGCCAGAATACAAGTTTTCGCGCAGTTCTGAGAGAAAAAGTTTACACCTTTCTCTCGTCTACTTTTCGACGACTAGTAAAATCGATGCTCGTGAATTTTGCTAGTTTCGATCTAAAACGATGTATCCCGTTGTGTTGAGCCGGAATACAAGTTTTCGCGCAGTTCTGAGAGAAAACGTTTACACCTTTCTCTCCTCTACTGTTCTAGTAGTAAAAGAAATGTTCGTGAATCTCGCTAGTTTCGATCTAAAACGATGTATCCCGTTGTTTCGAGCCGGAATACTAGTTTTCGAGCAGTTCTGAGAGAAAAAGTGTACACCTTTCTCTCGTCTACTCTTCGACTAGTGAAATCGATGCTCGTGAATTTTGCTAGTTTCGATCTAAAACGATGTATCCCGTTGTTTCGAGCCGGAATACAAGTTTTCGCGCAGTTCTGAGAGAAAAAGTTTACACCTATCTCTCATCTACTCTTCTACTAGTAAAATCGATGCTCGTGAATCTCGCTAGTTTCAATCTAAAACAATGTATCCCGTTGTTTTGAGATGGAATACAAGATTTCGCGCAGTTCTGAGAGAAAAAGTTTACTCCTTTCTCTCGTCTACTCTTCGGCGACTTGTAAAATCGATGCTCGTGAATTTTGCTAGTTTCGATCTAAAGCGATGTATCCCGTTGTTTTGAGCCGGAATACAAGTTTTCGCGCAGTTCTGAGAGAAAAAGTTTACACCTTTCTCGTCTACTCTTCGACAACTTGTAAAATCGATGCTCGTGAATTTTGCTAGTTTCGATCTAAAACGATGTATCCCGTTGTTTTGAGCCAGAATACAAGTTTTCGCGCAGTTCTGAGAGAAAAAGTTTACACCTTTCCTCTACTCTTCGACGACTTGTAAAATCGATGCTCGTGAATTTTTCTAGTTTCGATTTAAAACGTTGTATCCCGTTGTTTTGAGCCGTAATACAAGTTTTCGCGCAGTTCTGAGAGAAAAAGTTTACACCTATCTCTCATTACTCTTCTACTAGTAAAATCGATGCTCGTGAATTTTTCTAGTTTCGATCTAAAACGATGTATTCGGTTGTTTTGAGCCGAAATACAAGTTTTCGCGCAGTTCTGAGAGAAAAATTTTACACCTTTCTCTCGTCTACATTTCGACGACTAGTAAAATCGATGCTCGTGAATTTTGCTAGTTTCGATCTAAAACGATGTATCCCGTTGTTTTGAGCCAGAATACAAGTTTTCGCGCAGTTCTGAGAGAAAAAGTTTACACCTTTCTCTCCTCTACTCGTCGACGACTTGTAAAATTGATGCTCGTGAATTCTGCTAGTTTCGATCTAAAACGATGTATCCCGTTGTTTTGAGCTGGAATACAAGTTTTCGCACAGTTCTGAGAGAAAAAGTTTACACCTCTCTCGTCTACTCTTCGACGACTCGTAAAATCGATGCTCGTGAATTTTGCTAGTTTCGATCTAAAACGATGTATCCCGTTGTTTTGAGCCGGAATACAAGTTTTCGCGCAGTTCTGAGAGAAAACGTTTACACCTTTCTCTCCTCTACACTTCGACGACTTGTAAAATCGATGCTCGTGAATTTTTCTCGTTTCGATCTAAAACGATGTATCCCGTTGTTTTGAGCCGGAATACAAGTTTTCGCGCAGATCTGAGAGAAAAAGTTTACACCTTTCTCTCGCCTACTCTTCGACTAGAAAAATCGATGTTCGTGAATTTTGCTAGTTTCGATCTAAAACGATGTATCCCGTTGTTTTGAGACGGAATACAAGATTTCGCGCAATTCTGAGAGAAAAAGTTTACACCTTTCTCTCGTCTACTCTTCGGCGACTTGTAAAATCGATGCTCGTGAATTTTGCTAGTTTCGATCTAAAATGATGTATCCCGTTGTTTTGAGCCGGAATACAAGTTTTCGCGCAGTTCTGAGAGAAAACGTTTACACCTTTCTCTCGTCTACTCTTCGACGACTTGCAAAATCGATGCTTTTAAATTTTGCTAGTTTCGATCTTAAACGATGTATCCCGTTGTTTTGAGCCGGAATACATGTTTTCGCGCTTTTCTGAGAGAAAACGTTTACACCTTTCTCTCGTCTACTCTTCGACTAGTGAAATCGATGCTCGTGAATTTTGCTAGTTTCGATCTAAAACGATGTATCCCGTTGTTTCGAGCCGGAATACAAGTTTTCGCGCAGTTTTGAGAGAAAAATTTTACACCTTTCTCTCGTCTACTCTTCGACTAGTGAAATCGATGCTCGTGAATTTTGCTAGTTTCGATCTAAAACGATGTATCCCGTTGTTTCGAGCCGGAATACAAGTTTTCTCGCAGTTCTGAGAGAAAAAGTTTACACCTTTCTCTCGTCTACTCTTCGACGACTTGTAAAATCGATGCTCGTGAATTCTGCTAGTTTCGATATAAAACGATGTATCCCATTGTTTTGAGCCGGAATACAAGTTTCGCGCAGTTCTGAGAGAAAAAGTTTACACCTTTCTCTCCTACACTCTTGGAGGACTTGTAAAATCGATGCTCGTGAATTTTGCTAGTTTCGATCTAAAACGATGTATCCCGTTCTTTTGAGCCGGAATACAAGTTTTCGCG
This sequence comes from Amblyomma americanum, assembly GCF_052857255.1. Taxonomy (NCBI): domain Eukaryota; kingdom Metazoa; phylum Arthropoda; class Arachnida; order Ixodida; family Ixodidae; genus Amblyomma; species Amblyomma americanum. The sequence continues at coordinate 35,514,390 of NC_135501.1, read as the reverse complement.
CAGATCTGAGAGAAAAAGTTTACACCTTTCTCTCGCCTACTCTTCGACTAGTAAAATCGATGTTCGTTAATTTTGCTAGTTTCGATCTAAAACGATGTATCCCGTTGTTTTGAGACGGAATACAAGATTTCGCGCAGTTCTGAGAGAAAAAGTTTACACCTTTCTCTCGTCTACTCTTCGGCGACTTGTAAAATCGATGCTCGTGAATTTTGCTAGTTTCGATCTAAAACGATGTATCCCATTGTTTTGAGCCGGAATACAAGTTTTCGCGCAGTTCTGAGAGAAAAAGTTTACACCTTTCTCTCGTCTACTTTTCGACGACTAGTAAAATCGATGCTCGTGAATTTTGCTAGTTTCGATCTAAAACGATGTATCCCGTTGTGTTGAGCCGAAATACAAGTTTTCGCGCAGTTCTGAGAGAAAACGTTTACACCTTTCTCTCCTCTACTGTTCTAGTAGTAAAAGAAATGTTCGTGAATCTCGCTAGTTTCGATCTAAAACGATGTATCCCGTTGTTTCGAGCCGGAATACTAGTTTTCGAGCAGTTCTGAGAGAAAAAGTGTACACCTTTCTCTCGTCTACTCTTCGACTAGTGAAATCGATGCTCGTGAATTTTGCTAGTTTCGATCTAAAACGATGTATCCCGTTGTTTCGAGCCGGAATACAAGTTTTCGCGCAGTTCTGAGAGAAAAAGTTTACACCTATCTCTCATCTACTCTTCTACTAGTAAAATCGATGCTCGTGAATCTCGCTAGTTTCGATCTAAAACAATGTATCCCGTTGTTTTGAGACGGAATACAAGATTTCGCGCAGTTCTGAGAGAAAAAGTTTACTCCTTTCTCTCGTCTACTCTTCGGCGACTTGTAAAATCGATGCTCGTGAATTTTGCTAGTTTCGATCTAAAGCGATGTATCCCGTTGTTTTGAGCCGGAATACAAGTTTTCGCGCAGTTCTGAGAGAAAAAGTTTACACCTTTCCTCTACTCTTCGACGACTTGTAAAATCGATGCTCGTGAATTTTTCTAGTTTCGATTTAAAACGTTGTATCTCGTTGTTTTGAGCCGTAATACAAGTTTTCGCGCAGTTCTGAGAGAAAAAGTTTACACCTATCTCTCATTTACTCTTCTACTAGTAAAATCGATGCTTGTGAATTTTTCTAGTTTCGATCTAAAACGATGTATTCGGTTGTTTTGAGCCGGAATACAAGTTTTCGCGCAGTTCTGAGAGAAAAATTTTACACCTTTCTCTCGTCTACATTTCGACGACTAGTAAAATCGATGCTCGTGAATTTTGCTAGTTTCGATCTAAAACGATGTATCCCGTTGTTTTGAGCCAGAATACAAGTTTTCGGGCAGTTCTGAGAGAAAAAGTTTACACCTTTCTCTCCTCTACTCGTCGACGACTTGTAAAATTGATGCTCGTGAATTCTGCTAGTTTCGATCTAAAACGATGTATCCCGTTGTTTTGAGCTGGAATACAAGTTTTCGCGCAGTTCTGAGAGAAAAAGTTTACACCTCTCTCGTCTACTCTTCGACGACTCGTAGAATCGATGCTCGTGAATTTTGCTAGTTTCGATCTAAAACGATGTATCCCGTTGTTTTGAGCCGGAATGCAAGTTTTCGCGCAGTTCTGAGAGAAAACGTTTACACCTTTCTCTCCTCTACTCTTCGACGACTTGTAAAATCGATGCTCGTGAATTTTTCTCGTTTCGATCTAAAACGATGTATCCCGTTGTTTTGAGCCGGAATACAAGTTTTCGCGCAGATCTGAGAGAAAAAGTTTACACCTTTCTCTCGCCTACTCTTCGACTAGAAAAATCGATGTTCGTGAATTTTGCTAGTTTCGATCTAAAACGATGTATCCCGTTGTTTTGAGACGGAATACAAGATTTCGCGCAGTTCTGAGAGAAAAAGTTTACACCTTTCTCTCGTCTACTCTTCGGCGACTTGTAAAATCGATGCTCGTGAATTTTGCTAGTTTCGATCTAAAACGATGTATCCCGTTGTTTTGAGCCGGAATACAAGTTTTCGCGCAGTTCTGAGAGAAAACGTTTACACCTTTCTCTCGTCTACTCTTCGACGACTTGCAAAATCGATGCTTTTAAATTTTGCTAGTTTCGATCCTAAACGATGTATCCCGTTGTTTTGAGCCAGAATACATGTTTTCGCGCTTTTCTGAGAGAAAACGTTTACACCTTTCTCTCGTCTACTCTTCGACTAGTGAAATCGATGCTCGTGAATTTTGCTAGTTTCGATCTAAAACGATGTATCCCGTTGTTTCGAGCCGGAATACAAGTTTTCGCGCAGTTTTGAGAGAAAAATTTTACACCTTTCTCTCGTCTACTCTTCGACTAGTGAAATCGATGCTCGTGAATTTTGCTAGTTTCGATCTAAAACGATGTATCCCGTTGTTTCGAGCCGGAATACAAGTTTTCTCGCAGTTCTGAGAGAAAAATTTTACATCTTTCTCTCGTCTACTCTTCGACGACTTGTAAAATCGATGCTCGTGAATTCTGCTAGTTTCGATATAAAACGATGTATCCCATTGTTTCGAGCCGGAATACAAGTTTTCGCGCAGTTCTGAGAGAAAAATTTTACATCTTTCTCTCGTCTACTCTTCGACTAGTGAAATCGATGCTCGTGAATTTTGCTAGTTTCGATCTAAAACGATGTCCCCCGTTGTTTCGAGCCGGAATACAAGTTTTCTCGCAGTTCTGAGAGAAAAAGTTTACACCTTTCTCTCGTCTACTCTTCGACGACTTGTAAAATTGATGCTCGTGAATTCTGCTAGTTTCGATCTAAAACGATGTATCCCGTTGTTTTGAGCTGGAATACAAGTTTTCGCGCAGTTCTGAGAGAAAAAGTTTACACCTCTCTCGTCTACTCTTCGACGACTCGTAAAATCGATGCTCGTGAATTTTGCTAGTTTCGATCTAAAACGATGTATCCCGTTGTTTTGAGCCGGAATACAAGTTTTCGCGCAGTTCTGAGAGAAAAAGTTTACACCTTTCTCTCCTCTACTCTTCGACGACTTGTAAAATCGATGCTCGTGAATTTTTCTAGTTTCGATCTAAAACGATGTATCCCGTTGTTTTGAGCCGGAATACAAGTTTTCGCGCAGATCTGAGAGAAAAAGTTTACACCTTTCTCTCGCCTACTCTTCGACTAGAAAAATCGATGTTCGTGAATTTTGCTAGTTTCGATCTAAAACGATGTATCCCGTTGTTTTGAGACGGAATACAAGATTTCGCGCAGTTCTGAGAGAAAACGTTTACACCTTTCTCTCGTCTACTCTTCGACGACTTGCAAAATCGATGCTTTTAAATTTTGCTAGTTTCGATCTTAAACGATGTATCCCGTTGTTTTGAGCCGGAATACATGTTTTCGCGCTTTTCTGAGAGAAAAAGTTTACACCTTTCTCTCGTCTACTCTTCGACTAGTGAAATCGATGCTCGTGAATTTTGCTAGTTTCGATCTAAAACGATGTATCCCGTTGTTTCGAGCCGGAATACAAGTTTTCGCGCAGTTTTGAGAGAAAAATTTTACACCTTTCTCTCGTCTACTCTTCGACTAGTGAAATCGATGCTCGTGAATTTTGCTAGTTTCGATCTAAAACGATGTATCCCGTTGTTTCGAGCCGGAATACAAGTTTTCTCGCAGTTCTGAGAGAAAAAGTTTACACCTTTCTCTCGTCTACTCTTCGACGACTTGTAAAATCGATGCTCGTGAATTCTGCTAGTTTCGATATAAAACGATGTATCCCATTGTTTTGAGCCGGAATACAAGTTTTCGCGCAGTTCTGAGAGAAAAAGTTTACACCTTTCTCTCCTACACTCTTGGAGGACTTGTAAAATCGATGCTCGTGAATTTTTCTAGTTTCGATCTAAAACGATGTATCCCGTTGTTTTGAGCCGGAATACATGTTTTCGCGCAGTTCTGAGAGAAAAAGTTTACACCTATCTCTCATCTACTCTTCTACTAGTAAAATCGATGCTCGTGAATCTCGCTAGTTTCGATCTAAAACGATGTATCCTGTTGTTTTGAGACGGAGTACAAGATTTCGCGCAGTTCGAGAGAAAAAGTTTACACCTTTCTCTCGTCTACTCTTCGGCGACTTGTAAAATCGATGCTCGTGAATTTTGCTAGTTTCGATCTAAAACGATGTATCCCGTTCTTTTGAGCCGGAATACAAGTTTTCGCGCAGATCTGAGAGAAAAAGTTTACACCTTTCTCTCGCCTACTCTTCGACTAGTAAAATCGATGTTCGTGCATTTTGCTAGTTTCGATCTAAAACGATGTATCCCGTTGTTTTGAGACGGAATACAAGATTTCGCGCAGTTATGAGAGAAAAAGTTTACACCTTTCTCTCGTCTACTCTTCGGCGACTTGTAAAATCGATGCTCGTGAATTTTGCTAGTTTCGATCTAAAACGATGTATCCCGTTGTTTTGAGCCGGAATACAAGTTTTCGCGCAGTTCTGAGAGAAAAAGTTTACACCTTTCTCTCGTCTACTTTTCGACGACTAGTAAAATCGATGCTCGTGAATTTTGCTAGTTTCGATCTAAAACGATGTATCCCGTTGTGTTGAGCCGGAATACAAGTTTTCGCGCAGTTCTGAGAGAAAACGTTTACACCTTTCTCTCCTCTACTGTTCTAGTAGTAAAAGAAATGTTCGTGAATCTCGCTAGTTTCGATCTAAAACGATGTATCCCGTTGTTTCGAGCCGGAATACTAGTTTTCGAGCAGTTCTGAGAGAAAAAGTGTACACCTTTCTCTCGTCTACTCTTCGACTAGTGAAATCGATGCTCGTGAATTTTGCTAGTTTCGATCTAAAACGATGTATCCCGTTGTTTCGAGCCGGAATACAAGTTTTCGCGCAGTTCTGAGAGAAAAAGTTTACACCTATCTCTCATCTACTCTTCTACTAGTAAAATCGATGCTCGTGAATCTCGCTAGTTTCGATCTAAAACAATGTATCCCGTTGTTTTGAGACGGAATACAAGATTTCGCGCAGTTCTGAGAGAAAAAGTTTACTCCTTTCTCTCGTCTACTCTTCGGCGACTTGTAAAATCGATGCTCGTGAATTTTGCTAGTTTCGATCTAAAGCGATGTATCCCGTTGTTTTGAGCCGGAATACAAGTTTTCGCGCAGTTCTGAGAGAAAAAGTTTACACCTTTCCTCTACTCTTCGACGACTTGTAAAATCGATGCTCGTGAATTTTTCTAGTTTCGATTTAAAACGTTGTATCCCGTTGTTTTGAGCCGTAATACAAGTTTTCGCGCAGTTCTGAGAGAAAAAGTTTACACCTATCTCTCATTACTCTTCTACTAGCAAAAATCGATGCTCGTGAATTTTTCTAGTTTCGATCTAAAACGATGTATTCGGTTGTTTTGAGCCGGAATACAAGTTTTCGCGCAGTTCTGAGAGAAAAATTTTACACCTTTCTCTCGTCTACATTTCGACGACTAGTAAAATCGATGCTCGTGAATTTTGCTAGTTTCGATCTAAAACGATGTATCCTGTTGTTTTGAGCCAGAATACAAGTTTTCGCGCAGTTCTGAGAGAAAAAGTTTACACCTTTCTCTCCTCTACTCGTCGACGACTTGTAAAATTGATGCTCGTGAATTCTGCTAGTTTCGATCTAAAACGATGTATCCCGTTGTTTTGAGCTGGAATACAAGTTTTCGCACAGTTCTGAGAGAAAAAGTTTACACCTCTCTCGTCTACTCTTCGACGACTCGTAAAATCGATGCTCGTGAATTTTGCTAGTTTCGATCTAAAACGATGTATCCCGTTGTTTTGAGCCGGAATACAAGTTTTCGCGCAGTTCTGAGAGAAAACGTTTACACCTTTCTCTCCTCTACACTTCGACGACTTGTAAAATCGATGCTCGTGAATTTTTCTCGTTTCGATCTAAAACGATGTATCCCGTTGTTTTGAGCCGGAATACAAGTTTTCGCGCAGATCTGAGAGAAAAAGTTTACACCTTTCTCTCGCCTACTCTTCGACTAGAAAAATCGATGTTCGTGAATTTTGCTAGTTTCGATCTAAAACGATGTATCCCGTTGTTTTGAGACGGAATACAAGATTTCGCGCAATTCTGAGAGAAAAAGTTTACACCTTTCTCTCGTCTACTCTTCGGCGACTTGTAAAATCGATGCTCGTGAATTTTGCTAGTTTCGATCTAAAATGATGTATCCCGTTGTTTTGAGCCGGAATACAAGTTTTCGCGCAGTTCTGAGAGAAAACGTTTACACCTTTCTCTCGTCTACTCTTCGACGACTTGCAAAATCGATGCTTTTAAATTTTGCTAGTTTCGATCTTAAACGATGTATCCCGTTGTTTTGAGCCGGAATACATGTTTTCGCGCTTTTCTGAGAGAAAACGTTTACACCTTTCTCTCGTCTACTCTTCGACTAGTGAAATCGATGCTCGTGAATTTTGCTAGTTTCGATCTAAAACGATGTATCCCGTTGTTTCGAGCCGGAATACAAGTTTTCGCGCAGTTTTGAGAGAAAAATTTTACACCTTTCTCTCGTCTACTCTTCGACTAGTGAAATCGATGCTCGTGAATTTTGCTAGTTTCGATCTAAAACGATGTATCCCGTTGTTTCGAGCCGGAATACAAGTTTTCTCGCAGTTCTGAGAGAAAAAGTTTACACCTTTCTCTCGTCTACTCTTCGACGACTTGTAAAATCGATGCTCGTGAATTCTGCTAGTTTCGATATAAAACGATGTATCCCATTGTTTTGAGCCGGAATACAAGTTTCGCGCAGTTCTGAGAGAAAAAGTTTACACCTTTCTCTCCTACACTCTTGGAGGACTTGTAAAATCGATGCTCGTGAATTTTTCTAGTTTCGATCTAAAACGATGTATCCCGTTGTTTTGAGCCGGAATACATGTTTTCGCGCAGTTCTGAGAGAAAAAGTTTACACCTATCTCTCATCTACTCTTCTACTAGTAAAATCGATGCTCGTGAATCTCGCTAGTTTCGATCTAAAACGATGTATCCTGTTGTTTTGAGACGGAGTACAAGATTTCGCGCAGTTCGAGAGAAAAAGTTTACACCTTTCTCTCGTCTACTCTTCGACGACTTGTAAAATCGATGCTCGTGAATTCTGCTAGTTTCGATATAAAACGATGTATCCCATTGTTTTGAGCCGGAATACAAGTTTTCGCGCAGTGCTGAGAGAAAAAGTTTACACCTTTCTCTCCTACACTCTTGGAGGACTTGTAAAATCGATGCTCGTGAATTTTTCTAGTTTCGATCTAAAACGATGTATCCCGTTGGGTTGAGCCGGAATACATGTTTTCGCGCAGTTCTGAGAGAAAAAGTTTACACCTATCTCTCATCTACTCTTCTACTAGTAAAATCGATGCTCGTGAATCTCGCTAGTTTCGATCTAAAACGATGTATCCTGTTGTTTTGAGCTGGAATACAAGTTTTCGCACAGTTCTGAGAGAAAAAGTTTACACCTCTCTCGTCTACTCTTCGACGACTCGTAAAATCGATGCTCGTGAATTTTGCTAGTTTCGATCTAAAACGATGTATCCCGTTGTTTTGAGCCGGAATACAAGTTTTCGCGCAGTTCTGAGAGAAAACGTTTACACCTTTCTCTCCTCTACACTTCGACGACTTGTAAAATCGATGCTCGTGAATTTTTCTCGTTTCGATCTAAAACGATGTATCCCGTTGTTTTGAGCCGGAATACAAGTTTTCGCGCAGATCTGAGAGAAAAAGTTTACACCTTTCTCTCGCCTACTCTTCGACTAGAAAAATCGATGTTCGTGAATTTTGCTAGTTTCGATCTAAAACGATGTATCCCGTTGTTTTGAGACGGAATACAAGATTTCGCGCAATTCTGAGAGAAAAAGTTTACACCTTTCTCTCGTCTACTCTTCGGCGACTTGTAAAATCGATGCTCGTGAATTTTGCTAGTTTCGATCTAAAATGATGTATCCCGTTGTTTTGAGCCGGAATACAAGTTTTCGCGCAGTTCTGAGAGAAAACGTTTACACCTTTCTCTCGTCTACTCTTCGACGACTTGCAAAATCGATGCTTTTAAATTTTGCTAGTTTCGATCTTAAACGATGTATCCCGTTGTTTTGAGCCGGAATACATGTTTTCGCGCTTTTCTGACAGAAAACGTTTACACCTTTCTCTCGTCTACTCTTCGACTAGTGAAATCGATGCTCGTGAATTTTGCTAGTTTCGATCTAAAACGATGTATCCCGTTGTTTCGAGCCGGAATACAAGTTTTCGCGCAGTTTTGAGAGAAAAATTTTACACCTTTCTCTCGTCTACTCTTCGACTAGTGAAATCGATGCTCGTGAATTTTGCTAGTTTCGATCTAAAACGATGTATCCCGTTGTTTCGAGCCGGAATACAAGTTTTCTCGCAGTTCTGAGAGAAAAAGTTTACACCTTTCTCTCGTCTACTCTTCGACGACTTGTAAAATCGATGCTCGTGAATTCTGCTAGTTTCGATATAAAACGATGTATCCCATTGTTTTGAGCCGGAATACAAGTTTCGCGCAGTTCTGAGAGAAAAAGTTTACACCTTTCTCTCCTACACTCTTGGAGGACTTGTAAAATCGATGCTCGTGAATTTTTCTAGTTTCGATCTAAAACGATGTATCCCGTTGTTTTGAGCCGGAATACATGTTTTCGCGCAGTTCTGAGAGAAAAAGTTTACACCTATCTCTCATCTACCCTTCTACTAGTAAAATCGATGCTCGTGAATCTCGCTAGTTTCGATCTAAAACGATGTATCCTGTTGTTTTGAGACGGAGTACAAGATTTCGCGCAGTTCGAGAGAAAAAGTTTACACCTTTCCTCTACTCTTCGACGACTTGTAAAATCGATGCTCGTGAATTTTTCTAGTTTCGATTTAAAACGTTGTATCCCGTTGTTTTGAGCCGGAATACAAGTTTTCGCGCAGATCTGAGAGAAAAAGTTTACACCTTTCTCTCGCCTACTCTTCGACTAGAAAAATCGATGTTCGTGAATTTTGCTAGTTTCGATCTAAAACGATGTATCCCGTTGTTTTGAGACGGAATACAAGATTTCGCGCAATTCTGAGAGAAAAAGTTTACACCTTTCTCTCGTCTACTCTTCGGCGACTTGTAAAATCGATGCTCGTGAATTTTGCTAGTTTCGATCTAAAATGATGTATCCCGTTGTTTTGAGCCGGAATACAAGTTTTCGCGCAGTTCTGAGAGAAAACGTTTACACCTTTCTCTCGTCTACTCTTCGACGACTTGCAAAATCGATGCTTTTAAATTTTGCTAGTTTCGATCTTAAACGATGTATCCCGTTGTTTTGAGCCGGAATACATGTTTTCGCGCTTTTCTGAGAGAAAACGTTTACACCTTTCTCTCGTCTACTCTTCGACTAGTGAAATCGATGCTCGTGAATTTTGCTAGTTTCGATCTAAAACGATGTATCCCGTTGTTTCGAGCCGGAATACAAGTTTTCGCGCAGTTTTGAGAGAAAAATTTTCCACCTTTCTCTCGTCTACTCTTCGACTAGTGAAATCGATGCTCGTGAATTTTGCTAGTTTCGATCTAAAACGATGTATCCCGTTGTTTCGAGCCGGAATACAAGTTTTCTCGCAGTTCTGAGAGAAAAAGTTTACACCTTTCTCTCGTCTACTCTTCGACGACTTGTAAAATCGATGCTCGTGAATTCTGCTAGTTTCGATATAAAACGATGTATCCCATTGTTTTGAGCCGGAATACAAGTTTCGCGCAGTTCTGAGAGAAAAAGTTTACACCTTTCTCTCCTACACTCTTGGAGGACTTGTAAAATCGATGCTCGTGAATTTTTCTAGTTTCGATCTAAAACGATGTATCCCGTTGTTTTGAGCCGGAATACATGTTTTCGCGCAGTTCTGAGAGAAAAAGTTTACACCTATCTCTCATCTACTCTTCTACTAGTAAAATCGATGCTCGTGAATATCGCTAGTTTCGATCTAAAACGATGTATCCTGTTGTTTTGAGACGGAGTACAAGATTTCGCGCAGTTCGAGAGAAAAAGTTTACACCTTTCTCTCGTCTACTCTTCGGCGACTTGTAAAATCGATGCTCGTGAATTTTGCTAGTTTCGATCTAAAACGATGTATCCCGTTCTTTTGAGCCGGAATACAAGTTTTCGCGCAGATCTGAGAGAAAAAGTTTACACCTTTCTCTCGCCTACTCTTCGACTAGTAAAATCGATGTTCGTGAATTTTGCTAGTTTCGATCTAAAACGATGTATCCCGTTGTTTTGAGACGGAATACAAGATTTCGCGCAGTTCTGAGAGAAAAAGTTTACACCTTTCTCTCGTCTACTCTTCGGCGACTTGTAAAATCGATGCTCGTGAATTTTGCTAGTTTCGATCTAAAACGATGTATCCCGTTGTTTTGAGCCGGAATACAAGTTTTCGCGCAGTTCTGAGAGAAAAAGTTTACACCTTTCTCTCGTCTACTTTTCGACGACTAGTAAAATCGATGCTCGTGAATTTTGCTAGTTTCGATCTAAAACGATGTATCCCGTTGTGTTGAGCCGAAATACAAGTTTTCGCGCAGTTCTGAGAGAAAACGTTTACACCTTTCTCTCCTCTACTGTTCTAGTAGTAAAAGAAATGTTCGTGAATCTCGCTAGTTTCGATCTAAAACGATGTATCCCGTTGTTTCGAGCCGGAATACTAGTTTTCGAGCAGTTCTGAGAGAAAAAGTTTACACCTTTCTCGTCTACTCTTCGACAACTTGTAAAATCGATGCTCGTGAATTCTGCTAGTTTCGATCTAAAACGATGTATCCCGTTGTTTTGAGCCAGAATACAAGTTTTCGCGCAGTTCTGAGAGAAAAAGTTTACACCTTTCCTCTACTCTTCGACGACTTGTAAAATCGATGCTCGTGAATTTTTCTAGTTTCGATTTAAAACGTTGTATCTCGTTGTTTTGAGCCGTAATACAAGTTTTCGCGCAGTTCTGAGAGAAAAAGTTTACACCTATCTCTCATTTACTCTTCTACTAGTAAAATCGATGCTCGTGAATTTTTCTAGTTTCAATCTAAAACGATGTATTCGGTTGTTTTGAGCCGGAATACAAGTTTTCGCGCAGTTCTGAGAGAAAAATTTTACACCTTTCTCTCGTCTACATTTCGACGACTAGTAAAATCGATGCTCGTGAATTTTGCTAGTTTCGATCTAAAACGATGTATCCCGTTGTTTTGAGCCAGAATACAAGTTTTCGCGCAGTTCTGAGAGAAAAAGTTTACACCTTTCTCTCCTCTACTCGTCGACGACTTGTAAAATTGATGCTCGTGAATTCTGCTAGTTTCGATCTAAAACGATGTATCCCGTTGTTTTGAGCTGGAATACAAGTTTTCGCGCAGTTCTGAGAGAAAAAGTTTACACCTCTCTCGTCTACTCTTCGACGACTCGTAAAATCGATGCTCGTGAATTTTGCTAGTTTCGATCTAAAACGATGTATCCCGTTGTTTTGAGCCGGAATACAAGTTTTCGCGCAGTTCTGAGAGAAAACGTTTACACCTTTCTCTCCTCTACTCTTCGACGACTTGTAAAATCGATGCTCGTGAATTTTTCTCGTTTCGATCTAAAACGATGTATCCCGTTGTTTTGAGCCGGAATACAAGTTTTCGCGCAGATCTGAGAGAAAAAGTTTACACCTTTCTCTCGCCTACTCTTCGACTAGAAAAATCGATGTTCGTGAATTTTGCTAGTTTCGATCTAAAACGATGTATCCCGTTGTTTTGAGACGGAATACAAGATTTCGCGCAGTTCTGAGAGAAAAAGTTTACACCTTTCTCTCGTCTACTCTTCGGCGACTTGTAAAATCGATGCTCGTGAATTTTGCTAGTTTCGATCTAAAACGATGTATCCCGTTGTTTTGAGCCGGAATACAAGTTTTCGCGCAGTTCTGAGAGAAAACGTTTACACCTTTCTCTCGTCTACTCTTCGACGACTTGCAAAATCGATGCTTTTAAATTTTGCTAGTTTCGATCTTAAACGATGTATCCCGTTGTTTTGAGCCAGAATACATGTTTTCGCGCTTTTCTGAGAGAAAACGTTTACACCTTTCTCTCGTCTACTCTTCGACTAGTGAAATCGATGCTCGTGAATTTTGCTAGTTTCGATCTAAAACGATGTATCCCGTTGTTTCGAGCCGGAATACAAGTTTTCGCGCAGTTTTGAGAGAAAAATTTTACACCTTTCTCTCGTCTACTCTTCGACTAGTGAAATCGATGCTCGTGAATTTTGCTAGTTTCGATCTAAAACGATGTATCCCGTTGTTTCGAGCCGGAATACAAGTTTTCTCGCAGTTCTGAGAGAAAAAGTTTACACCTTTCTCTCGTCTACTCTTCGACGACTTGTAAAATCGATGCTCGTGAATTCTGCTAGTTTCGATATAAAACGATGTATCCCATTGTTTTGAGCCGGAATACAAGTTTCGCGCAGTTCTGAGAGAAAAAGTTTACACCTTTCTCTCCTACACTCTTGGAGGACTTGTAAAATCGATGCTCGTGAATTTTTCTAGTTTCGATCTAAAACGATGTATCCCGTTGTTTTGAGCCGGAATACATGTTTTCGCGCAGTTCTGAGAGAAAAAGTTTACACCTATCTCTCATCTACTCTTCTACTAGTAAAATCGATGCTCGTGAATCTCGCTAGTTTCGATCTAAAACGATGTATCCTGTTGTTTTGAGACGGAGTACAAGATTTCGCGCAGTTCGAGAGAAAAAGTTTACACCTTTCTCTCGTCTACTCTTCGACGACTTGCAAAATCGATGCTTTTAAATTTTGCTAGTTTCGATCTTAAACGATGTATCCCGTTGTTTTGAGCCAGAATACATGTTTTCGTGCTTTTCTGAGAGAAAACGTTTACACCTTTCTCTCGTCTACTCTTCGACTAGTGAAATCGATGCTCGTGAATTTTGCTAGTTTCGATCTAAAACGATGTATCCCGTTGTTTCGAGCCGGAATACAAGTTTTCGCGCAGTTTTGAGAGAAAAATTTTACACCTTTCTCTCGTCTACTCTTCGACTAGTGAAATCGATGCTCGTGAATTTTGCTAGTTTCGATCTAAAACGATGTATCCCGTTGTTTCGAGCCGGAATACAAGATTTCGCGCAGTTCTGAGAGAAAAAGTTTACACCTTTCTCTCGTCTACTCTTCGGCGACTTGTAAAACGATGCTCGTGAATTTTTCTAGTTTCGATCTAAAACGATGTATCCCTTTGTTTTGAGCCGGAATACATGTTTTCGCGCAGTTCTGAGAGAAAAAGTTTACACCTATCTCTCATCTACTCTTCTACTAGTAAAATCGATGCTCGTGAATCTCGCTAGTTTCGATCTAAAACGATGTATCCTGTTGTTTTGAGACGGAGTACAAGATTTCGCGCAGTTCGAGAGAAAAAGTTTACACCTTTCTCTCGTCTACTCTTCGGCGACTTGTAAAATCGATGCTCGTGAATTTTGCTAGTTTCGATCTAAAACGATGTATCCCGTTCTTTTGAGCCGGAATACAAGTTTTCGCGCAGATCTGAGAGAAAAAGTTTACACCTTTCTCTCGCCTACTCTTCGACTAGTAAAATCGATGTTCGTGAATTTTGCTAGTTTCGATCTACAACGATGTATCCCGTTGTTTCGAGACGGAATACAAGATTTCGCGCAGTTCTGAGAGAAAAAGTTTACACCTTTCTCTCGTCTACTCTTCGGCGACTTGTAAAATCGATGCTCGTGAATTTTGCTAGTTTCGATCTTAAACGATGTATCCCGTTGTTTTGAGCCGGAATACAAGTTTTCGCGCAGTTCTGAGAGAAAAAGTTTACACCTTTCTCTCGTCTACTTTTCGACGACTAGTAAAATCGATGCTCGTGAATTTTGCTAGTTTCGATCTAAAACGATGTATCCCGTTGTGTTGAGCCGGAATACAAGTTTTCGCGCAGTTCTGAGAGAAAACGTTTACACCTTTCTCTCCTCTACTGTTCTAGTAGTAAAAGAAATGTTCGTGAATCTCGCTAGTTTCGATCTAAAACGATGTATCCCGTTGTTTCGAGCCGGAATACAAGTTTTCGAGCAGTTCTGAGAGAAAAAGTGTACACCTTTCTCTCGTCTACTCTTCGACTAGTGAAATCGATGCTCGTGAATTTTGCTAGTTTCGATCTAAAACGATGTATCCCGTTGTTCCGAGCCGGAATACAAGTTTTCGCGCAGTTCTGAGAGAAAAAGTTTACACCTATCTCTCATCTACTCTTCTACTAGTAAAATCGATGCTCGTGAATCTCGCTAGTTTCGATCTAAAACAATGTATCCCGTTGTTTTGAGACGGAATACAAGATTTCGCGCAGTTCTGAGAGAAAAAGTTTACTCCTTTCTCTCGTCTACTCTTCGGCGACTTGTAAAATCGATGCTCGTGAATTTTGCTAGTTTCGATCTAAAGCGATGTATCCCGTTGTTTTGAGCCGGAATACAAGTTTTCGCGCAGTTCTGAGAGAAAAAGTTTACACCTTTCTCGTCTACTCTTCGACAACTTGTAAAATCGATGCTCGTGAATTTTGCTAGTTTCGATCTAAAACGATGTATCCCGTTGTTTTGAGCCAGAATACAAGTTTTCGCGCAGTTCTGAGAGAAAAAGTTTACACCTTTCCTCTACTCTTCGACGACTTGTAAAATCGATGCTCGTGAATTTTTCTAGTTTCGATTTAAAACGTTGTATCCCGTTGTTTTGAGCCGTAATACAAGTTTTCGCGCAGTTCTGAGAGAAAAAGTTTACACCTATCTCTCATTTACTCTTCTACTAGTAAAATCGATGCTCGTGAATTTTTCTAGTTTCGATCTAAAACGATGTATTCGGTTGTTTTGAGCCGAAATACAAGTTTTCGCGCAGTTCTGAGAGAAAAATTTTACACCTTTCTCTCGTCTACTTTTCGACGACTAGTAAAATCGATGCTCGTGAATTTTGCTAGTTTCGATCTAAAACGATGTATCCCGTTGTTTTGAGCCAGAATACAAGTTTTCGCGCAGTTCTGAGAGAAAAAGTGTGCACCTTTCTCTCGTCTACTCTTCGACTAGTGAAATCGATGCTCGTGAATTTTGCTAGTTTCGATCTAAAACGATGTATCCCGTTGTTTCGAGCCGGAATACAAGTTTTCTCGCAGTTCTGAGAGAAAAAGTTTACACCTTTCTTTCGTCTACTCTTCGACGACTTGTAAAATCGACGCTCGTGAATACTGCTAGTTTTGATCTAAAACGATGTATCCCATTGTTTTGAGCCGGAATACAAGTTTTCGCGCAGTTCTGAGAGAAAACGTTTACACCTTTCTCTCCTCTACTGTTCTAGTAGTAAAAGAAATGTTCGTGAATCTCGCTAGTTTCGATCTAAAACGATGTATCCCGTTGTTTCGAGCCGGAATACTAGTTTTCGAGCAGTTCTGAGAGAAAACGTGTACACCTTTCTCTCGTCTACTCTTCGACTAGTGAAATCGATGCTCGTGAATTTTGCTAGTTTCGATCTAAAACGATGTATCCCGTTGTTTCGAGCCGGAATACAAGTTTTCGCGCAGTTCTGAGAGAAAAAGTTTACACCTATCTCTCATCTACTCTTCTACTAGTAAAATCGATGCTCGTGAATCTCGCTAGTTTCGATCTAAAACAATGTATCCCGTTGTTTTGAGACGGAATACAAGATTTCGCGCAGTTCTGAGAGAAAAAGTTTACTCCTTTCTCTCGTCTACTCTTCGGCGACTTGTAAAATCGATGCTCGTGAATTTTGCTAGTTTCGATCTAAAGCGATGTATCCCGTTGTTTTGAGCCGGAATACAAGTTTTCGCGCAGTTCTGAGAGAAAAAGTTTACACCTTTCTCGTCTACTCTTCGACAACTTGTAAAATCGATGCTCGTGAATTTTGCTAGTTTCGATCTAAAACGATGTATCCCGTTGTTTTGAGCCAGAATACAAGTTTTCGCGCTGTTCTGAGAGAAAAAGTTTACACCTTTCCTCTACTCTTCGACGACTTGTAAAATCGATGCTCGTGAATTTTTCTAGTTTCGATTTAAAACGTTGTATCCCGTTGTTTTGAGCCGTAATACAAGTTTTCGCGCAGTTCTGAGAGAAAAAGTTTACACCTATCTCTCATTACTCTTCTACTAGTAAACTCGATGCTCGTGAATTTTTCTAGTTTCGATCTAAAACGATGTATTCGGTTGTTTTGAGCCGGAATACAAGTTTTCGCGCAGTTCTGAGAGAAAAATTTTACACCTTTCTCTCGTCTACATTTCGACGACTAGTAAAATCGATGCTCGTGAATTTTGCTAGTTTCGATCTAAAACGATGTATCCCGTTGTTTTGAGCCAGAATACAAGTTTTCGCGCAGTTCTGAGAGAAAAAGTTTACACCTTTCTCTCCTCTACTCGTCGACGACTTGTAAAATTGATGCTCGTGAATTCTGCTAGTTTCGATCTAAAACGATGTATCCCGTTGTTTTGAGCTGGAATACAAGTTTTCGCACAGTTCTGAGAGAAAAAGCTTACACCTCTCTCGTCTACTCTTCGACGACTCGTAAAATCGATGCTCGTGAATTTTGCTAGTTTCGATCTAAAACGATGTATCCCGTTGTTTTGAGCCGGAATACAAGTTTTCGCGCAGTTCTGAGAGAAAACGTTTACACCTTTCTCTCCTCTACACTTCGACGACTTGTAAAATCGATGCTCGTGAATTTTTCTCGTTTCGATCTAAAACGATGTATCCCGTTGTTTTGAGCCGGAATACAAGTTTTCGCGCAGATCTGAGAGAAAAAGTTTACACCTTTCTCTCGCCTACTCTTCGACTAGAAAAATCGATGTTCGTGAATTTTGCTAGTTTCGATCTAAAACGATGTATCCCGTTGTTTTGAGACGGAATACAAGATTTCGCGCAGTTCTGAGAGAAAAAGTTTACACCTTTCTCTCGTCTACTCTTCGGCGACTTGTAAAATCGATGCTCGTGAATTTTGCTAGTTTCGATCTAAAATGATGTATCCCGTTGTTTTGAGCCGGAATACAAGTTTTCGCGCAGTTCTGAGAGAAAACGTTTACACCTTTCTCTCGTCTACTCTTCGACGACTTGCAAAATCGATGCTTTTAAATTTTGCTAGTTTCGATCTTAAACGATGTATCCCGTTGTTTTGAGCCGGAATACATGTTTTCGCGCTTTTCTGAGAGAAAACGTTTACACCTTTCTCTCGTCTACTCTTCGACTAGTGAAATCGATGCTCGTGAATTTTGCTAGTTTCGATCTAAAACGATGTATCCCGTTGTTTCGAGCCGGAATACAAGTTTTCGCGCAGTTTTGAGAGAAAAATTTTACACCTTTCTCTCGTCTACTCTTCGACTAGTGAAATCGATGCTCGAGAATTTTGCTAGTTTCGATCTAAAACGATGTATCCCGTTGTTTCGAGCCGGAATACAAGTTTTCTCGCAGTTCTGAGAGAAAAAGTTTACACCTTTCTCTCGTCTACTCTTCGACGACTTGTAAAATCGATGCTCGTGAATTCTGCTAGTTTCGATATAAAACGATGTATCCCATTGTTTTGAGCCGGAATACAAGTTTCGCGCAGTTCTGAGAGAAAAAGTTTACACCTTTCTCTCCTACACTCTTGGAGGACTTGTAAAATCGATGCTCGTGAATTTTTCTAGTTTCGATCTAAAACGATGTATCCCGTTGTTTTGAGCCGGAATACATGTTTTCGCGCAGTTCTGAGAGAAAAAGTTTACACCTATCTCTCATCTACTCTTCTACTAGTAAAATCGATGCTCGTGAATCTCGCTAGTTTCGATCTAAAACGATGTATCCTGTTGTTTTGAGACGGAGTACAAGATTTCGCGCAGTTCGAGAGAAAAAGTTTACACCTTTCTCTCGTCTACTCTTCGACGACTTGTAAAATCGATGCTCGTGAATTCTGCTAGTTTCGATATAAAACGATGTATCCCATTGTTTTGAGCCGGAATACAAGTTTTCGCGCAGTTCTGAGAGAAAAAGTTTACACCTTTCTCTCCTACACTCTTGGAGGACTTGTAAAATCGATGCTCGTGAATTTTTCTAGTTTCGATCTAAAACGATGTATCCCGTTGTTTTGAGCCGGAATACATGTTTTCGCGCAGTTCTGAGAGAAAAAGTTTACACCTATCTCTCATCTACTCTTCTACTAGTAAAATCGATGCTCGTGAATCTCGCTAGTTTCGATCTAAAACGATGTATCCTGTTGTTTTGAGACGGAGTACAAGATTTCGCGCAGTTCGAGAGAAAAAGTTTACACCTTTCTCTCGTCTACTCTTCGGCGACTTGTAAAATCGATGCTCGTGAATTTTGCTAGTTTCGATCTAAAACGATGTATCCCGTTCTTTTGAGCCGGAATACAAGTTTTCGCGCAGATCTGAGAGAAAAAGTTTACACCTTTCTCTCGCCTACTCTTCGACTAGTAAAATCGATGTTCGTGAATTTTGCTAGTTTCGATCTAAAACGATGTATCCCGTTGTTTTGAGACGGAATACAAGATTTCGCGCAGTTCTGAGAGAAAAAGTTTACACCTTTCTCTCGTCTACTCTTCGGCGACTTGTAAAATCGATGCTCGTGAATTTTGCTAGTTTCGATCTAAAACGATGTATCCCGTTGTTTTGAGCCGGAATACAAGTTTTCGCGCAGTTCTGAGAGAAAAAGTTTACACCTTTCTCTCGTCTACTTTTCGACGACTAGTAAAATCGATGCTCGTGAATTTTGCTAGTTTCGATCTAAAACGATGTATCCCGTTGTGTTGAGCCGGAATACAAGTTTTCGCGCAGTTCTGAGAGAAAACGTTTACACCTTTCTCTCCTCTACTGTTCTAGTAGTAAAAGAAATGTTCGTGAATCTCGCTAGTTTCGATCTAAAACGATGTATCTCGTTGTTTCGAGCCGGAATACTAGTTTTCGAGCAGTTCTGAGAGAAAAAGTGTACACCTTTCTCTCGTCTACTCTTCGACTAGTGAAATCGATGCTCGTGAATTTTGCTAGTTTCGATCTAAAACGATGTATCCCGTTGTTTCGAGCCGGAATACAAGTTTTCGCGCAGTTCTGAGAGAAAAAGTTTACTCCTATCTCTCATCTACTCTTCTACTAGTAAAATCGATGCTCGTGAATCTCGCTAGTTTCGATCTAAAACAATGTATCCCGTTGTTTTGAGACGGAATACAAGATTTCGCGCAGTTCTGAGAGAAAAAGTTTACTCCTTTCTCTCGTCTACTCTTCGGCGACTTGTAAAATCGATGCTCGTGAATTTTGCTAGTTTCGATCTAAAGCGATGTATCCCGTTGTTTTGAGCCGGAATACAAGTTTTCGCGCAGTTCTGAGAGAAAAAGTTTACACCTTTCTCGTCTACTCTTCGACAACTTGTAAAATCGATGCTCGTGAATTTTGCTAGTTTCGATCTAAAACGATGTATCCCGTTGTTTTGAGCCAGAATACAAGTTTTCGCGCAGTTCTGAGAGAAAAAGTTTACACCTTTCCTCTACTCTTCGACGACTTGTAAAATCGATGCTCGTGAATTTTTCTAGTTTCGATTTAAAACGTTGTATCTCGTTGTTTTGAGCCGTAATACAAGTTTTCGCGCAGTTCTGAGAGAAAAAGTTTACACCTATCTCTCATTTACTCTTCTACTAGTAAAATCGACGCTCGTGAATTTTTCTAGTTTCGATTTAAAACGATGTATTCGGTTGTTTTGAGCCGGAATACAAGTTTTCGCGCAGTTCTGAGAGAAAAATTTTACACCTTTCTCTCGTCTACATTTCGACGACTAGTAAAATCGATGCTCGTGAATTTTGCTAGTTTCGATCTAAAACGATGTATCCCGTTGTTTTGAGCCAGAATACAAGTTTTTGCGCAGTTCTGAGAGAAAAAGTTTACACCTTTCTCTCCTCTACTCGTCGACGACTTGTAAAATTGATGCTCGTGAATTCTGCTAGTTTCGATCTAAAACGATGTATCCCGTTGTTTTGAGCTGGAATACAAGTTTTCGCGCAGTTCTGAGAGAAAAAGTTTACTCCTTTCTCTCGTCTACTTTTCGGCGACTTGTAAAATCGATGCTCGTGAATTTTGCTAGTTTCGATCTAAAGCGATGTATCCCGTTGTTTTGAGCCGGAATACAAGTTTTCGCGCAGTTCTGAGAGAAAACGTTTACACCTTTCTCTCCTCTACTCTTCGACGACTTGTAAAATCGATGCTCGTGAATTTTTCTCGTTTCGATCTAAAACGATGTATCCCGTTGTTTTGAGCCGGAATACAAGTTTTCGCGCAGATCTGAGAGAAAAAGTTTACACCTTTCTCTCGCCTACTCTTCGACTAGAAAAATCGATGTTCGTGAATTTTGCTAGTTTCGATCTAAAACGATGCATCCCGTTGTTTTGAGACGGAATACAAGATTTCGCGCAGTTCTGAGAGAAAAAGTTTACACCTTTCTCTCGTCTACTCTTCGGCGACTTGTAAAATCGATGCTCGTGAATTTTGCTAGTTTCGATCTAAAACGATGTATCCCGTTGTTTTGAGCCGGAATACAAGTTTTCGCGCAGTTCTGAGAGAAAACGTTTACACCTTTCTCTCGTCTACTCTTCGACGACTTGCAAAATCGATGCTTTTAAATTTTGCTAGTTTCGATCTTAAACGATGTATCCCGTTGTTTTGAGCCGGAATACATGTTTTCGCGCTTTTCTGAGAGAAAACGTTTACACCTTTCTCTCGTCTACTCTTCGACTAGTGAAATCGATGCTCGTGAATTTTGCTAGTTTCGATCTAAAACGATGTATCCCGTTGTTTCGAGCCGGAATACAAGTTTTCGCGCAGTTTTGAGAGAAAACTTTTACACCTTTCTCTCGTCTACTCTTCGACTAGTGAAATCGATGCTCGTGAATTTTGCTAGTTTCGATCTAAAACGATGTATCCCGTTGTTTCGAGCCGGAATACAAGTTTTCTCGCAGTTCTGAGAGAAAAAGTTTACACCTTTCTCTCGTCTACTCTTCGACGACTTGTAAAATCGATGCTCGTGAATTCTGCTAGTTTCGATATAAAACGATGTATCCCATTGTTTTGAGCCGGAATACAAGTTTCGCGCAGTTCTGAGAGAAAAAGTTTACACCTTTCTCTCCTACACTCTTGGAGGACTTGTAAAATCGATGCTCGTGAATTTTTCTAGTTTCGATCTAAAACGATGTATCCCGTTGTTTTGAGCCGGAATACATGTTTTCGCGCAGTTCTGAGAGAAAAAGTTTACACCTATCTCTCATCTACTCTTCTACTAGTAAAATCGATGCTCGTGAATCTCGCTAGTTTCGATCTAAAACGATGTATCCTGTTGTTTTGAGACGGAGTACAAGATTTCGCGCAGTTCGAGAGAAAAAGTTTACACCTTTCTCTCGTCTACTCTTCGGCGACTTGTAAAATCGATGCTCGTGAATTTTGCTAGTTTCGATCTAAAACGATGTATCCCGTTCTTTTGAGCCGGAATACAAGTTTTCGCGCAGATCTGAGAGAAAAAGTTTACACCTTTCTCTCGCCTACTCTTCGACTAGTAAAATCGATGTTCGTGAATTTTGCTAGTTTCGATCTAAAACGATGTATCCCGTTGTTTTGAGACGGAATACAAGATTTCGCGCAGTTCTGAGAGAAAAAGTTTACACCTTTCTCTCGTCTACTCTTCGGCGACTTGTAAAATCGATGCTCGTGAATTTTGCTAGTTTCGATCTAAAACGATGTATCCCGTTGTTTTGAGCCGGAATACAAGTTTTCGCGCAGTTCTGAGAGAAAAAGTTTACACCTTTCTCTCGTCTACTTTTCGACGACTAGTAAAATCGATGCTCGTGAATTTTGCTAGTTTCGATCTAAAACGATGTATCCCGTTGTGTTGAGCCGGAATACAAGTTTTCGCGCAGTTCTGAGAGAAAACGTTTACACCTTTCTCTCCTCTACTGTTCTAGTAGTAAAAGAAATGTTCGTGAATCTCGCTAGTTTCGATCTAAAACGATGTATCCCGTTGTTTTGAGACGGAATACAAGATTTCGCGCAGTTCTGAGAGAAAAAGTTTACACCTTTCTCTCGTCTACTCTTCGGCGACTTGTAAAATCGATGCTCGTGAATTTTGCTAGTTTCGATCTAAAACGATGTATCCCGTTGTTTCGAGCCGGAATACAAGTTTTCGAGCAGTTCTGAGAGAAAAAGTGTACACCTTTCTCTCGTCTACTCTTCGACTAGTGAAATCGATGCTCGTGAATTTTGCTAGTTTCGATCTAAAACGATGTATCCCGTTGTTCCGAGCCGGAATACAAGTTTTCGCGCAGTTCTGAGAGAAAAAGTTTACACCTATCTCTCATCTACTCTTCTACTAGTAAAATCGATGCTCGTGAATCTCGCTAGTTTCGATCTAAAACAATGTATCCCGTTGTTTTGAGACGGAATACAAGATTTCGCGCAGTTCTGAGAGAAAAAGTTTACTCCTTTCTCTCGTCTACTCTTCGGCGACTTGTAAAATCGATGCTCGTGAATTTTGCTAGTTTCGATCTAAAGCGATGTATCCCGTTGTTTTGAGCCGGAATACAAGTTTTCGCGCAGTTCTGAGAGAAAAAGTTTACACCTTTCTCGTCTACTCTTCGACAACTTGTAAAATCGATGCTCGTGAATTTTGCTAGTTTCGATCTAAAACGATGTATCCCGTTGTTTTGAGCCGGAATACATGTTTTCGCGCAGTTCTGAGAGAAAAAGTTTACACCTATCTCTCATCTACTCTTCTACTAGTAAAATCGATGCTCGTGAATCTCGCTAGTTTCGATCTAAAACGATGTATCCTGTTGTTTTGAGACGGAGTACAAGATTTCGCGCAGTTCGAGAGAAAAAGTTTACACCTTTCTCTCGTCTACTCTTCGGCGACTTGTAAAATCGATGCTCGTGAATTTTGCTAGTTTCGATCTAAAACGATGTATCCCGTTCTTTTGAGCCGGAATACAAGTTTTCGCGCAGATCTGAGAGAAAAAGTTTACACCTTTCTCTCGCCTACTCTTCGACTAGTAAAATCGATGTTCGTGAATTTTGCTAGTTTCGATCTAAAACGATGTATCCCGTTGTTTTGAGACGGAATACAAGATTTCGCGCAGTTCTGAGAGAAAAAGTTTACACCTTTCTCTCGTCTACTCTTCGGCGACTTGTAAAATCGATGCTCGTGAATTTTGCTAGTTTCGATCTAAAACGATGTATCCCGTTGTTTTGAGCCGGAATACAAGTTTTCGCGCAGTTCTGAGAGAAAAAGTTTACACCTTTCTCTCGTCTACTTTTCGACGACTAGTAAAATCGATGCTCGTGAATTTTGCTAGTTTCGATCTAAAACGATGTATCCCGTTGTGTTGAGCCGGAATACAAGTTTTCGCGCAGTTCTGAGAGAAAACGTTTACACCTTTCTCTCCTCTACTGTTCTAGTAGTAAAAGAAATGTTCGTGAATCTCGCTAGTTTCGATCTAAAACGATGTATCTCGTTGTTTCGAGCCGGAATACTAGTTTTCGAGCAGTTCTGAGAGAAAAAGTGTACACCTTTCTCTCGTCTACTCTTCGACTAGTGAAATCGATGCTCGTGAATTTTGCTAGTTTCGATCTAAAACGATGTATCCCGTTGTTTCGAGCCGGAATACAAGTTTTCGCGCAGTTCTGAGAGAAAAAGTTTACTCCTATCTCTCATCTACTCTTCTACTAGTAAAATCGATGCTCGTGAATCTCGCTAGTTTCGATCTAAAACAATGTATCCCGTTGTTTTGAGACGGAATACAAGATTTCGCGCAGTTCTGAGAGAAAAAGTTTACTCCTTTCTCTCGTCTACTCTTCGGCGACTTGTAAAATCGATGCTCGTGAATTTTGCTAGTTTCGATCTAAAGCGATGTATCCCGTTGTTTTGAGCCGGAATACAAGTTTTCGCGCAGTTCTGAGAGAAAAAGTTTACACCTTTCTCGTCTACTCTTCGACAACTTGTAAAATCGATGCTCGTGAATTTTGCTAGTTTCGATCTAAAACGATGTATCCCGTTGTTTTGAGCCAGAATACAAGTTTTCGCGCAGTTCTGAGAGAAAAAGTTTACACCTTTCCTCTACTCTTCGACGACTTGTAAAATCGATGCTCGTGAATTTTTCTAGTTTCGATTTAAAACGTTGTATCTCGTTGTTTTGAGCCGTAATACAAGTTTTCGCGCAGTTCTGAGAGAAAAAGTTTACACCTATCTCTCATTTACTCTTCTACTAGTAAAATCGACGCTCGTGAATTTTTCTAGTTTCGATTTAAAACGATGTATTCGGTTGTTTTGAGCCGGAATACAAGTTTTCGCGCAGTTCTGAGAGAAAAATTTTACACCTTTCTCTCGTCTACATTTCGACGACTAGTAAAATCGATGCTCGTGAATTTTGCTAGTTTCGATCTAAAACGATGTATCCCGTTGTTTTGAGCCAGAATACAAGTTTTTGCGCAGTTCTGAGAGAAAAAGTTTACACCTTTCTCTCCTCTACTCGTCGACGACTTGTAAAATTGATGCTCGTGAATTCTGCTAGTTTCGATCTAAAACGATGTATCCCGTTGTTTTGAGCTGGAATACAAGTTTTCGCGCAGTTCTGAGAGAAAAAGTTTACTCCTTTCTCTCGTCTACTCTTCGGCGACTTGTAAAATCGATGCTCGTGAATTTTGCTAGTTTCGATCTAAAGCGATGTATCCCGTTGTTTTGAGCCGGAATACAAGTTTTCGCGCAGTTCTGAGAGAAAACGTTTACACCTTTCTCTCCTCTACTCTTCGACGACTTGTAAAATCGATGCTCGTGAATTTTTCTCGTTTCGATCTAAAACGATGTATCCCGTTGTTTTGAGCCGGAATACAAGTTTTCGCGCAGATCTGAGAGAAAAAGTTTACACCTTTCTCTCGCCTACTCTTCGACTAGAAAAATCGATGTTCGTGAATTTTGCTAGTTTCGATCTAAAACGATGCATCCCGTTGTTTTGAGACGGAATACAAGATTTCGCGCAGTTCTGAGAGAAAAAGTTTACACCTTTCTCTCGTCTACTCTTCGGCGACTTGTAAAATCGATGCTCGTGAATTTTGCTAGTTTCGATCTAAAACGATGTATCCCGTTGTTTTGAGCCGGAATACAAGTTTTCGCGCAGTTCTGAGAGAAAACGTTTACACCTTTCTCTCGTCTACTCTTCGACGACTTGCAAAATCGATGCTTTTAAATTTTGCTAGTTTCGATCTTAAACGATGTATCCCGTTGTTTTGAGCCGGAATACATGTTTTCGCGCTTTTCTGAGAGAAAACGTTTACACCTTTCTCTCGTCTACTCTTCGACTAGTGAAATCGATGCTCGTGAATTTTGCTAGTTTCGATCTAAAACGATGTATCCCGTTGTTTCGAGCCGGAATACAAGTTTTCGCGCAGTTTTGAGAGAAAACTTTTACACCTTTCTCTCGTCTACTCTTCGACTAGTGAAATCGATGCTCGTGAATTTTGCTAGTTTCGATCTAAAACGATGTATCCCGTTGTTTCGAGCCGGAATACAAGTTTTCTCGCAGTTCTGAGAGAAAAAGTTTACACCTTTCTCTCGTCTACTCTTCGACGACTTGTAAAATCGATGCTCGTGAATTCTGCTAGTTTCAATATAAAACGATGTATCCCATTGTTTTGAGCCGGAATACAAGTTTCGCGCAGTTCTGAGAGAAAAAGTTTACACCTTTCTCTCCTACACTCTTGGAGGACTTGTAAAATCGATGCTCGTGAATTTTTCTAGTTTCGATCTAAAACGATGTATCCCGTTGTTTTGAGCCGGAATACATGTTTTCGCGCAGTTCTGAGAGAAAAAGTTTACACCTATCTCTCATCTACTCTTCTACTAGTAAAATCGATGCTCGTGAATCTCGCTAGTTTCGATCTAAAACGATGTATCCTGTTGTTTTGAGACGGAGTACAAGATTTCGCGCAGTTCGAGAGAAAAAGTTTACACCTTTCTCTCGTCTACTCTTCGGCGACTTGTAAAATCGATGCTCGTGAATTTTGCTAGTTTCGATCTAAAACGATGTATCCCGTTCTTTTGAGCCGGAATACAAGTTTTCGCGCAGATCTGAGAGAAAAAGTTTACACCTTTCTCTCGCCTACTCTTCGACTAGTAAAATCGATGTTCGTGAATTTTGCTAGTTTCGATCTAAAACGATGTATCCCGTTGTTTTGAGACGGAATACAAGATTTCGCGCAGTTCTGAGAGAAAAAGTTTACACCTTTCTCTCGTCTACTCTTCGGCGACTTGTAAAATCGATGCTCGTGAATTTTGCTAGTTTCGATCTAAAACGATGTATCCCGTTGTTTTGAGCCGGAATACAAGTTTTCGCGCAGTTCTGAGAGAAAAAGTTTACACCTTTCTCTCGTCTACTTTTCGACGACTAGTAAAATCGATGCTCGTGAATTTTGCTAGTTTCGATCTAAAACGATGTATCCCGTTGTGTTGAGCCGGAATACAAGTTTTCGCGCAGTTCTGAGAGAAAACGTTTACACCTTTCTCTCCTCTACTGTTCTAGTAGTAAAAGAAATGTTCGTGAATCTCGCTAGTTTCGATCTAAAACGATGTATCCCGTTGTTTTGAGACGGAATACAAGATTTCGCGCAGTTCTGAGAGAAAAAGTTTACACCTTTCTCTCGTCTACTCTTCGGCGACTTGTAAAATCGATGCTCGTGAATTTTGCTAGTTTCGATCTAAAACGATGTATCCCGTTGTTTCGAGCCGGAATACAAGTTTTCGAGCAGTTCTGAGAGAAAAAGTGTACACCTTTCTCTCGTCTACTCTTCGACTAGTGAAATCGATGCTCGTGAATTTTGCTAGTTTCGATCTAAAACGATGTATCCCGTTGTTCCGAGCCGGAATACAAGTTTTCGCGCAGTTCTGAGAGAAAAAGTTTACACCTATCTCTCATCTACTCTTCTACTAGTAAAATCGATGCTCGTGAATCTCGCTAGTTTCGATCTAAAACAATGTATCCCGTTGTTTTGAGACGGAATACAAGATTTCGCGCAGTTCTGAGAGAAAAAGTTTACTCCTTTCTCTCGTCTACTCTTCGGCGACTTGTAAAATCGATGCTCGTGAATTTTGCTAGTTTCGATCTAAAGCGATGTATCCCGTTGTTTTGAGCCGGAATACAAGTTTTCGCGCAGTTCTGAGAGAAAAAGTTTACACCTTTCTCGTCTACTCTTCGACAACTTGTAAAATCGATGCTCGTGAATTTTGCTAGTTTCGATCTAAAACGATGTATCCCGTTGTTTTGAGCCAGAATACAAGTTTTCGCGCAGTTCTGAGAGAAAAAGTTTACACCTTTCCTCTACTCTTCGACGACTTGTAAAATCGATGCTCGTGAATTTTTCTAGTTTCGATTTAAAACGTTGTATCCCGTTGTTTTGAGCCGTAATACAAGTTTTCGCGCAGTTCTGAGAGAAAAAGTTTACACCTATCTCTCATTTACTCTTCTACTAGTAAAATCGATGCTCGTGAATTTTTCTAGTTTCGATCTAAAACGATGTATTCGGTTGTTTTGAGCCGGAATACAAGTTTTCGCGCAGTTCTGAGAGAAAGATTTTACACCTTTCTCTCGTCTACTTTTCGACGACTAGTAAAATCGATGCTCGTGAATTTTGCTAGTTTCGATCTAAAACGATGTATCCCGTTGTTTTGAGCCAGAATACAAGTTTTCGCGCAGTTCTGAGAGAAAAAGTTTGCACCTTTCTCTCCTCTACTCGTCGACGACTTGTAAAATCGATGCTCGTGAATTTTTCTAGTTTCGATCTAAAACGATGTATCCCGTTGTTTTGAGCCGGAATACAAGTTTTCGCGCAGTTCTGAGAGAAAAATTTTACATCTTTCTCTCGTCTACTCTTCGACTAGTGAAATCGATGCTCGTGAATTTTGCTAGTTTCGATCTAAAACGATGTATCCCGTTGTTTCGAGCCGGAATACAAGTTTTCTCGCAGTTCTGAGAGAAAAAGTTTACACCTTTCTTTCGTCTACTCTTCGACGACTTGTAAAATCGACGCTCGTGAATACTGCTAGTTTTGATCTAAAACGATGTATCCCATTGTTTTGAGCCGGAATACAAGTTTTCGCGCAGTTCTGAGAGAAAAATTTTACATCTTTCTCTCGTCTACTCTTCGACTAGTGAAATCGATGCTCGTGAATTTTGCTAGTTTCGATCTAAAACGATGTATCCCGTTGTTTCGAGCCGGAATACAAGTTTTCTCGCAGTTCTGAGAGAAAAAGTTTACACCTTTCTCTCGTCTACTCTTCGACGACTTGTAAAACTGATGCTCGTGAATTCTGCTAGTTTCGATCTAAAACGATGTATCCCGTTGTTTTGAGCTGGAATACAAGTTTTCGCGCAGTTCTGAGAGAAAAAGTTTACACCTCTCTCGTCTACTCTTCGACGACTTGTAAAATCGATGCTCGTGAATTTTCCTAGTTTCGATCTAAAACGATGTATCCCGTTGTTTTGAGCCGGAATACAAGTTTTCGCGCAGTTCTGAGAGAAAAAGTTTACACCTTTCTCTCCTCTACTCTTCGACGACTTGTAAAATCGATGCTCGTGAATTTTTCTAGTTTCGATCTAAAACGATGTATCCCGTTGTTTTGAGCCGGAATAAAAGTTTTCGCGCAGTTCGGAGAGAAAAAGCTTACACCTTTCTCTCGTCTACTCTTCGACGACTTGTAAAATCGATGCTCGTGAATTTTTCTAGTTTCGATCTAAAACGATGTATTCGGTTGTTTTGAGCCGGAATACAAGTTTTCGCGCTGTTCTGAGAGAAAAATTTTACACCTTTCTCTCGGCTACTTTTCGACGACTAGTAAAATCGATGCTCGTGAATTTTGCTAGTTTCGATCTAAAACGATGTATCCCGTTGTTTTGAGCCAGAATACAAGTTTTCGCGCAGTTCTGAGAGAAAAAGTTTACACCTTTCTCTCGTCTACTCTTCGACGACTTGTAAAATCGATGCTCGTGAATTTTTCTAGTTTCGATCTAAAACGATGTATCCCGTTGTTTTGAGCCGGAATACAAGTTTTCGCGCAGTTCTGAGAGAAAAAGTTTACACCTTTCTCTCCTACACTTTTGGAGGACTTGTAAAATCGATGCTCGTGAATTTTTCTAGTTTCGATCTAAAACGATGTATCCCGTTGTTTTGAGCCGGAATACATGTTTTCGCGCAGTTCTGAGAGAAAAAGTTTACACCTATCTCTCATCTACTCTTCTACTAGTAAAATCGATGCTCGTGAATCTCGCTAGTTTCGATCTAAAACGATGTATCCTGTTGTTTTGAGACGGAGTACAAGATTTCGCGCAGTTCGAGAGAAAAAGTTTACACCTTTCTCTCGTCTACTCTTCGGCGACTTGTAAAATCGATGCTCGTGAATTTTGCTAGTTTCGATCTAAAACGATGTATCCCGTTCTTTTGAGCCGGAATACAAGTTTTCGCGCAGATCTGAGAGAAAAAGTTTACACCTTTCTCTCGCCTACTCTTCGACTAGTAAAATCGATGTTCGTGAATTTTGCTAGTTTCGATCTAAAACGATGTATCCCGTTGTTTTGAGACGGAATACAAGATTTCGCGCAGTTCTGAGAGAAAAAGTTTACACCTTTCTCTCGTCTACTCTTCGGCGACTTGTAAAGTCGATGCTCGTGAATTTTGCTAGTTTCGATCTAAAACGATGTATCCCGTTGTTTTGAGCCGGAATACAAGTTTTCGCGCAGTTCTGAGAGAAAAAGTTTACACCTTTCTCTCGTCTACTTTTCGACGACTAGTAAAATCGATGCTCGTGAATTTTGCTAGTTTCGATCTAAAACGATGTATCCCGTTGTGTTGAGCCGGAATACAAGTTTTCGCGCAGTTCTGAGAGAAAACGTTTACACCTTTCTCTCCTCTACTGTTCTAGTAGTAAACGAAATGTTCGTGAATCTCGCTAGTTTCGATCTAAAACGATGTATCCCGTTGTTTCGAGGCGGAATACAAGTTTTCGAGCAGTTCTGAGAGAAAAAGTGTACACCTTTCTCTCGTCTACTCTTCGACTAGTGAAATCGATGCTCGTGAATTTTGCTAGTTTCGATCTAAAACAATGTATCCCGTTGTTTCGAGCCGGAATACAAGTTTTCGCGCAGTTCTGAGAGAAAAAGTTTACACCTATCTCTCATCTACTCTTCTACTAGTAAAATCGATGCTCGTGAATCTCGCTAGTTTCGATCTAAAACAATGTATCCCGTTGTTTTGAGACGGAATACAAGATTTCGCGCAGTTCTGAGAGAAAAAGTTTACTCCTTTCTCTCGTCTACTCTTCGACGGCTAGTAAAATCGATGTTCGTGAATCTCGCTAGTTTCGATATAAAACGATGTATCCCGTTGTTTTCAGCAGGAATACAAGTTTTCGCGCAGTTCTGAGAGAAAAAGTTTGCACCTTTCTCTCCTCTACTCGTCGACGACTTGTAAAATCGATGCTCGTGAATTTTTCTAGTTTCGATCTAAAACGATGTATCCCGTTGTTTTGAGCCGGAATACAAGTTTTCGCGCAGTTCTGAGAGAAAAATTTTACATCTTTCTCTCGTCTACTCTTCGACTAGTGAAATCGATGCTCGTGAATTTTGCTAGTTTCGATCTAAAACGATGTATCCCGTTGTTTCGAGCCGGAATACAAGTTTTCTCGCAGTTCTGAGAGAAAAAGTTTACACCTTTCTTTCGTCTACTCTTCGACGACTTGTAAAATCGACGCTCGTGAATACTGCTAGTTTTGATCTAAAACGATGTATCCCATTGTTTTGAGCCGGAATACAAGTTTTCGCGCAGTTCTGAGAGAAAAATTTTACATCTTTCTCTCGTCTACTCTTCGACTAGTGAAATCGATGCTCGTGAATTTTGCTAGTTTCGATCTAAAACGATGTATCCCGTTGTTTCGAGCCGGAATACAAGTTTTCTCGCAGTTCTGAGAGAAAAAGTTTACACCTTTCTCTCGTCTACTCTTCGACGACTTGTAAAACTGATGCTCGTGAATTCTGCTAGTTTCGATCTAAAACGATGTATCCCGTTGTTTTGAGCTGGAATACAAGTTTTCGCGCAGTTCTGAGAGAAAAAGTTTACACCTCTCTCGTCTACTCTTCGACGACTTGTAAAATCGATGCTCGTGAATTTTGCTAGTTTCGATCTAAAACGATGTATCCCGTTGTTTTGAGCCGGAATACAAGTTTTCGCGCAGTTCTGAGAGAAAAAGTTTACACCTTTCTCTCCTCTACTCTTCGACGACTTGTAAAATCGATGCTCGTGAATTTTTCTAGTTTCGATCTAAAACGATGTATCCCGTTGTTTTGAGCCGGAATAAAAGTTTTCGCGCAGTTCGGAGAGAAAAAGCTTACACCTTTCTCTCGTCTACTCTTCGACGACTTGTAAAATCGATGCTCGTGAATTTTTCTAGTTTCGATCTAAAACGATGTATTCGGTTGTTTTGAGCCGGAATACAAGTTTTCGCGCTGTTCTGAGAGAAAAATTTTACACCTTTCTCTCGGCTACTTTTCGACGACTAGTAAAATCGATGCTCGTGAATTTTGCTAGTTTCGATCTAAAACGATGTATCCCGTTGTTTTGAGCCAGAATACAAGTTTTCGCGCAGTTCTGAGAGAAAAAGTTTACACCTTTCTCTCGTCTACTCTTCGACGACTTGTAAAATCGATGCTCGTGAATTTTTCTAGTTTCGATCTAAAACGATGTATCCCGTTGTTTTGAGCCGGAATACAAGTTTTCGCGCAGTTCTGAGAGAAAAAGTTTACACCTTTCTCTCCTACACTTTTGGAGGACTTGTAAAATCGATGCTCGTGAATTTTTCTAGTTTCGATCTAAAACGATGTATCCCGTTGTTTTGAGCCGGAATACATGTTTTCGCGCAGTTCTGAGAGAAAAAGTTTACACCTATCTCTCATCTACTCTTCTACTAGTAAAATCGATGCTCGTGAATCTCGCTAGATTCGATCTAAAACGATGTATCCTGTTGTTTTGAGACGGAGTACAAGATTTCGCGCAGTTCGAGAGAAAACGTTTACACCTTTCTCTCGTCTACTCTTCGGCGACTTGTAAAATCGATGCTCGTGAAATTTGCTAGTTTCGATCTAAAACGATGTATCCCGTTCTTTTGAGCCGGAATACAAGTTTTCGCGCAGATCTGAGAGAAAAAGTTTACACCTTTCTCTCGCCTACTCTTCGACTAGTAAAATCGATGTTCGTGAATTTTGCTAGTTTCGATCTAAAACGATGTATCCCGTTGTTTTGAGACGGAATACAAGATTTCGCGCAGTTCTGAGAGAAAAAGTTTACACCTTTCTCTCGTCTACTCTTCGGCGACTTGTAAAGTCGATGCTCGTGAATTTTGCTAGTTTCGATCTAAAACGATGTATCCCGTTGTTTTGAGCCGGAATACAAGTTTTCGCGCAGTTCTGAGAGAAAAAGTTTACACCTTTCTCTCGTCTACTTTTCGACGACTAGTAAAATCGATGCTCGTGAATTTTGCTAGTTTCGATCTAAAACGATGTATCCCGTTGTGTTGAGCCGGAATACAAGTTTTCGCGCAGTTCTGAGAGAAAACGTTTACACCTTTCTCTCCTCTACTGTTCTAGTAGTAAACGAAATGTTCGTGAATCTCGCTAGTTTCGATCTAAAACGATGTATCCCGTTGTTTCGAGGCGGAATACAAGTTTTCGAGCAGTTCTGAGAGAAAAAGTGTACACCTTTCTCTCGTCTACTCTTCGACTAGTGAAATCGATGCTCGTGAATTTTGCTAGTTTCGATCTAAAACGATGTATCCCGTTGTTTCGAGCCGGAATACAAGTTTTCGCGCAGTTCTGAGAGAAAAAGTTTACACCTATCTCTCATCTACTCTTCTACTAGTAAAATCGATGCTCGTGAATCTCGCTAGTTTCGATCTAAAACAATGTATCCCGTTGTTTTGAGACGGAATACAAGATTTCGCGCAGTTCTGAGAGAAAAAGTTTACTCCTTTCTCTCGTCTACTCTTCGGCGACTTGTAAAATCGATGCTCGTGAATTTTGCTAGTTTCGATCTAAAGCGATGTATCCCGTTGTTTTGAGCCGGAATACAAGTTTTCGCGCAGTTCTGAGAGAAAAAGTTTACACCTTTCTCGTCTACTCTTCGACGACTTGTAAAATCGATGCTCGTGAATTTTTCTAGTTTCGATTTAAAACGATGTATCCCGTTGTTTTGAGCCGTAATACAAGTTTTCGCGCAGTTCTGAGAGAAAAAGTTTACACCTATCTCTCATTTACTCTTCTACTAGTAAAATCGATGCTCGTGAATTTTTCTAGTTTCGATCTAAAACGATGTATTCGGTTGTTTTGAGCCGGAATACAAGTTTTCGCGCAGTTCTGAGAGAAAAATTTTACACCTTTCTCTCGTCTACTTTTCGACGACTAGTAAAATCGATGCTCGTGAATTTTGCTAGTTTCGATCTAAAACGATGTATCCCGTTGTTTTGAGCCAGAATACAAGTTTTCGCGCAGTTCTGAGAGAAAAAGTTTACACCTTTCTCTCCTCTACTCTTCGACGACTTGTAAAATCGATGCTCGTGAATTTTTCTAGTTTCGATCTAAAACGATGTATCCCGTTGTTTTGAGCCGGAATACAAGTTTTCGCGCAGTTCTGAGAGAAAAATTTTACATCTTTCTCTCGTCTACTCTTCGACTAGTGAAATCGATGCTCGTGAATTTTGCTAGTTTCGATCTAAAACGATGTATCCCGTTGTTTCGAGCCGGAATACAAGTTTTCTCGCAGTTCTGAGAGAAAAAGTTTACACCTTTCTTTCGTCTACTCTTCGACGACTTGTAAAATCGACGCTCGTGAATACTGCTAGTTTTGATCTAAAACGATGTATCCCATTGTTTTGAGCCGGAATACAAGTTTTCGCGCAGTTCTGAGAGAAAAATTTTACATCTTTATCTCGTCTACTCTTCGACTAGTGAAATCGATGCTCGTGAATTTTGCTAGTTTCAATCTAAAACGATGTATCCCGTTGTTTCGAGCCGGAATACAAGTTTTCTCGCAGTTCTGAGAGAAAAAGTTTACACCTTTCTCTCGTCTACTCTTCGACGACTTGTAAAATTGATGCTCGTGAATTCTGCTAGTTTCGATCTAAAACGATGTATCCCGTTGTTTTGAGCTGGAATACAAGTTTTCGCGCAGTTCTGAGAGAAAAAGTTTACACCTCTCTCGTCTACTCTTCGACGACTTGTAAAATCGATGCTCGTGAATTTCGCTAGTTTCGATCTAAAACGATGTATCCCGTTGTTTTGAGCCGGAATACAAGTTTTCGCGCAGTTCTGAGAGAAAAAGTTTACACCTTTCTCTCCTCTACTCTTCGACGACTTGTAAAATCGATGCTCGTGAATTTTTCTAGTTTCGATCTAAAACGATGTATCCCGTTGTTTTGAGCCGGAATACAAGTTTTCGCGCAGATCTGAGAGAAAAAGTTTACACCTTTCTCTCGCCTACTCTTCGACTAGAAAAATCGATGTTCGTGAATTTTGCTAGTTTCGATCTAAAACGATGTATCCCGTTGTTTTGAGACGGAATACAAGATTTCGCGCAGTTCTGAGAGAAAAAGTTTACACCTTTCTCTCGTCTACTCTTCGGCGACTTGTAAAATCGATGCTCGTGAATTTTGCTAGTTTCGATCTAAAACGATGTATCCCGTTGTTTTGAGCCGGAATACAAGTTTTCGCGCAGTTCTGAGAGAAAACGTTTACACCTTTCTCTCGTCTACTCTTCGACGACTTGCAAAATCGATGCTTTTAAATTTTGCTAGTTTCGATCTTAAACGATGTATCCCGTTGTTTTGAGCCGGAATACATGTTTTCGCGCTTTTCTGAGAGAAAAAGTTTACACCTTTCTCTCGTCTACTCTTCGACTAGTGAAATCGATGCTCGTGAATTTTGCTAGTTTCGATCTAAAACGATGTATCCCGTTGTTTCGAGCCGGAATACAAGTTTTCGCGCAGTTTTGAGAGAAAAATTTTACACCTTTCTCTCGTCTGCTCTTCGACTAGTGAAATCGATGCTCGTGAATGTTGCTAGTTTCGATCTAAAACGATGTATCCCGTTGTTTCGAGCCGGAATACAAGTTTTCTCGCAGTTCTGAGAGAAAAAGTTTACACCTTTCTCTCGTCTACTCTTCGACGACTTGTAAAATCGATGCTCGCGAATTCTGCTAGTTTCGATATAAAACGATGTATCCCATTGTTTTGAGCCGGAATACAAGTTTTCGCGCAGTTCTGAGAGAAAAAGTTTACACCTTTCTCTCCTACACTCTTGGAGGACTTGTAAAATCGATGCTCGTGAATTTTTCTAGTTTCGATCTAAAACGATGTATCCCGTTGTTTTGAGCCGGAATACATGTTTTCGCGCAGTTCTGAGAGAAAAAGTTTACACCTATCTCTCATCTACTCTTCTACTAGTAAAATCGATGCTCGTGAATCTCGCTAGTTTCGATTTTAAACGATGTATCCTGTTGTTTTGAGACGGAGTACAAGATTTCGCGCAGTTCGAGAGAAAAAGTTTACACCTTTCTCTCGTCTACTCTTCGGCGACTTGTAAAATCGATGCTCGTGAATTTTGCTAGTTTCGATCTAAAACGATGTATCCCGTTCTTTTGAGCCGGAATACAAGTTTTCGCGCAGATCTGAGAGAAAAAGTTTACACCTTTCTCTCGCCTACTCTTCGACTAGTAAAATCGATGTTCGTGAATTTTGCTAGTTTCGATCTAAAACGATGTATCCCGTTGTTTTGAGACGGAATACAAGATTTCGCGCAGTTCTGAGAGAAAAAGTTTACACCTTTCTCTCGTCTACTCTTCGGCGACTTGTAAAATCGATGCTCGTGAATTTTGCTAGTTTCGATCTAAAACGATGTATCCCGTTGTTTTGAGCCGGAATACAAGTTTTCGCGCAGTTCTGAGAGAAAAAGTTTACACCTTTCTCTCGTCTACTTTTCGACGACTAGTAAAATCGATGCTCGTGAATTTTGATAGTTTCGATCTAAAACGATGTATCCCGTTGTGTTGAGCCGGAATACAAGTTTTCGCGCAGTTCTGAGAGAAGAAGTTTACACCTATCTCTCATCTACTCTTCTACTAGTAAAATCGATGCTCGTGAATCTCGCTAGTTTCGATCTAAAACAATGTATCCCGTTGTTTTGAGACGGAATACAAGATTTCGCGCAGTTCTGAGAGAAAAAGTTTACTCCTTTCTCTCGTCTACTCTTCGGCGACTTGTAAAATCGATGCTCGTGAATTTTGCTAGTTTCGATCTAAAGCGATGTATCCCGTTGTTTTGAGCCGGAATACAAGTTTTCGCGCAGTTCTGAGAGAAAAAGTTTACACCTTTCTCGTCTACTCTTCGACAACTTGTAAAATCGATGCTCGTGAATTTTGCTAGTTTCGATCTAAAACGATGTATCCCGTTGTTTTGAGCCAGAATACAAGTTTTCGCGCAGTTCTGAGAGAAAAAGTTTACACCTTTCCTCTACTCTTCGACGACTTGTAAAATCGATGCTCGTGAATTTTTCTAGTTTCGATTTAAAACGATGTATCCCGTTGTTTTGAGCCGTAATACAAGTTTTCGCGCAGTTCTGAGAGAAAAAGTTTACACCTATCTCTCATTTACTCTTCTACTAGTAAAATCGATGCTCGTGAATTTTTCTAGTTTCGATTTAA
Source organism: Amblyomma americanum (assembly GCF_052857255.1). Taxonomy (NCBI): domain Eukaryota; kingdom Metazoa; phylum Arthropoda; class Arachnida; order Ixodida; family Ixodidae; genus Amblyomma; species Amblyomma americanum. Next base: position 35,477,593 of record NC_135501.1, on the reverse strand, counting down.
AACGATGTTTACGGTTGTTTTGAGCCGGAATACAAGTTTTCGCGCAGTTCTGAGAGAAAAAGTTTACACCTTTCTCTCGTCTACTTTTCGACGACTAGGAAAATCGATGCTCGTGAATTTTGCTAGTTTCGATCTAAAACGATGTATCCCGTTGTTTTGAGCCAGAATACAAGTTTTCGCGCAGTTCTGAGAGAAAAAGTTTACACCTTTCTCTCCTCTACTCTTCGACGACTTGTAAAATCGATGCTCGTGAATTTTTCTAGTTTCGATCTAAAACGATGTATCCCGTTGTTTTGAGCCGGAATACAAGTTTTCGCGCAGTTCTGAGAGAAAAATTTTACATCTTTCTCTCGTCTACTCTTCGACTAGTGAAATCGATGCTCGTGAATTTTGCTAGTTTCGATCTAAAACGATGTCCCCCGTTGTTTCGAGCCGGAATACAAGTTTTCTCGCAGTTCTGAGAGAAAAAGTTTACACCTTTCTCTCGTCTACTCTTCGACGACTTGTAAAATTGATGCTCGTGAATTCTGCTAGTTTCGATCTAAAACGATGTATCCCGTTGTTTTGAGCTGGAATACAAGTTTTCGCGCAGTTCTGAGAGAAAAAGTTTACACCTCTCTCGTCTACTCTTCGACGACTCGTAAAATCGATGCTCGTGAATTTTGCTAGTTTCGATCTAAAACGATGTATCCCGTTGTTTTGAGCCGGAATACAAGTTTTCGCGCAGTTCTGAGAGAAAAAGTTTACACCTTTCTCTCCTCTACTCTTCGACGACTTGTAAAATCGATGCTCGTGAATTTTTCTAGTTTCGATCTAAAACGATGTATCCCGTTGTTTTGAGCCGGAATACAAGTTTTCGCGCAGATCTGAGAGAAAAAGTTTACACCTTTCTCTCGCCTACTCTTCGACTAGAAAAATCGATGTTCGTGAATTTTGCTAGTTTCGATCTAAAACGATGTATCCCGTTGTTTTGAGACGGAATACAAGATTTCGCGCAGTTCTGAGAGAATAAGTTTACACCTTTCTCTCGTCTACTCTTCGGCGACTTGTAAAATCGATGCTCGTGAATTTTGCTAGTTTCGATCTAAAACGATGTAACCCGTTGTTTTGAGCCGGAATACAAGTTTTCGCGCAGTTCTGAGAGAAAACGTTTACACCTTTCTCTCGTCTACTCTTCGACGACTTGCAAAATCGATGCTTTTAAATTTTGCTAGTTTCGATCTTAAACGATGTATCCCGTTGTTTTGAGCCCGAATACATGTTTTCGCGCTTTTCTGAGAGAAAAAGTTTACACCTTTCTCTCGTCTACTCTTCGACTAGTGAAATCGATGCTCGTGAATTTTGCTAGTTTCGATCTAAAACGATGTATCCCGTTGTTTCGAGCCGGAATACAAGTTTTCGCGCAGTTTTGAGAGAAAAATTTTACACCTTTCTCTCGTCTACTCTTCGACTAGTGAAATCGATGCTCGTGAATTTTGCTAGTTTCGATCTAAAACGATGTATCCCGTTGTTTCGAGCCGGAATACAAGTTTTCTCGCAGTTCTGAGAGAAAACGTTTACACCTTTCTCTCCTCTACTCTTCGACGACTTGTAAAATCGATGCTCGTGAATTTTTCTAGTTTCGATCTAAAACGATGTATCCCGTTGTTTTGAGCCGGAATACAAGTTTTCGCGCAGTTCGGAGAGAAAAATTTTACATCTTTCTCTCGTCTACTCTTCGACTAGTGAAATCGATGCTCGTGAATTTTGCTAGTTTCGATCTAAAACGATGTCCCCCGTTGTTTCGAGCCGGAATACAAGTTTTCTCGCAGTTCTGAGAGAAAAAGTTTACACCTTTCTCTCATCTACTCTTCGACGACTTGTAAAATTGATGCTCGTGAATTCTGCTAGTTTCGATCTAAAACGATGTATCCCGTTGTTTTGAGCTGGAATACAAGTTTTCGCGCAGTTCTGAGAGAAAAAGTTTACACCTCTCTCGTCTACTCTTCGACGACTCGTAAAATCGATGCTCGTGAATTTTGCTAGTTTCGATCTAAAACGATGTATCCCGTTGTTTTGAGCCGGAATACAAGTTTTCGCGCTGTTCTGAGAGAAAAAGTTTACACATTTCTCTCCTCTACTCTTCGACGACTTGTAAAATCGATGCTCGTGAATTTTTCTAGTTTCGATCTAAAACGATGTATCCCGTTGTTTTGAGCCGGAATACAAGTTTTCGCGCAGATCTGAGAGAAAAAGTTTACACCTTTCTCTCGCCTACTCTTCGACTAGAAAAATCGATGTTCGTGAATTTTGCTAGTTTCGATCTAAAACGATGTATCCCGTTGTTTTGAGCCGGAATACAAGTTTTCGCGCAGTTCTGAGAGAAAACGTTTACACCTTTCTCTCGTCTACTCTTCGACGACTTGCAAAATCGATGCTTTTAAATTTTGCTAGTTTCGATCTAAAACGATGTATCCCGTTGTTTTGAGACGAAGTACAAGATTTCGCGCAGTTCTGAGAGAAAAAGTTTACACCTTTCTCTCCTCTACTCTTCGACGACTTGTAAAATCGATGCTCGTGAATTTTTCTAGTTTCGATCTAAAACGATGTATCCCGTTGTTTTGAGCCGGAATACAAGTTTTCGCGCAGTTCGGAGAGAAAAAGCCTACACCTTTCTCTCGTCTACTCTTCGACGACTTGTAAAATCGATGCTCGTGAATTTTTCTAGTTTCGATCTAAAACGATGTATTCGGTTGTTTTGAGCCGGAATACAAGTTTTCGCGCTGTTCTGAGAGAAAAATTTTACACCTTTCTCTCGGCTACTTTTCGACGACTAGTAAAATCGATGCTCGTGAATTTTGCTAGTTTCGATCTAAAACGATGTATCCCGTTGTTTTGAGCCAGAATACAAGTTTTCGCGCAGTTCTGAGAGAAAAAGTTTACACCTTTCTCTCGTCTACTCTTCGACGACTTGTAAAATCGATGCTCGTGAATTTTTCTAGTTTCGATCTAAAACGATGTATCCCGTTGTTTTGAGCCGGAATACAAGTTTTCGCGCAGTTCTGAGAGAAAAAGCTTACACCTTTCTCTCCTACACTTTTGGAGGACTTGTAAAATCGATGCTCGTGAATTTTTCTAGTTTCGATCTAAAACGATGTATCCCGTTGTTTTGAGCCGGAATACATGTTTTCGCGCAGTTCTGAGAGAAAAAGTTTACACCTATCTCTTATCTACTCTTCTACTAGTAAAATCGATGCTCGTGAATCTCGCTAGTTTCGATCTAAAACGATGTATCCTGTTGTTTTGAGACGGAGTACAAGATTTCGCGCAGTTCGAGAGAAAAAGTTTACACCTTTCTCTCGTCTACTCTTCGGCGACTTGTAAAATCGATGCTCGTGAATTTTGCTAGTTTCGATCTAAAACGATGTATCCCGTTCTTTTGAGCCGGAATACAAGTTTTCGCGCAGATCTGAGAGAAAAAGTTTACACCTTTCTCTCGCCTACTCTTCGACTAGTAAAATCGATGTTCGTGAATTTTGCTAGTTTCGATCTAAAACGATGTATCCCGTTGTTTTGAGACGGAATACAAGATTTCGCGCAGTTCTGAGAGAAAAAGTTTACACCTTTCTCTCGTCTACTCTTCGGCGACTTGTAAAGTCGATGCTCGTGAATTTTGCTAGTTTCGATCTAAAACGATGTATCCCGTTGTTTTGAGCCGGAATACAAGTTTTCGCGCAGTTCTGAGAGAAAAAGTTTACACCTTTCTCTCGTCTACTTTTCGACGACTAGTAAAATCGATGCTCGTGAATTTTGCTAGTTTCGATCTAAAACGATGTATCCCGTTGTGTTGAGCCGGAATACAAGTTTTCGCGCAGTTCTGAGAGAAAACGTTTACACCTTTCTCTCCTCTACTGTTCTAGTAGTAAAAGAAATGTTCGTGAATCTCGCTAGTTTCGATCTAAAACGATGTATCCCGTTGTTTCGAGGCGGAATACAAGTTTTCGAGCAGTTCTGAGAGAAAAAGTGTACACCTTTCTCTCGTCTACTCTTCGACTAGTGAAATCGATGCTCGTGAATTTTGCTAGTTTCGATCTAAAACGATGTATCCCGTTGTTTCGAGCCGGAATACAAGTTTTCGCGCAGTTCTGAGAGAAAAAGTTTACACCTATCTCTCATCTACTCTTCTACTAGTAAAATCGATGCTCGTGAATCTCGCTAGTTTCGATCTAAAACAATGTATCCCGTTGTTTTGAGACGGAATACAAGATTTCGCGCAGTTCTGAGAGAAAAAGTTTACTCCTTTCTCTCGTCTACTCTTCGGCGACTTGTAAAATCGATGCTCGTGAATTTTGCTAGTTTCGATCTAAAGCGATGTATCCCGTTGTTTTGAGCCGGAATACAAGTTTTCGCGCAGTTCTGAGAGAAAAAGTTTACACCTTTCTCGTCTACTCTTCGACGACTTGTAAAATCGATGCTCGTGAATTTTGCTAGTTTCGATCTAAAACGATGTATCCCGTTGTTTTGAGCCAGAATACAAGTTTTCGCGCAGTTCTGAGAGAAAAAGTTTACACCTTTCCTCTACTCTTCGACGACTTGTAAAATCGATGCTCGTGAATTTTTCTAGTTTCGATTTAAAACGATGTATCCCGTTGTTTTGAGCCGTAATACAAGTTTTCGCGCAGTTCTGAGAGAAAAAGTTTACACCTATCTCTCATTTACTCTTCTACTAGTAAAATCGATGCTCGTGAATTTTTCTAGTTTCGATCTAAAACGATGTATTCGGTTGTTTTGAGCCGGAATACAAGTTTTCGCGCAGTTCTGAGAGAAAAATTTTACACCTTTCTCTCGTCTACTTTTCGACGACTAGTAAAATCGATGCTCGTGAATTTTGCTAGTTTCGATCTAAAACGATGTATCCCGTTGTTTTGAGCCAGAATACAAGTTTTCGCGCAGTTCTGAGAGAAAAAGTTTACACCTTTCTCTCCTCTACTCTTCGACGACTTGTAAAATCGATGCTCGTGAATTTTTCTAGTTTCGATCTAAAACGATGTATCCCGCTGTTTTGAGCCGGAATACAAGTTTTCGCGCAGTTCTGAGAGAAAAATTTTACATCTTTCTCTCGTCTACTCTTCGACTAGTGAAATCGATGCTCGTGAATTTTGCTAGTTTCGATCTAAAACGATGTATCCCGTTGTTTCGAGCCGGAATACAAGTTTTCTCGCAGTTCTGAGAGAAAAAGTTTACACCTTTCTTTCGTCTACTCTTCGACGACTTGTAAAATCGACGCTCGTGAATACTGCTAGTTTTGATCTAAAACGATGTATCCCATTGTTTTGAGCCGGAATACAAGTTTTCGCGCAGTTCTGAGAGAAACATTTTACATCTTTCTCTCGTCAACTCTTCGACTAGTGAAATCGATGCTCGTGAATTTTGCTAGTTTCAATCTAAAACGATGTATCCCGTTGTTTCGAGCCGGAATACAAGTTTTCTCGCAGTTCTGAGAGAAAAAGTTTACACCTTTCTCTCGTCTACTCTTCGACAACTTGTAAAATTGATGCTCGTGAATTCTGCTAGTTTCGATCTAAAACGATGTATCCCGTTGTTTTGAGCTGGAATACAAGTTTTCGCGCAGTTCTGAGAGAAAAAGTTTACACCTCTCTCGTCTACTCTTCGACGACTTGTAAAATCGATGCTCGTGAATTTCGCTAGTTTCGATCTAAAACGATGTATCCCGTTGTTTTGAGCCGGAATACAAGTTTTCGCGCAGTTCTGAGAGAAAAAGTTTACACCTTTCTCTCCTCTACTCTTCGACGACTTGTAAAATCGATGCTCGTGAATTTTTCTAGTTTCGATCTAAAACGATGTACCCCGTTGTTTTGAGCCGGAATACAAGTTTTCGCGCAGATCTGAGAGAAAAAGTTTACACCTTTCTCTCGCCTACTCTTCGACTAGAAAAATCGATGTTCGTGAATTTTGCTAGTTTCGATCTAAAACGATGTATCCCGTTGTTTTGAGACGGAATACAAGATTTCGCGCAGTTCTGAGAGAAAAAGTTTACACCTTTCTCTCGTCTACTCTTCGGCGACTTGTAAAATCGATGCTCGTGAATTTTGCTAGTTTCGATCTAAAACGATGTATCCCGTTGTTTTGAGCCGGAATACAAGTTTTCGCGCAGTTCTGAGAGAAAACGTTTACACCTTTCTCTCGTCTACTCTTCGACGACTTGCAAAATCGATGCTTTTAAATTTTGCTAGTTTCGATCTTAAACGATGTATCCCGTTGTTTTGAGCCGGAATACATGTTTTCGCGCTTTTCTGAGAGAAAAAGTGTACACCTTTCTCTCGTCTACTCTTCGACTAGTGAAATCGATGCTCGTGAATTTTGCTAGTTTCGATCTAAAACGATGTATCCCGTTGTTTCGAGCCGGAATACAAGTTTTCGCGCAGTTTTGAGAGAAAAATTTTACACCTTTCTCTCGTCTGCTCTTCGACTAGTGAAATCGATGCTCGTGAATGTTGCTAGTTTCGATCTAAAACGATGTATCCCGTTGTTTCGAGCCGGAATACAAGTTTTCTCGCAGTTCTGAGAGAAAAAGTTTACACCTTTCTCTCGTCTACTCTTCGACGACTTGTAAAATCGATGCTCGTGAATTCTGCTAGTTTCGATATAAAACGATGTATCCCATTGTTTTGAGCCGGAATACAAGTTTTCGCGCAGTTCTGAGAGAAAAAGTTTACACCTTTCTCTCCTACACTCTTGGAGGACTTGTAAAATCGATGCTCGTGAATTTTTCTAGTTTCGATCTAAAACGATGTATCCCGTTGTTTTGAGCCGGAATACATGTTTTCGCGCAGTTCTGAGAGAAAAAGTTTACACCTATCTCTCATCTACTCTTCTACTAGTAAAATCGATGCTCGTGAATCTCGCTAGTTTCGATTTTAAACGATGTATCCTGTTGTTTTGAGACGGAGTACAAGATTTCGCGCAGTTCGAGAGAAAAAGTTTACACCTTTCTCTCGTCTACTCTTCGGCGACTTGTAAAATCGATGCTCGTGAATTTTGCTAGTTTCGATCTAAAACGATGTATCCCGTTCTTTTGAGCCGGAATACAAGTTTTCGCGCAGATCTGAGAGAAAAAGTTTACACCTTTCTCTCGCCTACTCTTCGACTAGTAAAATCGATGTTCGTGAATTTTGCTAGTTTCGATCTAAAACGATGTATCCCGTTGTTTTGAGACGGAATACAAGATTTCGCGCAGTTCTGAGAGAAAAAGTTTACACCTTTCTCTCGTCTACTCTTCGGCGACTTGTAAAATCGATGCTCGTGAATTTTGCTAGTTTCGATCTAAAACGATGTATCCCGTTGTTTTGAGCCGGAATACAAGTTTTCGCGCAGTTCTGAGAGAAAAAGTTTACACCTTTCTCTCGTCTACTTTTCGACGACTAGTAAAATCGATGCTCGTGAATTTTGCTAGTTTCGATCTAAAACGATGTATCCCGTTGTGTTGAGCCGGAATACAAGTTTTCGCGCAGTTCTGAGAGAAAACGTTTACACCTTTCTCTCCTCTACTGTTCTAGTAGTAAAAGAAATGTTTGTGAATCTCGCTAGTTTCGATCTAAAACGATGTATCCCGTTGTTTCGAGCCGGAATACAAGTTTTCGAGCAGTTCTGAGAGAAAAAGTGTACACCTTTCTCTCGTCTACTCTTCGACTAGTGAAATCGATGCTCGTGAATTTTGCTAGTTTCGATCTAAAACGATGTATCCCGTTGTTTCGAGCCGGAATACAAGTTTTCGCGCAGTTCTGAGAGAAAAAGTTTACACCTATCTCTCATCTACTCTTCTACTAGTAAAATCGATGCTCGTGAATCTCGCTAGTTTCGATCTAAAACAATGTATCCCGTTGTTTTGAGACGGAATACAAGATTTCGCGCAGTTCTGAGAGAAAAAGTTTACTCCTTTCTCTCGTCTACTCTTCGGCGACTTGTAAAATCGATGATCGTGAATTTTGCTAGTTTCGATCTAAAGCGATGTATCCCGTTGTTTTGAGCCGGAATACAAGTTTTCGCGCAGTTCTGAGAGAAAAAGTTTACACCTTTCTCGTCTACTCTTCGACAACTTGTAAAATCGATGCTCGTGAATTTTGCTAGTTTCGATCTAAAACGATGTATCCCGTTGTTTTGAGCTAGAATACAAGTTTTCGCGCAGTTCTGAGAGAAAAAGTTTACACCTTTCCTCTACTCTTCGACGACTTGTAAAATCGATGCTCGTGAATTTTTCTAGTTTCGATTTAAAACGATGTATCCCGTTGTTTTGAGCCGTAATACAAGTTTTCGCGCAGTTCTGAGAGAAAAAGTTTACACCTATCTCTCATTTACTCTTCTACTAGTAAAATCGATGCTCGTGAATTTTTCTAGTTTCGATTTAAAACGATGTATTCGGTTGTTTTGAGCCGGAATACAAGTTTTCGCGCAGTTCTGAGAGAAAAAGTTTACACCTTTCTCTCGTCTACTTTTCGACGACTAGGAAAATCGATGCTCGTGAATTTTGCTAGTTTCGATCTAAAACGATGTATCCCGTTGTTTTGAGCCAGAATACAAGTTTTCGCGCAGTTCTGAGAGAAAAAGTTTACACCTTTGTCTCCTCTACTCTTCGACGACTTGTAAAATCGATGCTCGTGAATTTTTCTAGTTTCGATCTAAAACGATGTATCCCGTTGTTTTGAGCCGGAATACAAGTTTTCGCGCAGTTCTGAGAGAAAAATTTTACATCTTTCTCTCGTCTACTCTTCGACTAGTGAAATCGATGCTCGTGAATTTTGCTAGTTTCGATCTAAAACGATGTCCCCCGTTGTTTCGAGCCGGAATACAAGTTTTCTCGCAGTTCTGAGAGAAAAAGTTTACACCTTTCTCTCGTCTACTCTTCGACGACTTGTAAAATTGATGCTCGTGAATTCTGCTAGTTTCGATCTAAAACGATGTATCCCGTTGTTTTGAGCTGGAATACAAGTTTTCGCGCAGTTCTGAGAGAAAAAGTTTACACCTCTCTCGTCTACTCTTCGACGACTCGTAAAATCGATGCTCGTGAATTTTGCTAGTTTCGATCTAAAACGATGTATCCCGTTGTTTTGAGCCGGAATACAAGTTTTCGCGCAGTTCTGAGAGAAAAAGTTTACACCTGTCTCTCCTCTACTCTTCGACGACTTGTAAAATCGATGCTCGTGAATTTTTCTAGTTTCGATCTAAAACGATGTATCCCGTTGTTTTGAGCCGGAATACAAGTTTTCGCGCAGATCTGAGAGAAAAAGTTTACACCTTTCTCTCGCCTACTCTTCGACTAGAAAAATCGATGTTCGTGAATTTTGCTAGTTTCGATCTAAAACGATGTATCCCGTTGTTTTGAGACGGAATACAAGATTTCGCGCAGTTCTGAGAGAATAAGTTTACACCTTTCTCTCGTCTACTCTTCGGCGACTTGTAAAATCGATGCTCGTGAATTTTGCTAGTTTCGATCCAAAACGATGTATCCCGTTGTTTTGAGCCGGAATACAAGTTTTCGCGCAGTTCTGAGAGAAAACGTTTACACCTTTCTCTTGTCTACTCTTCGACGACTTGCAAAATCGATGCTTTTAAATTTTGCTAGTTTCGATCTTAAACGATGTATCCCGTTGTTTTGAGCCGGAATACATGTTTTCGCGCTTTTCTGAGAGAAAAAGTTTACACCTTTCTCTCGTCTACTCTTCGACGACTTGTAAAATCGATGCTCGTGAATTTTTCTAGTTTCGATCTAAAACGATGTATCCCGTTGTTTTGAGCCGGAATACAAGTTTTCGCGCAGTTCGGAGAGAAAAATTTTACATCTTTCTCTCGTCTACTCTTCGACTAGTGAAATCGATGCTCGTGAATTTTGCTAGTTTCGATCTAAAACGATGTCCCCCGTTGTTTCGAGCCGGAATACAAGTTTTCTCGCAGTTCTGAGAGAAAAAGTTTACACCTTTCTCTCGTCTACTCTTCGACGACTTGTAAAATTGATGCTCGTGAATTCTGCTAGTTTCGATCTAAAACGATGTATCCCGTTGTTTTGAGCTGGAATACAAGTTTTCGCGCAGTTCTGAGAGAAAAAGTTTACACCTCTCTCGTCTACTCTTCGACGACTCGTAAAATCGATGCTCGTGAATTTTGCTAGTTTCGATCTAAAACGATGTATCCCGTTGTTTTGAGCCGGAATACAAGTTTTCGCGCAGTTCTGAGAGAAAAAGTTTACACCTTTCTCTCCTCTACTCTTCGACGACTTGTAAAATCGATGCTCGTGAATTTTTCTAGTTTCGATCTAAAACGATGTATCCCGTTGTTTTGAGCCGGAATACAAGTTTTCGCGCAGATCTGAGAGAAAAAGTTTACACCTTTCTCTCGCCTACTCTTCGACTAGAAAAATCGATGTTCGTGAATTTTGCTAGTTTCGATCTAAAACGATGTATCCCGTTGTTTTGAGACGGAATACAAGATTTCGCACAGTTCTGAGAGAATAAGTTTACACCTTTCTCTCGTCTACTCTTCGGCGACTTGTAAAATCGATGCTCGTGAATTTTGCTAGTTTCGATCTAAAACGATGTATCCCGTTGTTTTGAGCCGGAATACAAGTTTTCGCGCAGTTCTGAGAGAAAACGTTTACACCTTTCTCTCGTCTACTCTTCGACGACTTGCAAAATCGATGCTTTTAAATTTTGCTAGTTTCGATCTTAAACGATGTATCCCGTTGTTTTGAGCCGGAATACATGTTTTCGCGCTTTTCTGAGAGAAAAAGTTTACACCTTTCTCTCGTCTACTCTTCGACTAGTGAAATCGATGCTCGTGAATTTTGATAGTTTCGATCTAAAACGATGTATCCCGTTGTTTCGAGCCGGAATACAAGTTTTCGCGCAGTTTTGAGAGAAAAATTTTACACCTTTCTCTCGTCTACTCTTCGACTAGTGAAATCGATGCTCGTGAATTTTGCTAGTTTCGATCTAAAACGATGTATCCCGTTGTTTCGAGCCGGAATACAAGTTTTCTCGCAGTTCTGAGAGAAAAAGTTTACACCTTTCTCTCGTCTACTCTTCGACGACTTGTAAAATCGATGCTCGTGAATTCTGCTAGTTTCGATATAAAACGATGTATCCCATTGTTTTGAGCCGGAATACAAGTTTTCGCGCAGTTCTGAGAGAAAAAGTTTACACCTTTCTCTCCTACACTCTTGGAGGACTTGTAAAATCGATGCTCGTGAATTTTTCTAGTTTCGATCTAAAACGATGTATCCCGTTGTTTTGAGCCGGAATACATGTTTTCGCGCAGTTCTGAGAGAAAAAGTTTACACCTATCTCTCATCTACTCTTCTACTAGTAAAATCGATGCTCGTGAATCTCGCTAGTTTCGATCTAAAACGATGTATCCTGTTGTTTTGAGACGGAGTACAAGATTTCGCGCAGTTCGAGAGAAAAAGTTTACACCTTTCTCTCGTCTACTCTTCGGCGACTTGTAAAATCGATGCTCGTGAATTTTGCTAGTTTCGATCTAAAACGATGTATCCCGTTCTTTTGAGCCGGATTACAAGTTTTCGCGCAGATCTGAGAGAAAAAGTTTACACCTTTCTCTCGCCTACTCTTCGACTAGTAAAATCGATGTTCGTGAATTTTGCTAGTTTCGATCTAAAACGATGTATCCCGTTGTTTTGAGACGGAATACAAGATTTCGCGCAGTTCTGAGAGAAAAAGTTTACACCTTTCTCTCGTCTACTCTTCGGCGACTTGTAAAATCGATGCTCGTGAATTTTGCTAGTTTCGATCTAAAACGATGTATCCCGTTGTTTTGAGCCGGAATACAAGTTTTCGCGCAGTTCTGAGAGAAAAAGTTTACACCTTTCTCTCGTCTACTTTTCGACGACTAGTAAAATCGATGCTCCTGAATTTTGCTAGTTTCGATCTAAAACGATGTATCCCGTTGTGTTGAGCCGGAATACAAGTTTTCGCGCAGTTCTGAGAGAAAACGTTTACACCTTTCTCTCCTCTACTGTTCTAGTAGTAAAAGAAATGTTCGTGAATCTCGCTAGTTTCGATCTAAAACGATGTATCCCGTTGTTTCGAGCCGGAATACAAGTTTTCGCGCAGTTCTGAGAGAAAAAGTTTACACCTTTCTCGTCTACTCTTCGACAACTTGTAAAATCGATGCTCGTGAATTTTGCTAGTTTCGATCTAAAACGATGTATCCCGTTGTTTTGAGCCAGAATACAAGTTTTCGCGCAGTTCTGAGAGAAAAAGTTTACACCTTTCCTCTACTCTTCGACGACTTGTAAAATCGATGCTCGTGAATTTTTCTAGTTTCGATTTAAAACGTTGTATCCCGTTGTTTTGAGCCGTACTACAAGTTTTCGCGCAGTTCTGAGAGAAAACGTTTACACCTATCTCTCATTTACTCTTCTACTAGTAAAATCGATGCTCGTGAATTTTTCTAGTTTCGATCTAAAACGATGTATTCGGTTGTTTTGAGCCGGAATACAAGTTTTCACGCAGTTCTGAGAGAAAAATTTTACACCTTTCTCTCGTCTACATTTCGACGACTAGTAAAATCGATGCTCGTGAATTTTGCTAGTTTCGATCTAAAACGATGTATCCCGTTGTTTTGAGCCAGAATACAAGTTTTCGCGCAGTTCTGAGAGAAAAAGTTTACACCTTGCTCTCCTCTACTCGTCGACGACTTGTAAAATTGATGCTCGTGAATTCTGCTAGTTTCGATCTAAAACGATGTATCCCGTTGTTTTGAGCTGGAATACAAGTTTTCGCGCAGTTCTGAGAGAAAAAGTTTACACCTCTCTCTCCTCTACTCTTCGACGACTTGTAAAATCGATGCTCGTGAATTTTTCTCGTTTCGATCTAAAACGATGTATCCCGTTGTTTTGAGCCGGAATACAAGTTTTCGCGCAGATCTGAGAGAAAAAGTTTACACCTTTCTCTCGCCTACTCTTCGACTAGAAAAATCGATGTTCGTGAATTTTGCTAGTTTCGATCTAAAACGATGTATCCCGTTGTTTTGAGACGGAATACAAGATTTCGCGCAGTTCTGAGAGAATAAGTTTACACCTTTCTCTCGTCTACTCTTCGGCGACTTGTAAAATCGATGCTCGTGAATTTTGCTAGTTTCGATCTAAAACGATGTATCCCGTTGTTTTGAGCCGGAATACAAGTTTTCGCGCAGTTCTGAGAGAAAACGTTTACACCTTTCTCTCGTCTACTCTTCGACGACTTGCAAAATCGATGCTTTTAAATTTTGCTAGTTTCGATCTTAAACGATGTATCCCGTTGTTTTGAGCCGGAATACATGTTTTCGCGCTTTTCAGAGAGAAAAAGTTTACACCTTTCTCTCGTCTACTCTTCGACTAGTGAAATCGATGCTCGTGAATTTTGATAGTTTCGATCTAAAACGATGTATCCCGTTGTTTCGAGCCGGAATACAAGTTTTCGCGCAGTTTTGAGAGAAAAATTTTACACCTTTCTCTCGTCTACTCTTCGACTAGTGAAATCGATGCTCGTGAATTTTGCTAGTTTCGATCTAAAACGATGTATCCCGTTGTTTCGAGCCGGAATACAAGTTTTCTCGCAGTTCTGAGAGAAAAAGTTTACACCTTTCTCTCGTCTACTCTTCGACGACTTGTAAAATCGATGCTCGTGAATTCTGCTAGTTTCGATATAAAACGATGTATCCCATTGTTTTGAGCCGGAATACAAGTTTTCGCGCAGTTCTGAGAGAAAAAGTTTACACCTTTCTCTCCTACACTCTTGGAGGACTTGTAAAATCGATGCTCGTGAATTTTTCTAGTTTCGATCTAAAACGATGTATCCCGTTGTTTTGAGCCGGAATACATGTTTTCGCGCAGTTCTGAGAGAAAAAGTTTACACCTATCTCTCATCTACTCTTCTACTAGTAAAATCGATGCTCGTGAATCTCGCTAGTTTCGATCTAAAACGATGTATCCTGTTGTTTTGAGACGGAGTACAAGATTTCGCGCAGTTCGAGAGAAAAAGTTTACACCTTTCTCTCGTCTACTCTTCGGCGACATGTAAAATCGATGCTCGTGAATTTTGCTAGTTTCGATCTAAAACGATGTATCCCGTTCTTTTGAGCCGGATTACAAGTTTTCGCGCAGATCTGAGAGAAAAAGTTTACACCTTTCTCTCGCCTACTCTTCGACTAGTAAAATCGATGTTCGTGAATTTTGCTAGTTTCGATCTAAAACGATGTATCCCGTTGTTTTGAGACGGAATACAAGATTTCGCGCAGTTCTGAGAGAAAAAGTTTACACCTTTCTCTCGTCTACTCTTCGGCGACTTGTAAAATCGATGCTCGTGAATTTTGCTAGTTTCGATCTAAAACGATGTATCCCGTTGTTTTGAGCCGGAATACAAGTTTTCGCGCAGTTCTGAGAGAAAAAGTTTACACCTTTCTCTCGTCTACTTTTCGACGACTAGTAAAATCGATGCTCCTGAATTTTGCTAGTTTCGATCTAAAACGATGTATCCCGTTGTGTTGAGCCGGAATACAAGTTTTCGCGCAGTTCTGAGAGAAAACGTTTACACCTTTCTCTCCTCTACTGTTCTAGTAGTAAAAGAAATGTTCGTGAATCTCGCTAGTTTCGATCTAAAACGATGTATCCCGTTGTTTCGAGCCGGAATACTAGTTTTCGAGCAGTTCTGAGAGAAAAAGTGTACACCTTTCTCTCGTCTACTCTTCGACTAGTGAAATCGATGCTCGTGAATTTTGCTAGTTTCGATCTAAAACGATGTATCCCGTTGTTTCGAGCCGGAATACAAGTTTTCGCGCAGTTCTGAGAGAAAAAGTTTACACCTATCTCTCATCTACTCTTCTACTAGTAAAATCGATGCTCGTGAATCTCGCTAGTTTCGATCTAAAACAATGTATCCCGTTGTTTTGAGACGGAATACAAGATTTCGCGCAGTTCTGAGAGAAAAAGTTTACTCCTTTCTCTCGTCTACTCTTCGGCGACTTGTAAAATCGATGCTCGTGAATTTTGCTAGTTTCGATCTAAAGCGATGTATCCCGTTGTTTTGAGCCGGAATACAAGTTTTCGCGCAGTTCTGAGAGAAAAAGTTTACACCTTTCTCGTCTACTCTTCGACAACTTGTAAAATCGATGCTCGTGAATTTTGCTAGTTTCGATCTAAAACGATGTATCCCGTTGTTTTGAGCCAGAATACAAGTTTTCGCGCAGTTCTGAGAGAAAAAGTTTACACCTTTCCTCTACTCTTCGACGACTTGTAAAATCGATGCTCGTGAATTTTTCTAGTTTCGATTTAAAACGTTGTATCCCGTTGTTTTGAGCCGTACTACAAGTTTTCGCGCAGTTCTGAGAGAAAACGTTTACACCTATCTCTCATTTACTCTTCTACTAGTAAAATCGATGCTCGTGAATTTTTCTAGTTTCGACCTAAAACGATGTATTCGGTTGTTTTGAGCCGGAATACAAGTTTTCACGCAGTTCTGAGAGAAAAATTTTACACCTTTCTCTCGTCTACATTTCGACGACTAGTAAAATCGATGCTCGTGAATTTTGCTAGTTTCGATCTAAAACGATGTATCCCGTTGTTTTGAGCCAGAATACAAGTTTTCGCGCAGTTCTGAGAGAAAAAGTTTACACCTTGCTCTCCTCTACTCGTCGACGACTTGTAAAATTGATGCTCGTGAATTCTGCTAGTTTCGATCTAAAACGATGTATCCCGTTGTTTTGAGCTGGAATACAAGTTTTCGCGCAGTTCTGAGAGAAAAAGTTTACACCTCTCTCTCCTCTACTCTTCGACGACTTGTAAAATCGATGCTCGTGAATTTTTCTCGTTTCTATCTAAAACGATGTATCCCGTTGTTTTGAGCCGGAATACAAGTTTTCGCGCAGATCTGAGAGAAAAAGTTTACACCTTTCTCTCGCCTACTCTTCGACTAGAAAAATCGATGTTCGTGAATTTTGCTAGTTTCGATCTAAAACGATGTATCCCGTTGTTTTGAGACGGAATACAAGATTTCGCACAGTTTTGAGAGAAAAAGTTTACACCTTTCTCTCGTCTACTCTTCGGCGACTTGTAAAATCGATGCTCGTGAATTTTGCTAGTTTCGATCTAAAACGATGTATCCCGTTGTTTTGAGCCGGAATACAAGTTTTCGCGCAGTTCTGAGAGAAAACGTTTACACCTTTCTCTCGTCTACTCTTCGACGACTTGCAAAATCGATGCTTTTAAATTTTGCTAGTTTCGATCTTAAACGATGTATCCCGTTGTTTTGAGCCGGAATACATGTTTTCGCGCTTTTCTGAGAGAAAAAGTTTACACCTTTCTCTCGTCTACTCTTCGACTAGTGAAATCGATGCTCGTGAATTTTGCTAGTTTCGATCTAAAACGATGTATCCCGTTGTTTTGAGCCAGAATACAAGTTTTCGCGCAGTTCTGAGAGAAAAAGTTTACACCTTGCTCTCCTCTACTCGTCGACGACTTGTAAAATTGATGCTCGTGAATTCTGCTAGTTTCGATCTAAAACGATGTATCCCGTTGTTTTGAGCTGGAATACAAGTTTTCGCGCAGTTCTGAGAGAAAAAGTTTACACCTCTCTCTCCTCTACTCTTCGACGACTTGTAAAATCGATGCTCGTGAATTTTTCTCGTTTCTATCTAAAACGATGTATCCCGTTGTTTTGAGCCGGAATACAAGTTTTCGCGCAGATCTGAGAGAAAAAGTTTACACCTTTCTCTCGCCTACTCTTCGACTAGAAAAATCGATGTTCGTGAATTTTGCTAGTTTCGATCTAAAACGATGTATCCCGTTGTTTTGAGACGGAATACAAGATTTCGCGCAGTTCTGAGAGAAAAAGTTTACACCTTTCTCTCGTCTACTCTTCGGCGACTTGTAAAATCGATGCTCGTGAATTTTGCTAGTTTCGATCTAAAACGATGTATCCCGTTGTTTTGAGCCGGAATACAAGTTTTCGCGCAGTTCTGAGAGAAAACGTTTACACCTTTCTCTCGTCTACTCTTCGACGACTTGCAAAATCGATGCTTTTAAATTTTGCTAGTTTCGATCTTAAACGATGTATCCCGTTGTTTTGAGCCGGAATACATGTTTTCGCGCTTTTCTGAGAGAAAAAGTTTACACCTTTCTCTCGTCTACTCTTCGACTAGTGAAATCGATGCTCGTGAATTTTGCTAGTTTCGATCTAAAACGATGTATCCCGTTGTTTCGAGCCGGAATACAAGTTTTCTCGCAGTTCTGAGAGAAAAAGTTTACACCTTTCTCTCGTCTACTCTTCGACGACTTGTAAAATCGATGCTCGTGAATTCTGCTAGTTTCGATATAAAACGATGTATCCCATTGTTTTGAGCCGGAATACAAGTTTCGCGCAGTTCTGAGAGAAAAAGTTTACACCTTTCTCTCCTACACTCTTGGAGGACTTGTAAAATCGATGCTCGTGAATTTTTCTAGTTTCGATCTAAAACGATGTATCCCGTTGTTTTGAGCCGGAATACATGTTTTCGCGCAGTTCTGAGAGAAAAAGTTTACACCTATCTCTCATCTACTCTTCTACTAGTAAAATCGATGCTCGTGAATCTCGCTAGTTTCGATCTAAAACGATGTATCCTGTTGTTTTGAGACGGAGTACAAGATTTCGCGCAGTTCGAGAGAAAAAGTTTACACCTTTCTCTCGTCTACTCTTCGGCGACTTGTAAAATCGATGCTCGTGAATTTTGCTAGTTTCGATCTAAAACGATGTATCCCGTTCTTTTGAGCCGGAATACAAGTTTTCGCGCAGATCTGAGAGAAAAAGTTTACACCTTTCTCTCGCCTACTCTTCGACTAGTAAAATCGATGTTCGTGAATTTTGCTAGTTTCGATCTAAAACGATGTATCCCGTTGTTTTGAGACGGAATACAAGATTTCGCGCAGTTCTGAGAGAAAAAGTTTACACCTTTCTCTCGTCTACTCTTCGGCGACTTGTAAAATCGATGCTCGTGAATTTTGCTAGTTTCGATCTAAAACGATGTATCCCGTTGTTTTGAGCCGGAATACAAGTTTTCGCGCAGTTCTGAGAGAAAAAGTTTACACCTTTCTCTCGTCTACTTTTCGACGACTAGTAAAATCGATGCTCGTGAATTTTGCTAGTTTCGATCTAAAACGATGTATCCCGTTGTGTTGAGCCAGAATACAAGTTTTCGCGCAGTTCTGAGAGAAAAAGTTTACACCTTTCCTCTACTCTTCGACGACTTGTAAAATCGATGCTCGTGAATTTTTCTAGTTTCGATTTAAAACGTTGTATCCCGTTGTTTTGAGCCGTAATACAAGTTTTCGCGCAGTTCTGAGAGAAAAAGTTTACACCTATCTCTCATTTACTCTTCTACTAGTAAAATCGATGCTCGTGAATTTTTCTAGTTTCGATCTAAAACGATGTATTCGGTTGTTTTGAGCCGGAATACAAGTTTTCGCGCAGTTCTGAGAGAAAACGTTTACACCTTTCTCTCCTCTACTGTTCTAGTAGTAAAAGAAATGTTCGTGAATCTCGCTAGTTTCGATCTAAAACGATGTATCCCGTTGTTTCGAGCCGGAATACTAGTTTTCGAGCAGTTCTGAGAGAAAAAGTGTACACCTTTCTCTCGTCTACTCTTCGACTAGTGAAATCGATGCTCGTGAATTTTGCTAGTTTCGATCTAAAACGATGTATCCCGTTGTTTTGAGCCGGAATACAAGTTTTCGCGCAGTTCTGAGAGAAAACGTTTACACCTTTCTCTCCTCTACTGTTCTAGTAGTAAAAGAAATGTTCGTGAATCTCGCTAGTTTCGATCTAAAGCGATGTATCCCGTTGTTTTGAGCCGGAATACAAGTTTTCGCGCAGTTCTGAGAGAAAAAGTTTACACCTTTCTCGTCTACTCTTCGACAACTTGTAAAATCGATGCTCGTGAATTTTGCTAGTTTCGATCTAAAACGATGTATCCCGTTGTTTTGAGCCAGAATACAAGTTTTCGCGCAGTTCTGAGAGAAAAAGTTTACACCTTTCCTCTACTCTTCGACGACTTGTAAAATCGATGCTCGTGAATTTTTCTAGTTTCGATTTAAAACGTTGTATCCCGTTGTTTTGAGCCGTAATACAAGTTTTCGCGCAGTTCTGAGAGAAAAAGTTTACACCTATCTCTCATTTACTCTTCTACTAGTAAAATCGATGCTCGTGAATTTTTCTAGTTTCGATCTAAAACGATGTATTCGGTTGTTTTGAGCCGGAATACAAGTTTTCGCGCAGTTCTGAGAGAAAAATTTTACACCTTTCTCTCGTCTACATTTCGACGACTAGTAAAATCGATGCTCGTGAATTTTGCTAGTTTCGATCTAAAACGATGTATCCCGTTGTTTTGAGCCAGAATACAAGTTTTCGCGCAGTTCTGAGAGAAAAAGTTTACACCTTTCTCTCCTCTACTCGTCGACGACTTGTAAAATTGATGCTCGTGAATTCTGCTAGTTTCGATCTAAAACGATGTATCCCGTTGTTTTGAGCTGGAATACAAGTTTTCGCGCAGTTCTGAGAGAAAAAGTTTACACCTCTCTCGTCTACTCTTCGACGACTCGTAAAATCGATGCTCGTGAATTTTGCTAGTTTCGATCTAAAACGATGTATCCCGTTGTTTTGAGCCGGAATACAAGTTTTCTCGCAGTTCTGAGAGAAAACGTTTACACCTTTCTCTCCTCTACTCTTCGACGACTTGTAAAATCGATGCTCGTGAATTTTTCTCGTTTCGATCTAAAACGATGTATCCCGTTGTTTTGAGCCGGAATACAAGTTTTCGCGCAGATCTGAGAGAAAAAGTTTACACCTTTCTCTCGCCTACTCTTCGACTAGAAAAATCGATGTTCGTGAATTTTGCTAGTTTCGATCTAAAACGATGTATCCCGTTGTTTTGAGACGGAATACAAGATTTCGCGCAGTTCTGAGAGAAAAAGTTTACACCTTTCTCTCGTCTACTCTTCGGCGACTTGTAAAATCGATGCTCGTGAATTTTGCTAGTTTCGATCTAAAACGATGTATCCCGTTGTTTTGAGCCGGAATACAAGTTTTCGCGCAGTTCTGAGAGAAAACGTTTACACCTTTCTCTCGTCTACTCTTCGACGACTTGCAAAATCGATGCTTTTAAATTTTGCTAGTTTCGATCTTAAACGATGTATCCCGTTGTTTTGAGCCGGAATACATGTTTTCGCGCTTTTCTGAGAGAAAACGTTTACACCTTTCTCTCGTCTACTCTTCGACTAGTGAAATCGATGCTCGTGAATTTTGCTAGTTTCGATCTAAAACGATGTATCCCGTTGTTTCGAGCCGGAATACAAGTTTTCGCGCAGTTTTGAGAGAAACATTTTACACCTTTCTCTCGTCTACTCTTCGACTAGTGAAATCGATGCTCGTGAATTTTGCTAGTTTCGATCTAAAACGATGTATCCCGTTGTTTCGAGCCGGAATACAAGTTTTCTCGCAGTTCTGAGAGAAAAAGTTTACAACTTTCTCTCGTCTACTCTTCGACGACTTGTAAAATCGATGCTCGTGAATTCTGCTAGTTTCGATATAAAACGATGTATCCCATTGTTTTGAGCCGGAATACAAGTTTCGCGCAGTTCTGAGAGAAAAAGTTTACACCTTTCTCTCCTACACTCTTGGAGGACTTGTAAAATCGATGCTCGTGAATTTTTCTAGTTTCGATCTAAAACGATGTATCCCGTTGTTTTGAGCCGGAATACATGTTTTCGCGCAGTTCTGAGAGAAAAAGTTTACACCTATTTCTCATCTACTCTTCTACTAGTAAAATCGATGCTCGTGAATCTCGCTAGTTTCGATCTAAAACGATGTATCCTGTTGTTTTGAGACGGAGTACAAGATTTCGCGCAGTTCGAGAGAAAAAGTTTACACCTTTCTCTCGTCTACTCTTCGGCGACTTGTAAAATCGATGCTCGTGAATTTTGCTAGTTTCGATCTAAAACGATGTATCCCGTTCTTTTGAGCCGGAATACAAGTTTTCGCGCAGATCTGAGAGAAAAAGTTTACACCTTTCTCTCGCCTACTCTTCGACTAGTAAAATCGATGTTCGTGAATTTTGCTAGTTTCGATCTAAAACGATGTATCCCGTTGTTTTGAGACGGAATACAAGATTTCGCGCAGTTCTGAGAGAAAAAGTTTACACCTTTCTCTCGTCTACTCTTCGGCGACTTGTAAAATCGATGCTCGTGAATTTTGCTAGTTTCGATCTAAAACGATGTATCCCGTTGTTTTGAGCCGGAATACAAGTTTTCGCGCAGTTCTGAGAGAAAAAGTTTACACCTTTCTCTCGTCTACTTTTCGACGACTAGTAAAATCGATGCTCGTGAATTTTGCTAGTTTCGATCTAAAACGATGTATCCCGTTGTGTTGAGCCGGAATACAAGTTTTCGCGCAGTTCTGAGAGAAAACGTTTACACCTTTCTCTCCTCTACTGTTCTAGTAGTAAAAGAAATGTTCGTGAATCTCGCTAGTTTCGATCTAAAACGATGTATCCCGTTGTTTCGAGCCGGAATACAAGTTTTCGAGCAGTTCTGAGAGAAAAAGTGTACACCTTTCTCTCGTCTACTCTTCGACTAGTGAAATCGATGCTCGTGAATTTTGCTAGTTTCGATCTAAAACGATGTATCCCGTTGTTTCGAGCCGGAATACAAGTTTTCGCGCAGTTCTGAGAGAAAAAGTTTACACCTTTCTCTCGCCTACTCTTCGACTAGAAAAATTGATGTTCGTGAATTTTGCTAGTTTCGATCTAAAACGATGTATCCCGTTGTTTTGAGACGGAATACAAGATTTCGCGCAGTTCTGAGAGAAAAAGTTTACACCTTTCTCTCGTCTACTCTTCGGCGACTTGTAAAATCGATGCTCGTGAATTTTGCTAGTTTCGATCTAAAACGATGTATCCCGTTGTTTTGAGCCGGAATACAAGTTTTCGCGCAGTTCTGAGAGAAAACGTTTACACCTTTCTCTCGTCTACTCTTCGACGACTTGCAAAATCGATGCTTTTAAATTTTGCTAGTTTCGATCTTAAACGATGTATCCCGTTGTTTTGAGCCGGAATACATGTTTTCGCGCTTTTCTGAGAGAAAACGTTTACACCTTTCTCTCGTCTACTCTTCGACGACTTGTAAAATCGATGCTCGTGAATTTTTCTAGTTTCGATCTAAAACGATGTATCCCGTTGTTTTGAGCCGGAATACATGTTTTCGCGCAGTTCTGAGAGAAAAAGTTTACACCTATCTCTCATCTACTCTTCTACTAGTAAAATCGATGCTCGTGAATCTCGCTAGTTTCGATCTAAAACGATGTATCCTGTTGTTTTGAGACGGAGTACAAGATTTCGCGCAGTTCGAGAGAAAAAGTTTACACCTTTCTCTCGTCTACTCTTCGGCGACTTGTAAAATCGATGCTCGTGAATTTTGCTAGTTTCGATCTAAAACGATGTATCCCGTTCTTTTGAGCCGGAATACAAGTTTTCGCGCAGATCTGAGAGAAAAAGTTTACACCTTTCTCTCGCCTACTCTTCGACTAGTAAAATCGATGTTCGTGAATTTTGCTAGTTTCGATCTAAAACGATGTATCCCGTTGTTTTGAGACGGAATACAAGATTTCGCGCAGTTCTGAGAGAAAAAGTTTACACCTTTCTCTCGTCTACTCTTCGGCGACTTGTAAAATCGATGCTCGTGAATTTTGCTAGTTTCGATCTAAAACGATGTATCCCGTTGTTTTGAGCCGGAATACAAGTTTTCGCGCAGTTCTGAGAGAAAAAGTTTACACCTTTCTCTCGTCTACTTTTCGACGACTAGTAAAATCGATGCTCGTGAATTTTGCTAGTTTCGATCTAAAACGATGTATCCCGTTGTGTTGAGCCGGAATACAAGTTTTCGCGCAGTTCTGAGAGAAAACGTTTACACCTTTCTCTCCTCTACTGTTCTAGTAGTAAAAGAAATGTTCGTGAATCTCGCTAGTTTCGATCTAAAACGATGTATCCCGTTGTTTCGAGCCGGAATACAAGTTTTCGAGCAGTTCTGAGAGAAAAAGTGTACACCTTTCTCTCGTCTACTCTTCGACTAGTGAAATCGATGCTCGTGAATTTTGCTAGTTTCGATCTAAAACGATGTATCCCGTTGTTTCGAGCCGGAATACAAGTTTTCGCGCAGTTCTGAGAGAAAAAGTTTACACCTATCTCTCATCTACTCTTCTACTAGTAAAATCGATGCTCGTGAATCTCGCTAGTTTCGATCTAAAACAATGTATCCCGTTGTTTTGAGACGGAATACAAGATTTCGCGCAGTTCTGAGAGAAAAAGTTTACTCCTTTCTCTCGTCTACTCTTCGGCGACTTGTAAAATCGATGCTCGTGAATTTTGCTAGTTTCGATCTAAAGCGATGTATCCCGTTGTTTTGAGCCGGAATACAAGTTTTCGCGCAGTTCTGAGAGAAAAAGTTTACACCTTTCTCGTCTACTCTTCGACAACTTGTAAAATCGATGCTCGTGAATTTTGCTAGTTTCGATCTAAAACGATGTATCCCGTTGTTTTGAGCCAGAATACAAGTTTTCGCGCAGTTCTGAGAGAAAAAGTTTACACCTTTCCTCTACTCTTCGACGACTTGTAAAATCGATGCTCGTGAATTTTTCTAGTTTCGATTTAAAACGTTGTATCCCGTTGTTTTGAGCCGTAATACAAGTTTTCGCGCAGTTCTGAGAGAAAAAGTTTACACCTATCTCTCATTTACTCTTCTACTAGTAAAATCGATGCTCGTGAATTTTTCTAGTTTCAATCTAAAACGATGTATTCGGTTGTTTTGAGCCGGAATACAAGTTTTCGCGCAGTTCTGAGAGAAAAATTTTACACCTTTCTCTCGTCTACTTTTCGACGACTAGTAAAATCGATGCTCGTGAATTTTGCTAGTTTCGATCTAAAACGATGTATCCCGTTGTTTTGAGCCAGAATACAAGTTTTCGCGCAGTTCTGAGAGAAAAAGTTTGCACCTTTCTCTCCTCTACTCGTCGACGACTTGTAAAATCGATGCTCGTGAATTTTTCTAGTTTCGATCTAAAACGATGTATCCCGTTGTTTTGAGCCGGAATACAAGTTTTCGCGCAGTTCTGAGAGAAAAATTTTACATCTTTCTCTCGTCTACTCTTCGACTAGTGAAATCGATGCTCGTGAATTTTGCTAGTTTCGATCTAAAACGATGTATCCCGTTGTTTCGAGCCGGAATACAAGTTTTCTCGCAGTTCTGAGAGAAAAAGTTTACACCTTTCTTTCGTCTACTCTTCGACGACTTGTAAAATCGACGCTCGTGAATACTGCTAGTTTTGATCTAAAACGATGTATCCCATTGTTTTGAGCCGGAATACAAGTTTTCGCGCAGTTCTGAGAGAAAAATTTTACATCTTTCTCTCGTCTACTCTTCGACTAGTGAAATCGATGCTCGTGAATTTTGCTAGTTTCGATCTAAAACGATGTATCCCGTTGTTTCGAGCCGGAATACAAGTTTTCTCGCAGTTCTGATAGAAAAAGTTTACACCTTTCTCTCGTCTACTCTTCGACGACTTGTAAAATTGATGCTCGTGAATTCTGCTAGTTTCGATCTAAAACGATGTATCCCGTTGTTTTGAGCTGGAATACAAGTTTTCGCGCAGTTCTGAGAGAAAAAGTTTACACCTCTCTCGTCTACTCTTCGACGACTTGTAAAATCGATGCTCGTGAATTTTGCTAGTTTCGATCTAAAACGATGTATCCCGTTGTTTTGAGCCAGAATACAAGTTTTCGCGCAGTTCTGAGAGAAAAAGTTTACACCTTTCTCTCCTCTACTCTTCGACGACTTGTAAAATCGATGCTCGTGAATTTTTCTAGTTTCGATCTAAAACGATGTATCCCGTTGTTTTGAGCCGGAATACAAGTTTTCGCGCAGTTCGGAGAGAAAAAGCTTACACCTTTCTCTCGTCTACTCTTCGACGACTTGTAAAATCGATGCT
Organism: Amblyomma americanum; assembly: GCF_052857255.1. NCBI lineage: Eukaryota > Metazoa > Arthropoda > Arachnida > Ixodida > Ixodidae > Amblyomma > Amblyomma americanum. The sequence continues at coordinate 35,452,544 of NC_135501.1, read as the reverse complement.
CGTGAATTTTTCTAGTTTCGATCTAAAACGATGTATTCGGTTGTTTTGAGCCGGAATGCAAGTTTTCGCGCTGTTCTGAGAGAAAAATATTACACCTTTCTCTCGTCTACTTTTCGACGACTAGTAAAATCGATGCTCGTGAATTTTGCTAGTTTCGATCTAAAACGATGTATCCCGTTGTTTTGAGCCAGAATACAAGTTTTCGCGCAGTTCTGAGAGAAAAAGTTTACACCTTTCTCTCCTCTACTCTTCGACGACTTGTAAAATCGATGCTCGTGAATTTTTCTAGTTTCGATCTAAAACGAGGTATCCCGTTGTTTTTAGCCGGAATACAAGTTTTCGCCCAGTTTTGAGAGAAAAATTTTACACCTTTCTCTCGTCTACTCTTCGACTAGTGAAATCGATGCTCGTGAATTTAGCTAGTTTCGATCTAAAACGATGTATCCCGTTGTTTCGAGCCGGAATACAAGTTTTCTCGCAGTTCTGAGAGAAAAAGTTTACACCTTTCTCTCCTACACTCTTGGAGGACTTGTAAAATCGATGCTCGTGAATTTTTCTAGTTTCGATCTAAAACGATGTATCCCGTTGTTTTGAGCCGGAATACAAGTTTTCGCGCAGTTCTGAGAGAAAAAGTTTACACCTATCTCTCATCTACTCTTCTACTAGTAAAATTGATGCTCGTGAATTTTGCTAGTTTCGATCTAAAACGATGTATCCCGTTGTTTTGAGCCGGAATACAAGTTTTCGCGCAGTTCTGAGAGAAAAAGTTTACACCTTTCTCTCGTCTACTTTTCGACGACTAGTAAAATCGATGCTCGTGAATTTTGCTACTTTCGATCTAAAACGATGTATCCCGTTGTGTTGAGCCGGAATACAAGTTTTCGCGCAGTTCTGAGAGAAAACGTTTACACCTTTCTCTCCTCTACTGTTCTAGTAGTAAAATAAATGTTCGTGAATCTCGCTAGTTTCGATCTAAAACGATGTATCCCGTTGTTTCGAGCCGGAATACAAGTTTTCGAGCAGTTCTGAGAGAAAAAGTTTACACCTTTCTCTCGTCTACTCTTCGACTAGTGAAATCGATGCTCGTGAATTTTGCTAGTTTCGATCTAAAACGATGTATCCCGTTGTTTCGAGCCGGAATACAAGTTTTCGCGCAGTTCTGAGAGAAAAAGTTTACACCTATCTCTCATCTACTCTTCTACTAGTAAAATCGATGCTCGTGAATCTCGCTAGTTTCGATCTAAAACGATGTATCCCGTTGTTTTGAGACGGAATACAAGATTTCGCGCAGTTCTGAGAGAAAAAGTTTACACCTATCTCTCATTTACTCTTCTACTAGTAAAATCGATGCTCGTGAATTTTTCTAGTTTCGATCTAAAACGATGTATTCGGTTGTTTTGAGCCGGAATACAAGTTTTCGCGCAGTTCTGAGAGAAAAATTTTACACCTTTCTCTCGTCTACTTTTCGACGACTAGTAAAATCGATGCTCGTGAATTTTGCTAGTTTCGATCTAAAACGATGTATCCCGATGTTTTGAGCCAGAATACAAGTTTTCGCGCAGTTCTGAGAGAAAAAGTTTACACCTTTCTCTCCTCTACTCTTCGACGACTTGTAAAATCGATGCTCGTGAATTTTTCTAGTTTCGATCTAAAACGATGTATCCCGTTGTTTTGAGCCGGAATACAAGTTTTCGCGCAGTTCTGAGAGAAAAATTTTACATCTTTCTCTCGTCTACTCTTCGACTAGTGAAATCGATGCTCGTGAATTTTGCTAGTTTCGATCTAAAACGATGTATCCCGTTGTTTCGAGCCGGAATACAAGTTTTCTCGCAGTTCTGAGAGAAAAAGTTTACACCTTTCTTTCGTCTACTCTTCGACGACTTGTAAAATCGACGCTCGTGAATACTGCTAGTTTTGATCTAAAACGATGTATCCCATTGTTTTGAGCCGGAATACAAGTTTTCGCGCAGTTCTGAGAGAAAACGTTTACACCTTTCTCTCGTCTACTCTTCGACGACTTGTAAAATCGATGCTTTTGAATTTTGCTAGTTTCGATCTTGAACGATGTATCCCGTTGTTTTGAGCCGGAATACATGTTTTCGCGCTTTTCTGAGAGAAAAAGTTTACACCTTTCTCTCGTCTACTCTTCGACTAGTGAAATCGATGCTCGTGAATTTTGCTAGTTTCGATCTAAAACGATGTATCCCGTTGTTTCGAGCCGGAATACAAGTTTTCTCGCAGTTCTGAGAGAAAAAGTTTACACCTTTCTCTCGTCTACTCTTCGACGACTTGTAAAATTGATGCTCGTGAATTCTGCTAGTTTCGATCTAAAACGATGTATCCCGTTGTTTTGAGCTGGAATACAAGTTTTCTCGCAGTTCTGAGAGAAAAAGTTTACACCTTTCTCTCCTACACTCTTGGAGGACTTGTAAAATCGATGCTCGTGAATTTTTCTAGTTTCGATCTAAAACGATGTATCCCGTTGTTTTGAGCCGGAATACAAGTTTTCGCGCAGTTCTGAGAGAAAAAGTTTACACCTATCTCTCATCTACTCTTCTACTAGTAAAATCGATGCTCGTGAATTTTGCTAGTTTCGATCTAAAACGATGTATCCCGTTGTTTTGAGCCGGAATACAAGTTTTCGCGCAGTTCTGAGAGAAAAAGTTTACACCTTTCTCTCGTCTACTTTTCGACGACTAGTAAAATCGATGCTCGTGAATTTTGCTAGTTTCGATCTAAAACGATGTATCCCGTTGTGTTGAGCCGGAATACAAGTTTTCGCGCAGTTCTGAGAGAAAACGTTTACACCTTTCTCTCCTCTACTGTTCTAGTAGTAAAATAAATGTTCGTGAATCTCGCTAGTTTCGATCTAAAACGATGTATCCCGTTGTTTCGAGCCGGAATACAAGTTTTCGAGCAGTTCTGAGAGAAAAAGTTTACACCTTTCTCTCGTCTACTCTTCGACTAGTGAAATCGATGCTCGTGAATTTTGCTAGTTTCGATCTAAAACGATGTATCCCGTTGTTTCGAGCCGGAATACAAGTTTTCGCGCAGTTCTGAGAGAAAAAGTTTACACCTATCTCTCATCTACTCTTCTACTAGTAAAATCGATGCTCGTGAATCTCGCCAGTTTCGATCTAAAACGATGTATCCTGTTGTTTTGAGACGGAATACAAGATTTCGCGCAGTTCTGAGAGAAAAAGTTTACTCCTTTCTCTCGTCTACTCTTCGGCGACTTGTAAAATCGATGCTCGTGAATTTTGCTAGTTTCGATCTATAGCGATGTATCCCGTTGTTTTGAGCCGGAACACAAGTTTTCGCGCAGTTCTGAGAGAAAAAGTTTACACCTTTCTCTCGTCTACTCTTCGACAACTTGTAAAATCGATGCTCGTGAATTTTGCTAGTTTCGATCTAAAACGATGTATCCCGTTGTTTTGAGCCAGAATACAAGTTTTCGCGCAGTTCTGAGAGAAAAAGTTTACACCTTTCTCTCCTCTACTCTTCGACGACTTGTAAAATCGATGCTCGTGAATTTTTCTAGTTTCGATTTAAAACGATGTATCCCGTTGTTTTGAGCCGTAATACAAGTTTTCGCGCAGTTCTGAGAGAAAAAGTTTACACCTATCTCTCATTTACTCTTCTACTAGTAAAATCGATGCTCGTGAATTTTTCTAGTTTCGATCTAAAACGATGTATTCGGTTGTTTTGAGCCGGAATACAAGTTTTCGCGCAGTTCTGAGAGAAAAATTTTACACCTTTCTCTCGTCTACTTTTCGACGACTAGTAAAATCGATGCTCGTGAATTTTGCTAGTTTCGATCTAAAACGATGTATCCCGATGTTTTGAGCCAGAATACAAGTTTTCGCGCAGTTCTGAGAGAAAAAGTTTACACCTTTCTCTCCTCTACTCTTCGACGACTTGTAAAATCGATGCTCGTGAATTTTTCTAGTTTCGATCTAAAACGATGTATCCCGTTGTTTTGAGCCGGAATACAAGTTTTCGCGCAGTTCTGAGAGAAAAATTTTACATCTTTCTCTCGTCTACTCTTCGACTAGTGAAATCGATGCTCGTGAATTTTGCTAGTTTCGATCTAAAACGATGTATCCCGTTGTTTCGAGCCGGAATACAAGTTTTCTCGCAGTTCTGAGAGAAAAAGTTTACACCTTTCTTTCGTCTACTCTTCGACGACTTGTAAAATCGACGCTCGTGAATACTGCTAGTTTTGATCTAAAACGATCTATCCCATTGTTTTGAGCCGGAATACAAGTTTTCGCGCAGTTCTGAGAGAAAACGTTTACACCTTTCTCTCGTCTACTCTTCGACGACTTGTAAAATCGATGCTTTTGAATTTTGCTAGTTTCGATCTTGAACGATGTATCCCGTTGTTTTGAGCCGGAATACATGTTTTCGCGCTTTTCTGAGAGAAAAAGTTTACACCTTTCTCTCGTCTACTCTTCGACTAGTGAAATTGATGCTCGTGAATTTTGCTAGTTTCGATTTAAAACGATGTATCCCGTTGTTTCGAGCCGGAATACAAGTTTTCTCGCAGTTCTGAGAGAAAAAGTTTACACCTTTCTCTCGTCTACTCTTCGACGACTTGTAAAATTGATGCTCGTGAATTCTGCTAGTTTCGATCTAAAACGATGTATCCCGTTGTTTTGAGCTGGAATACAAGTTTTCGCGCAGTTCTGAGAGAAAAAGTTTACACCTCTCTCGTCTACTCTTCGACGACTTGTAAAATCGATGCTCGTGAATTTTGCTAGTTTCGATCTAAAACGATGTATCCCGTTGTTTTGAGCCGGAATACAAGTTTTCGCGCAGTTCTGAGAGAAAAAGTTTACACCTTTCTCTCCTCTACTCTTCGACGACTTGTAAAATCGATGCTCGTGAATTTTTCTAGTTTCGATCTAAAACGATGTATCCCGTTGTTTTGAACCGGAATACAAGTTTTCGCGCAGTTCGGAGAGAAAAAGCTTACACCTTTCTCTCGTCTACTCTTCGACGACTTGTAAAATCGATGCTCGTGAATTTTTCTAGTTTCGATCTAAAACGATGTATTCGGTTGTTTTGAGCCGGAATACAAGTTTTCGCGCTGTTCTGAGAGAAAAATTTTACACCTTTCTCTCGTCTACTTTTCGACGACTAGTAAAATCGATGCTCGTGAATTTTGCTAGTTTCGATCTAAAACGATGTATCCCGTTGTTTTGAGCCAGAATACAAGTTTTCGCGCAGTTCTGCGAGAAAAAGTTTACACCTTTCTCTCCTCTACTCTTCGACGACTTGTAAAATCGATGCTCGTGAATTTTTCTAGTTTCGATCTAAAACGAAGTATCCCGTTGTTTTTAGCCGGAATACAAGTTTTCGCGCAGTTTTGAGAGAAAAATTTTACACCTTTCTCTCGTCTACTCTTCGACTAGTGAAATCGATGCTCGTGAATTTTGTTAGTTTCGATCTAAAACGATGTATCCCGTTGTTTCGAGCCGGAATACAAGTTTTCTCGCAGTTCTGAGAGAAAAAGTTTACACCTTTCTCTCCTACACTCTTGGAGGACTTGTAAAATCGATGCTCGTGAATTTTTCTAGTTTCGATCTAAAACGATGTATCCCGTTGTTTTGAGCCGGAATACAAGTTTTCGCGCAGTTCTGAGAGAAAAAGTTTACACCTATCTCTCATCTACTCTTCTACTAGTAAAATCGATGCTCGTGAATCTCGCTAGTTTCGATCTAAAACGATGTATCCCGTTGTTTTGAGACGGAGTACAAGATTTCGCGCAGTTCGAGAGAAAAAGTTTACACCTTTCTCTCGTCTACTCTTCGGCGACTTGTAAAATCGATGCTCGTGAATTTTGCTAGTTTCGATCTAAAACGATGTATCCCGTTGTTTTGAGCCGGAATACAAGTTTTTGCGCAGTTCTGAGAGAAAAAGTTTACACCTATCTCTCATCTACTCTTCTACTAGTAAAATCGATGCTCGTGAATCTCGCTAGTTTCGATCTAAAACGATGTATCCTGTTGTTTTGAGACGGAGTACAAGATTTCGCGCAGTTCGAGAGAAAAAGTTTACACCTTTCTCTCGTCTACTCTTCGGCGACTTGTAAAATCGATGCTCGTGAATTTTGCTAGTTTCGATCTAAAACGATGTATCCCGTTGTTTTGAGCCGGAATACAAGTTTTCGCGCAGATCTGAGAGAAAAAGTTTACACCTTTCTCTCGCCTACTCTTCGACTAGTAAAATCGATGTTCGTGAATTTTGCTAGTTTCGATCTAAAACGATGTATCCCGTTGTTTTGAGACGGAATACAAGATTTCGCGCAGTTCTGAGAGAAAAAGTTTACACCTTTCTCTCGTCTACTCTTCGGCGACTTGTAAAATCGATGCTCGTGAATTTTGCTAGTTTCGATCTAAAACGATGTATCCCGTTGTTTTGAGCCGGAATACAAGTTTTCGCGCAGTTCTGAGAGAAAAAGTTTACACCTTTCTCTCGTCTACTTTTCGACGACTAGTAAAATCGATGCTCGTGAATTTTGCTAGTTTCGATCTAAAACGATGTATCCCGTTGTGTTGACCCGGAATACAAGTTTTCGCGCAGTTCTGAGAGAAAACGTTTACACCTTTCTCTCCTCTACTGTTCTAGTAGTAAAATAAATGTTCGTGAATCTCGCTAGTTTCGATCTAAAACGATGTATCCCGTTGTTTCGAGCCGGAATACAAGTTTTCGAGCAGTTCTGAGAGAAAAAGTTTACACCTTTCTCTCGTCTACTCTTCGACTAGTGAAATCGATGCTCGTGAATTTTGCTAGTTTCGATCTAAAACGATGTATCCCGTTGTTTCGAGCCGGAATACAAGTTTTCGCGCAGTTCTGAGAGAAAAAGTTTACACCTATCTCTCATCTACTCTTCTACTAGTAAAATCGATGCTCGTGAATCTCGCTAGTTTCGATCTAAAACGATGTATCCCGTTGTTTTGAGACGGAATACAAGATTTCGCGCAGTTCTGAGAGAAAAAGTTTACTCCTTTCTCTCGTCTACTCTTCGGCGACTTGTAAAATCGATGCTCGTGAATTTTGCTAGTTTCGATCTATAGCGATGTATCCCGTTGTTTTGAGCCGGAATACAAGTTTTCGCGCAGTTCTGAGAGAAAAAGTTTACACCTTTCTCTCGTCTACTCTTCGACAACTTGTAAAATCGATGCTCGTGAATTTTGCTAGTTTCGATCTAAAACGATGTATCCCGTTGTTTCGAGCCAGAATACAAGTTTTCGCGCAGTTCTGAGAGAAAAAGTTTACACCTTTCTCTCCTCTACTCTTCTACTAGTAAAATCGATGCTCGTGAATTTTTCTAATTTCGATCTAAAACGATGTATTCGGTTGTTTTGAGCCGGAATACAAGTTTTCGCGCAGTTCTGAGAGAAAAATTTTACACCTTTCTCTCGTCTACTTTTCGACGACTAGTAAAATCGATGCTCGTAAATTTTGCTAGTTTCGATCTAAAACGATGTATCCCGATGTTTTGAGCCAGAATACAAGTTTTCGCGCAGTTCTGAGAGAAAAAGTTTACACCTTTCTCTCCTCTACTCTTCGACGACTTGTAAAATCGATGCTCGTGAATTTTTCTAGTTTCGATCTAAAACGATGTATCCCGTTGTTTTGAGCCGGAATACAAGTTTTCGCGCAGTTCTGAGAGAAAAATTTTACATCTTTCTCTCGTCTACTCTTCGACTAGTGAAATCGATGCTCGTGAATTTTGCTAGTTTCGATCTAAAACGATGTATCCCGTTGTTTCGAGCCGGAATACAAGTTTTCTCGCAGTTCTGAGAGAAAAAGTTTACACCTTTCTTTCGTCTACTCTTCGACGACTTGTAAAATCGACGCTCGTGAATACTGCTAGTTTTGATCTAAAACGATGTATCCCATTGTTTTGAGCCGGAATACAAGTTTTCGCGCAGTTCTGAGAGAAAACGTTTACACCTTTCTCTCGTCTACTCTTCGACGACTTGTAAAATCGATGCTTTTGAATTTTGCTAGTTTCGATCTTGAACGATGTATCCCGTTGTTTTGAGCCGGAATACATGTTTTCGCGCTTTTCTGAGAGAAAAAGTTTACACCATTCTCTCGTCTACTCTTCGACTAGTGAAATCGATGCTCGTGAATTTTGCTAGTTTCGATCTAAAACGATGTGTCCCGTTGTTTTGAGCCGGAATACAAGTTTTCTCGCAGTTCTGAGAGAAAAAGTTTACACCTTTCTCTCGTCTACTCTTCGACGACTTGTAAAATTGATGCTCGTGAATTCTGCTAGTTTCGATCTAAAACGATGTATCCCGTTGTTTTGAGCTGGAATACAAGTTTTCGCGCAGTTCTGAGAGAAAAAGTTTACACCTCTCTCGTCTACTCTTCGACGACTTGTAAAATCGATGCTCGTGAATTTTCCTAGTTTCGATCTTAAACGATGTATCCCGTTGTTTTGAGCCGGAATACAAGTTTTCGCGCAGTTCTGAGAGAAAAAGTTTACACCTTTCTCTCCTCTACTCTTCGACGACTTGTAAAATCGATGCTCGTGAATTTTTCTAGTTTCGATCTAAAACGATGTATCCCGTTGTTTTGAGCCGGAATACAAGTTTTCGCGCAGTTCGGAGAGAAAAAGCTTACACCTTTCTCTCGTCTACTCTTCGACGACTTGTAAAATCGATGCTCGTGAATTTTTCTAGTTTCGATCTAAAACGATGTATTCGGTTGTTTAGAGCCGGAATACAAGTTTTCGCGCTGTTCTGAGAGAAAAATTTTACACCTTTCTCTCGTCTACTTTTCGACGACTAGTAAAATCGATGCTCGTGAATTTTGCTAGTTTCGATCTAAAACAATGTATCCCGTTGTTTTGAGCCAGAATACAAGTTTTCGCGCAGTTCTGCGAGAAAAAGTTTACACCTTTCTCTCCTCTACTCTTCGACGACTTGTAAAATCGATGCTCGTGAATTTTTCTAGTTTCGATCTAAAACGAAGTATCCCGTTGTTTTTAGCCGGAATACAAGTTTTCGCGCAGTTTTGAGAGAAAAATTTTACACCTTTCTCTCGTCTACTCTTCGACTAGTGAAATCGATGCCCGTGAATTTTGCTAGTTTCGATCTAAAACGATGTATCCCGTTGTTTCGAGCCGGAATACAAGTTTTCTCGCAGTTCTGAGAGAAAAAGTTTACACCTTTCTCTCCTACACTTTTGGAGGACTTGTAAAATCGATGCTCGTGAATTTTTCTAGTTTCGATCTAAAACGATGTATCCCGTTGTTTTGAGCCGGAATACAAGTTTTCGCGCAGTTCTGAGAGAAAAAGTTTACACCTATATCTCATCTACTCTTCTACTAGTTAAATCGATGCTCGTGAATCTCGCTAGTTTCGATCTAAAACGATGTATCCTGTTGTTTTGAGACGGAGTACAAGATTTCGCGCAGTTCGAGAGAAAAAGTTTACACCTTTCTCTCGTCTACTCTTCGGCGACTTGTAAAATCGATGCTCGTGAATTTTGCTAGTTTCGATCTAAAACGATGTATCCCGTTGTTTTGAGCCGGAATACAAGATTTCGCGCAGATCTGAGAGAAAAAGTTTACACCTTTCTCTCGCCTACTCTTCGACTAGTAAAATCGATGTTCGTGAATTTTGCTAGTTTCGATCTAAAACGATGTATCCCGTTGTTTTGAGACGGAATACAAGATTTCGCGCAGTTCTGAGAGAAAAAGTGTACACCTTTCTTTCGTCTACTCTTCGGCGACTTGTAAAATCGATGCTCGTGAATTTTGCTAGTTTCGATCTAAAACGATGTATCCCGTTGTTTTGAGCCGGAATACAAGTTTTCGCGCAGTTCTGAGAGAAAAAGTTTACACCTTTCTCTCGTCTACTTTTCGACGACTAGTAAAATCGATGCTCGTGAATTTTGCTAGTTTCGATCTAAAACGATGTATCCCGTTGTTTCGAGCCGGAATACAAGTTTTCGAGCAGTTCTGAGAGAAAAAGTTTACACCTTTCTCTCCTCTACTCTTCGACGACTTGTAAAATCGATGCTCGTGAATTTTTCTAGTTTCGATCTAAAATACAAGTTTTCGCGCAGTTCTGAGAGAAAAAGTTTACACCTTTCTCTCGTCTACTCTTCGACAACTTGTAAAATCGATGCTCGTGAATTTTGCTAGTTTCGATCTAAAACGATGTATCCCGTTGTTTTGAGCCAGAATACAAGTTTTCGCGCAGTTCTGAGAGAAAAAGTTTACACCTTTCTCTCCTCTACTCTTCGACGACTTGTAAAATCGATGCTCGTGAATTTTTCTAGTTTCATCATCATCATCATCATCATCATCATCATTTATTGAACCCTTAAAGATCCCGTCTGGGACATTACATAAGGGGGGGGGGGGGGAAGACAGTGATGTGAAACGGTCACACAAAGGCATGTAAGCATAAAAAAGCATAACAAGAATAACAAGAATAACAAGTTTGACGTGAAATTAGCGTCAGGTGATTCAAATAGAACAGAATATACATGGCAAAGCAGTAGTATATAAATTACACATTAAAAAGTACGGAAAATAAATAAGTGGGAAAACACTTGTGGGGGGGGGGGTGTCACAATAACACAAGCAGTTCAAATTGCACGCAGAGCATCGCGAGGGAAGTAGCTATAGTTGGATCAAGTGGTCTGTTATTAGCTGCCTAAATCTGGTGGGATTAGTTTCGATGACAACGGTTTCAGGAAGATAGTTCCATTCCTCTATGGCGATGGGAAGGAAAGATTTGTTGAAAGCGTTGGATGAACCATGCAACCGCTGAATGCTGAGGGAGTTGAATAATCGGCGAGATGAGCGTAAGGGAGTGGATAACAAAGTCTGGCGTAGTGCGGGGAAGTTAAAGTATAGTTTGTGGAAAAGACAAAGAATTGATACTTTTCTGCGGAATGCTAATGGTTCAAGGCCGAGAGACGATTTTAGGTTGGTAACGCTGTGTCGAGACGAATACTGCGACGTTATGAAGCGCGCTGCCCGATTCTGGATAGCTTCGAGCAGTTGTATTAAGTAGACCTGGTGAGGGTTCCATATTGCTGAGGCATATTCCATTTTAGCGCGAATGAATGTTTCGTATGCTTGTTGTCTGATTGGTGCAGGGGACATTGATAGTGATCTTCGGATAAAGCCAAGAGCTCTGGAAGTGCTTGCGCAAAGTTTGATAATGTGATCTGACCATGTTAATTTGTTCGTTATTTCGACGCCAAGGTACCTGTAAGAATTCGTTACTGACAGCGCCACAGAGTTCAGGGAGTACTGGAAATTAGTAATGGAACGTTTGCGTGATATGTGCATGCATTTACATTTCGAAATATTAAGCTGCATGAGCCAGTCGGAGCACCATTTCTGTATTTTATTTAGGTCGTCCTGTAATAATTCCTCGTCAGTGTTATCAGATATGCGGCGATAAATGACGCAATCATCCGCAAAAAGACGGACAGATGACGAGATTCCAGATGGCAGGTCGTTGATGAAGATTAGGAAGAGCAGCGGAGCAAGGACGGAACCCTGGGGTACACCGGAGATAACTACGGTAGTTGCAGATACGTGATTAGCGATGACGGTGAACTGCGAGCGATTAGTCAAGAAGCAGCGAATCCAGGAAAAGACTAGAGGGTGGAGTGACAGGCATGCGAGTTTACAGATGAGACGTTGGTGAGGAACGCGATCAAATGCTTTAGAGAAATCTAGGAAAATGGCGTCTGTTTGAAATAAAGAATCTAGACTTAGATGAAGATCAGTTGTGAATTCGAAGAGTTGTGTTTCGCATGAGAAGCCTGCCCTGAAACCATGCTGTTTGGGAAAGAAAAAAGAGTTTTTATCGAGGTGATCTGCAATATTGGAGTACAGTATATGCTCAAAGAGTTTACACGAGATGCATGTTAATGAAATAGGACGATAATTCGAGGGGTCAGAGCGGTCACCGGTCTTAAAAACGGGCACAACTTTGCTTGTTTTCCAATCGTCCGGAATTTGGCCGGTCTTTAGGGATTGGTCGAAAATGAGCTGTAGAATTTGGCTAGACAATTCTTTGGTTCCTTTGAGGATTTTGGCAGGTATGTTGTCGGGTCCTGGGGAAGTAGACGGCTTGAGATTTTCGATGAGCTTAGAAATTCCCTCAGATGTGATGGTAACAGGTGGCATTGAATCAAAATTAAGTTGCGGTAAAGTAGTCCTGTTGTCCGGTGGTTCGTGGGTGAAGACTGAGGTGAAGTAGGAATTCATAGTATCAGAGCGTTCTGAAAGTGGAACGTGTGTGCCATCTTGTCTTCTCAAAGAAATGTTGTATGAGCTGTTTTTGTTGGGCGTTGTATCCCGTTCTTTTGAGCCGTAATACAAGTTTTCGCGCAGTTCTGAGAGAAAAAGTTTACACCTATCTCTCATCTACTCTTCTACTAGTAAAATCGATGCTCGTGAATTTTTCTAGTTTCGATCTAAAACGATGTATTCGGTTGTTTTGAGCCGGAATACAAGTTTTCGCGCAGTTCTGAGAGAAACATTTTACACCTTTCTCTCGTCTACTTTTCGACGACTAGTAAAATCGATGCTCGTGAATTTTGCTAGTTTCGATCTAAAACGATGTATCCCGTTGTTTTGACCCAGAATACAAGTTTTCGCGCAGTTCTGAGAGAAAAAGTTTACACCTTTCTCTCCTCTACTCTTCGACGACTTGTAAAATCGATGCTCGTGAATTTTTCTAGTTTCGATCTAAAACAATGTATCCCGTTGTTTCGAGCCGGAATACAAGTTTTCTCGCAGTTCTGAGAGAAAAAGTTTACACCTTTCTTTCGTCTACTCTTCGACGACTTGTAAAATCGACGCTCGTGAATACTGCTAGTTTCGATCTAAAACGATGTATCCCATTGTTTTGAGCTTTATGACTATCGTCTGAGCAAGTGTGTGAAAAACGAGGTGTTGAAGAACATATCTTTTCTATCAAAATTAGCTGGTTTAGAAAAACGAGATGCAATGTACAGCACAAGAAATATAGCACAATGGAACGTAAAAACATACAGAACTTTCTATGGTAATCAAACATTAGAAAATAAACTACCACGACTTCTTAACAAACTCGCACAAAACGATATTGATCTCCAAATCACAACACGAGACAAACTGTTGGAGTATTTTTTTTTACACTACACCTAACCTTTTTTTCTGTGATTTGTCTACCTAATTCTTCTTTCTTTCACCATCATTGTAAGTTTTCTTTCCAGCCAGGACAATGCTGTTGATTTTATGCTGACTACTGTAACCGAATAACAGCTCTGCTATATGAATTTTTTTATTTTCGTTATTGTATTGTATTTTCTTTATTTCTTTACTATATTGCTGTCAAAGTGGGGGCCCGTGGCCTTGTCAAGCTGAAAAACGGCAGCTTTTACTACGGGTCCCCGCCATCATCTGTACCATGGTGGCAAATAAATTTGAATTTGAATTTGAACACGGAGTTTCTTCAGCGCGGAGTATCTCCAGCGAGGAGTTTCTCCAACACGGAGTTCTCCAGCATGGAGTTTCTTCAACACGGAGTTTCTCCAACACGCAGTTTCTCCAACACGCAGTTTCTCCAGCGCAGTGTTTTTCCAGCGCGGAGTTTCTATAGCGCGGAGTATCTCCAACGCGGAGTTTCTCCAACGCGGAGTTTCTCCAACGCGGAGTTTCTCCAACGTGGAGTTTCTCTAGTGCGGAGTTTCTACAGCGCGGAGTATCTCCAGCGCGGACTTTCTCCAAAGCGGAGTTTCTCCAGCACGGAGTTTCTCCAGCGCGGAGTTTCTCGAACGCGCAGTTTCTCCAACGCGGACTTTGTCAAATGCGGAGTTTCTCAAACGCGGACTTTCTCCAAAGCGGAGTTTCTCCAACGCGGAGTTTCTCCAATATGGAGTTTCTCCAACGCGTAGTTTCTCCAACGCGGAGTTTCTCCAGCGTGAAGTTTCTCCAAAACAGAGTTTCTCCAAAACAGAGTTTCTCCAACACGGAGTTTCTCCAACACGGACTTTCTCCAGCACGCACTTTCTCCGCCGCGGAGTTTCTAAAGCGCGGAGTTTCTACAGCGCGGAGATTCTCCAACGCGGAGTTTCTCCAACGCGGACTTTCTCCAACACGGACTTTCTCCAACGCGGAGTTTCTCCAACGCGGAGTTTCTCTAGCGCGTAGTTTCTCCAATGCGTAGTTTCTCCAACGCGGAGTTTCTCCAGCGCGGAGTTTCTCCAGCGCGGAGTTTCTTCAACACAGAGTTTCTCCAACACGGAGTTTCTCCAGCGCGGAGTTTCTTCATCGAGGAGTTTCTCAAACGCGGAGTTTCTCAAACGCGGACTTTCTCCAAAGCGGAGTTGCTCCAACGCGGACTTTCTCCAAAGCGGAGTTTCTCCAACGCGGAGTTTCTCCAGCGCGGTGTTTCTCCAATATGGAGTTTCTCCAACGCGTAGTTTCTCCAACGCAGAGTTTCTCCAGCGCGGAGTTTCTTCAAAACAGAGTTTCTCCAACACGGAGTTTCTCAAACACGGACTTTCTCCAGCACGCACTTTCTCCGCCGCGGAGTTTCTAAAGCGCGGAGTTTCTCCAGCGCGGAGATTCTCCAACGCGGAGTTTCTCCAAAGCGGACTTTCACAAACGCGGAGTTTCTTCAACGCGGAGTTTCTCTAGCGCGGAGTTTCTCCAACGCGGAATTTTTACAACGCGGAGTTTCGCCAACGCGGACTTTCTCCAACACGTAGTTTCTCCAATGCGGAGTTTCTCCAACGCGGAGTTTCTCCAGCGCGGATTTTCTTCAACACAGAGTTTCTCCAACACGGAGTTTCTCCAGCGCGGAGTTTCTTCATCGTGGAGTTTCTCCTGCGAGGAGTTTCTCCAGCGCGGAGTTTCTCCATAGCGGAGTTTCTCCAGTGCGGAGTATCTCATACGCGGAGTTTCTCCTGTGCGAAGTTTCTCCAGCACGGAGTTTCTTCAACACGGAGTTTCTCCGCCGCGGAGTTTCTACAGCGCGTAGTATATCCAGCGCGGACTTTCTCCAAAACGGAGTTTCTCCAGCACGGAGTTTCTCCAGCGCGGAGTTTCTCGAACGCGCAGTTTCTCCAACGCGCACTTTCACAAACGCGGGGTTTCTCAAACGCGGACTTTCTCCAACGCGGAGTGTCTCCAACGCGGACTTTCTCCAAAGCGGAGCTTCTCCAACGCGGAGTTTTTCCAGCGAGGAGTATATTCAAAGCGAAGTTTCTCCAACGCGGAGTTTCTCCAACGCGGAGTTTCTTCAACGCGGACTTTCTCCAACGCGGAGTTTCTCCAACGCGGAGATTCTCCAACACGTACTTTTTCCAGCGCAGAGTTTTTCCAGCGCGGAGTTTATCCAGCGCGGAGTATCTCCAACGCGGAGTTCCTCTAACTCGGAGTTTCTCCAACGCGGAGTTTCTCCAACGTGTAGTTTCTCTAGCGCGGAGTTTCCGGCGCGGAGTTTCTCCAGCGCGGAGTATCTCCAGCGCGGACTTTCTCCAAAACGGAGTTTCTCCAGCACGGAGTTTCTCCAGCGCGGAGTTTCTCGAACGCTGAGTTTCTCCAACGCGGATTTTCTCCAGCGCGGAGTTTCTCCAACGCGGAGTTTTCTAACACGGAGTTTTTTCAACGCGTAATTTCTCCAAAGCGGAGTGTCTCCAACGCGGAGTTTCTCTAACGCGGAGATTCTCCAGCGCGGACTTTCTTCTGCGCTGACTTTCTCCAACACGGAGTTTCTCCAGCGCGGAGTATCTCCAGCGCGGAGTTTCTCCAACACGGAGTTTCTCCTGCACGGAGTTTCTCCAACACGGAGTTTCTCCAACACGCAGTTTCTCCAGCGCAGAGGTTTTGCAGCGCGGAGTTTCTCCAGCGCGAAGTATCTCCAACGCAGAGTTTCTCCAACGCCGAGTTTCTCCAACGTGGAGTTTCTCCAACGCGGATTTTCCCCAGCGCGGAGTTTATCCAGCCCGGAGTTTCTCCAGCGCGGAGTTTCTCGAGCGCGGAGTTTCTCCAACACGACGTTTCTTCAGCACGGACTTTCTCCAGCACGGACTTTCTCTGCCGCGGAGTTTCTCCAGCGCGGAGTTTCTCCAGCGCTGAGTTTCTCCAACGCGGAGCTTCTCCTCCGCGGAGTATCTCCAGAGCGGAGTTTCGTCAACGCGGAGTTTCTCTAGCGCAGAGTTTCTCCAGCGCGGAGTTTTTCCAGCGCGGAGTTTCTACAGCGCGGATTTTCTCCAACGCGGACTTTGTCCAACGTAGACTTTCTCCAGCGCGGAATTTCTCCACCAAGGAGTTTCTCCAACACGGACTTTCTCCAGCGCGGAGTTTCTCCAACGCGGAGTTTCTCCAACACGAACCTTCTCCAGCGCGAAGTTTCTTCAACGCGGAGTTTCTCCAAAGCGGAGTGTCTCCAACGCGGAGTTTTTTAAACGCGGAGATTCTCCAGCGTGGACTTTCTTCAGCGCCGACTTTCTCCAACGCGGAGTTTCTCAAGCACGGAGTTTCTCTAACACGGAGTTTCTCCAACACGGAGTTTCTCCAACACGCAGTTTCTCCAGCGCAGAGTTTTTCCAGCGCGGAGTTTCTCCTGCGCGGAGTATCTCCAACGCGGAGTTTCTCCAACGCGGACTTTCTCCAACGCGGAGTTTCTCCAGCACGGAGTTTCTCCGGCGCGGACTTTCTCCAAAACAGAGTTTCTCCAGCGCGGAGTTTCTCGAACGCGGAGTTTCTCGAACGCGAACTTTCTCAAACGCGGACTTTCTCAAACGCGGACTTTCTTCAACGCGGAGTTTCTCCAACACGGACTTTCTCCAGCGCGGAGTTTCTCCAACGCGGAGTTCCTCCAAAGCGGAGTGTCTCCAACGCGGTGTTTCTCAAACGCGGAGATTGTACAGCGCGGAGTTTCTCCAGCGTGGAGATTCTCCAGCGCGGACTTTCTCCAGCGCCGACTTTCTCCAACACGGAGTTTCTCCAAAACAGAGATTCTCCAACGCGGAGTTTCTCCAACGCGGTGTTTCTCCAACGCGGAGTTTCTCCTACGCGGAGTTTCTCCAACGCGGAGTTTCTCCAACGCAGAGTTTCTCCAACGCGGAGTTCCTTCAACACAGAGTTTCTCCAACACGGAGTTTCTCCAGCGCGGAGTTTTTTCATAGTGGAGTGTCTCCATCGAGGAGTTTCTCCAGCGCGGAGTACCTCAAACGCGGAGTTTCTACAGCGCGGACTTTCTCCAAAACGAAGTTCTCCAGCACGGAGTTTTTCCAGCGCGGAGTTTCTCGAACGCGCAGTTTCTCCAACGCGAACTTTCTCAAACGCGGAGTTTCTCAAACGCGGACTTTCTCCAACGCGGAGTGTCTCCAACGCGGACTTTCTCCAAAGCGGAGTGTCTCCAACGCGGACTTTCTCCAAAGCGGAGTTTCTCCAACGCGGAGTTTCTCCATCGGGGAGTTTCTTCAATGCGGAGTTTCTCCAACGCGTAGTTTCTCCAACGCGGAGTTTCTCCAGCGCGGAGTTCCTCCAAAACAGAATTTCTCCAACACGGAGTTTCTCCAACACGGACTTTCTCCAGCACGGACTTACTCCGCCGCGTAGTTTCTAAAGCGCGGAGTTTCTCCAGCGCGGTGTTTCTCAAACGCGGAGTTTCTCCAACGCGGATTTTCTCCAACGCGGAGTTTCTCCAACGCGGAGTTTCTTCATCGTGGAGTTTCTCCAGCATTTAGTATCTGCAGCGTGGAGTTTCTCCAAGACGGAGTTTCTCCAACACGGAGTTTCTCCAACACGGAGTTTCTCCAGCGCGGAGTTTCTTCAAAGCGAAGTTTCTCCAACACGGAGTTTCTCCAACACGGACTTTCTCCAGCACGCACTTTCTCCGCCGCGGAGTTTCTAAAGCGCGGAGTTTCTCCAGCGCGGAGATTCTCCAACGCGGAGTTTCTCGAACGCGGACTTTCTCCAACGCGGATTTTTTCCAACGCGGAGTTTCTCCAACGCGGAGTTTCTTCATCGTGGAGTTTCTCCAACGCGGAATTTCTCCAGCGCGAAGTTTCTTGAACACAGAGTTTCTCCAACACGAAGATTCTCCAGCGCGGAGTTTCTTCATCGTGGAGTTTCTCCAGCATGAAGTATCTGCAGCGTGGAGTTTCTCCAAGACGGAGTTTCTCCAACACGGAGTTTCTCCAACACGGAGTTTCTCCAGCGCGGAGTTTCTTCAAAGCGAAATTTCTCCAACGCGGTGTTTCTCCAACGCGGAGTTCTCCAACGCGGATTTTCCCCAGCGCGGAGTTTATCCAGCCCGGAATTTATCCAGCGCGGGGTTTCTCGAGCGCGGAGTTTCTCCAACACGAAGTTTCACCAACGTGGACTTTCTCCAGCACGGACTTTCTAGCCGCGGAGTTTCTCCAGCGCGGAGTTTCTCCAGCGCGGAGTTTCTCCAACGCGGAGTTTCTCCAACGCGGACTTTCTCCAACGCGGACTTTCTCCAACGCGGAGTTTCTCCAACGCAGAGTCTCTCCAACACGGAGTTTCTCCAACATACAGTTTCTCCAGCGCAGAGTTTCTCCAGCGCGGAGTTTCTCCAACGCGGAGTTTCTATAGCGCGGAGTTTCTCCAACGCGTAGTTTCTCCAATGCGGAGTATCTCAAACGCGGAGTTTCTCCTGTGCGGAGTTTCTCCTGCGCGGAGTATCTCCAGAGAGGAGTTTCTTCAACGCGGAGTTTCACTAGCGCGGAGTTTCTCCAGCGCGGAGTTTTTCCAGCACAGAGTTTCTACTGCGCGGATTTTCTCCAACGCGGACTTTGTCCAACGTCGACTTTCTCCAGCGCGGAGTTTCTCCAGCGCCGAGTTTCTCCAGCGCGGAATTTCTCCAACACAGAGTTTCTCCAACACGGACTTTCTCCAGCGCGGAGTTTCTCCAACGCGGAGTTTCTCCAACACGGACCTTCTCCAGCGCAGAGTTTCTTCAACGCGGAGTTTCTCCAAAGCGGAGTGTCTCCAACGCGGAGTTTCTTAAACGCGGACATTCTCCAGCGCGGACTTTCTTCAGCGCCGACTTTCTCCAACGCGGAGTTTCTCCAGCACGGAGTTTCTCTAACACGGAGTTTCTCCAACACGGAGTTTCTGCATCACGCAGTTTCTCCAGCGGAGAGTTTTTCCAGCGCGGAGTTTCTCCAGCGCGGAGTATCTCCAACAAGGAGTTTCTCCAACGCGGACTTTCTCCAACGCGGAGTTTCTCCAACGTGGAGTTTCTCTAGCGCGGAGTTTCCGGCGCGGAGTTTCTCCAGCGCGGACTTTCTCCAAAACAGATTTTCTCCAAGACGGAGTTTCTCCAGCGCGGAGTTTCTCGAACACGAAGTTTCTCCAACGCGGACTTCCTCAAACGCGGACTTTCCCAAACGCGGACTTTCTCAAACGCGGATTTTCTCCAGCGCGGAGTTTCTCCAACGCGGAGTTTCTCCAACACGGAGTGTCTCCAACGCGGAGTTTCTCAAACGCGGAGATTCTCCAGCGCGGAGTTTCTCCAGCGTGGAGATTCTCCAGCGCGGACTTTCTCCAGCGCCGACTTTCTCCAACACGGAGTTTCTCCAGCGCGGAGTATATCCAGCGAGGAGTTTCTTCAACACGGAGTTTCTCCAACACGGAGTTTCTCCAACACGCAGTTTCTCCAGCGCAGAGTTTCTCCAGCGCGGAGTTTCTGCAGCGCGGAGTATCTCCAACGCGAAGTTTCTCCAACGTGGAGTTTCTCTAGCGCGGAGTTTCTACAGCGCGGAGTATCTCCAGCGCGGACTTTCTCCACAACGGAGTTTCTCCAGCACGGAGTTTTCCAGCGCGGAGTTTCTCGAACGCGCAGTTTCTCCAACGCGGACTTTCTCAAACGCGGAGTTTCTCAAACGCGGACTTTCTCTAACGCGGAGTTTCTCCAACGCGGACTTTCTCCAAAGCGGAGTTTCTCCAACACGGAGTTTCTCCATCACGCAGTTTCTCCAGCGCAGAGTTTTTCCAGCGCGGAGTTTCTCCAACGCGGAGTTTCTCCAACGTGGAGTTTCTCTAACGCGGAGTTTCTCCGGCGCGGAGTTTCTACAGCGCGGAGTATCTCCAGCGCGGACTTTCTCCAGATGTGATCATACTAGGGTCATGGTTAGTGATAAACAAATCTATCAGCGATGAAGACGTGATCGTAACACGCGTTGGCATTTTGATTGCATTCAGAAGTCCATGTGTTCTAAGCAATAAATCTAAACTCATTTGGGATGCATCAACCGATAACATATTAATGTTTAGGTCACCACCAATTACAATGTTTAAATGCTGACTGGTTGCAAATGTAATCAGGCTTTCAAGAAAATTCAAGAATATGGCTACGCAACCCTTTGGTGGACGATAGCACACTGCAAAAATACTGTTGTTCAAACACATTGTTAAGATTTCATATTCTTTCACAGAAACTGTGAATCGCTCCAACATTTCAGGCCGCCACTTCTTTTTAAATGATATGGATACGCCACCACCAATACCAGCGTAACGATTCAGAAAAAATGTCTCATAACCAGGAAATCGAAAGACATCATAATCACTTGTAGACCAAGTTTCGCTGATCATGATAGCGTCAATGGGAACATTTAGTTGTTGAAAGAAAGTGTCGAAATATGCTTCTTTATGTCTGACAGATCGAGCATTGATATGAAGACATTTGAATGACGTCTGGAAAACCGGGCCAAGGTAATCTTTGAAGTTCTCTGGGAGTAGATAATTCTTTTCTGTTACAGTCTGCATTATTGGCAGGAAACAAATAAAAATTCGAAATCAATTCTCCCTTCTTATTGCAGCTTGCCAAGGTCGCAAGAGTGCTGCACTAGCATTGCTGACGCGCCATCAGTCTTTCTTATCAGAATCTTACCGTTGCTGTGCCAGACATACTTGTACTGATTTGTTTTCGCCCATTCTTTCACTTCCCTCAGCAGTTCTCGATTTCGCCTGGTCAGGTTTTCCAACATGTGAACATTGGCATCCGCAGTGGTCAACTCCCGCCTGTTAGCCCACCATTTGTCCCTCATGCTCTGTCTCGTGAAACGGCAGATGATGCCAGGCACTTTGTAACGCTTTGCCGGCAATCGATGAATTGCCGTGATGTCGTGTTCTGATAGCTGGGGCAATTCACTTTCACTGGCTAGAGCATTAAGTTTTGACAAAAGATTTTCGCCTTCCGTTTGTGGTATACCATGAACTTCTAAGTTCAGTTTCCTGTTGCGCCACTCGAGGTCATCAAGTTGGACACTGAGCGATTCAAGCTGTTCTTTGTTCATTTCTGCTTTTGTGAGCCTAGTCTGGATTGCTTTAATATCTCGCTCATTTTGTTCTGTGTGCGTCATCAGGTCTGTCATCTGTTCGGACATAAACTGCACCGATTGCTCAATCCCATCGACAGTTTCTTTCAATGGCAATAGGACATCAAGTTTTCGGTTAATTTCCTGAAGTACGACCAACATATTGTAACGTGAAGATGTGCACACCAAAAAGGAAAAATATATTTACAGGGAAACAGCTTACAGCCACGCAGCCGAACAACCGGGCACGCGAAGCCCAGCAGCAGAAACGCACTTCGTCCTCTTCGCGTTCCAAGCGCGAGCGCACCAAGCACGAGCGTTCCAAGCACAAGCACAACCGTAGCATAACTCCCGGCGGCAAAAGCACCGTCCCGGTGCTAAGTGGATGATGTAGCAGGCGTGTGCTACGGTTTGAGACGGACTACATGAACGACGTCAGTCAAAGGGCTAGTGGACGACGTCGGAGCATGAAGAGGTGTAATCTCGTAGGTCACGTCGGTCACCTGACGGAGAACTCGATAAGGGCCACTGTACTGACGTAGAAGTTTCTCAGAGAGACCGACATGGCGAGAAGGAGACCAAAGGAGGACGAGTGAGCCCGGCGGATAGTGTACTGGGCGATGCCGGCGGTCGTAAACTGACTTCTGGTAGGTCTGAGATGCGGTGAGCCGGTCTCGGGCGATTTCACGGGCCATAGTTGCTCGGGAGATGGCGTCACGTGCATACTCTGTGGTCGAGGCAGTAGAACTCGGTAGTAATGTATCCAATGGCAGCGCAGGATGCCGACCAAACAGAAGGTAGAAAGGAGAATAGCCGGTGGTATCATGCCGCGACGAATTATAAGCAAATGTTACATAAGGCAAGGCAACGTCCCAATCGCGATGGTCGGGCGAGACATACATGGATAGCATATCGGTCAGAGTCCTGTTGAGGCGCTCGGTAAGCCCGTTCGTCTGGGGATGGTAAGCTGTAGTGAGCTTATGCTGCGTGCCACAGGACCGGAGGATATCGTCAACTACTCGGGACAAAAAGTAGCGGCCGCGGTCCGTCAGCAATTGGTGTGGAGCGCCGTGGTGAAGGATTACGTTCTGCAATAGGAAGTCGGCGACATCGGTTGCGCAACTTGTTGGTAACGCACGCGCGATAGCGTACCGGGTCGCATAGTCGGTCGCGACAGCAATCCAACGGTTGCCGGAGCAGGACGTCGGGAAAGGTCCGAGAAGGTCGAGTCCAACACGGTAGAATGGTTCGAGAGGTACGTCAATAGGCTGTAGAAGGCCAGCAGGCAACGTTGATGGTCTCTTCCTGCGTTGACAGAGGTCGCAGGAGGCAACGTAACGCCGAACAGAGCGGTACAGACCAGGCCAAAAGAAGCGGCGTCGGACCCGATCGTATGTGCGGGAGACGCCGAGGTGGCCTGCGGTCGGTAGGTCGTGTAGTTCCGCTAGGACAGATGAACGGAGACGCTGGGGAACGACTAGCAGGAGCGGAGGTCCGTCAGGACGAAGGTTGCGGCGGTATAGGACGCCATCCTGAATGACGAACAGTTCCAATGAAGGATCTCGGCTGGCACAGTTGAGGCGATCAATGAGAATACGCAAGGAAGAGTGTTGTCGCTGCTCGTCCGCGATGTTAACCAGATCGGAGATAGCGAAGAGGCACGGGCCGAGGTCGTTGTCTCCAGGATCAGGCGGCTCTACAGGGTGCCGAGACAGGCAGTCGGCGTCTTGATGGAGACGCCCTGACTTGTAATGAACAGTGTAAGAATACTCTTGGAGGCGCAACGTCCAACGTCCGAGCCGGCCTGTGGGGTCTTTCAGTGAAGACAGCCAACAAAGGGCGTGGTGATCGGTCACTACGGAGAATGGACGGCCAAACAGGTACGGTCGGAACTTAGCTACGGCCCAAACAACAGCTAGACACTCGCGCTCTGTAATTGAGTAATTTCGCTCAGCTGTAGAAAGGAGGCGGCTGGCATATGCAATAACGCGTTCTTGCCCTTGGTGACGTTGGGCTAGCACGGCGCCAATCCCATAACCGCAGGCGTCTGTGCGAACTTCAGTCGGAGCCGACGGATCAAAATGGGCCAGAATAGGTGGGGAGGTGAGTAAGTCGACTAGCGAAGAAAAGGCCTCCTCTTGGGCAGGGCCCCAGGTAAAAGGGGTGTCTTTCTTTAGAAGGTCGGTCAGGGGGCGAGCGGTGCCGGCAAAATTTTTGATGAAACGGCGGAAGTACGAGCAGAGGCCGACGAAGCTGCGCACATCCGTAGACGACTGGGGAATAGGGAAGTCCTTGACGGCTTTAACTTTAACAGGATCCGGGCGGACACCAGAAGCGTCGACTAGATGTCCGAGAATGGTGAGTTGGCGGCGACCGAATTGACATTTCGACGAATTGAGCTGTAGCCCGGCTCGACGGAAGACAGAAAGAATGCTCGCCAGTCTTTCGAGGTGCGTGGTAAACGTGGGCGAAAAAACCACCACATCGTCGAGGTAACATAGACATGTGGACCATTTAAAGCCGTGAAGCAAGGAGTCCATCATTCTTTCGAAGGTAGCTGGCGCATTACAGAGACCGAATGGCATAACTTTAAACTGATATAAGCCGTCCGGTGTGACGAATGCCGTCTTTTTGCGGTCATTGTCATCAACAGAGATTTGCCAATACCCGGACCGAAGGTCAATTGAAGAGAAAAATTTGGCTCCGTGAAGGCAGTCCAAAGCATCGTCTATTCTTGGGAGTGGATAGACGTCTTTTTTTGTTATGTTGTTTAGGTGCCGGTAATCAACGCAAAAGCGCCAGCTGCCGTCCTTCTTTTTAACCAGCACAACTGGTGAGGCCCAAGGGCTCGACGAGGGCTCTATGATGTCTTTACTGAGCATCTTGTCCACCTCTTGCTGTATGATGGTGCGTTCTGTACTGGACACTCTGTAGGGTCGTCTGTGAATAGGAGCTGCGTCACCGGTGTTGATGCGATGCGTGACCACAGATGTTCGAGCCAAAGGGCGGTCATCGAAGTCAAAGATGTCGCGAAAAGACGACAGAAGATACCGAAGGTCGTGAGCTTGCCCTGGTAAGAGGTCAGCAGCAATCATTTTTGCATATTCATCAGGTGGTGGGACGTCAGAGTCGCGGCAGTTCGACGAGGGTGGGACGCTTCTCACCGCCGATACGACGCATTCGGCAGCAGGGCACAGCGTGGCGAGCGACATACCTTGTGGGAGCGGCTGAACGTAAGAGGCAAAGTTGAGAACCGGAAGGGACGCTTGATTTGCCGACATGGTGACAACTGTATGCGCAAGGGCAACACTGCGTGTAAAGGGCACATCAGGAACCGGAGTAATGATGTAGTCACCATCGGGAACTGGCGGGACCGAGGAGAAACGGACATAAGTGGCGGCATCGGGGTCCAGGCGGACAAAGTCGGCGGTGCACAGTCGGTGAACAATTGGATCCGGTGGCTCTGAAGGAACAGGTAGAGCGAGTTGAACGATGCTTGTGGCGCAATCTATAAGGGCGGAATGGTCGGTGAGAAAGTCAAGGCCGAGAATGATGTCATGAGGGCAGTGTTCGAGGACAGTGAAGAGCACAGAAGTATGGCGGCCGGCTATTGAAACACGAGCAGTACACATTCCGACGACAATAGACATACCGCCATCTGCAACACGGACCACAGTTGAGGGGGCAGGAGTGAGCACTTTCCTTAGGCGACGGCGAAGACGAGCATTCATGACTGAGACGTGCGCTCCAGTGTCGATCAGAGCGGTAACAGGGACCCCGTCCACGTCGACGTTAAGGATGTTCCGATGAGCATGAAGAGTTAAAGGAGGGTTTTCTGGTCGGGTCGTCAGAGCAGCATCACCCCCAGACGCTGCAGCCATCAGTTTTCCGACCGGGAGCGGGCATATGGGGCCGGCGACGAAGGGCGGCGAGGTCGGGGCGATGGAGATCGACGGCGCTGAGGTGACGACGAACGGTTGGTAAGCGGGGTCTGAGCGTTGTGGCCAGAAGAGGTCGTTTCCGAGGGCGAGGGAGAGCGGCGGGAATATGCAGAACCCGGCGGGTAGCGGCTGTAGGTCGAGGACGGACGGCTTCGGCAGTGTCGAGATATGTGGCCAACTCGGGAGCAGTTAAAGCAGATGGGCCTGTCATCAGGTGTTCTCCATTCATCTGGGTTGCGGCTGCGTCGAGGGTAGTATGCACGTTCAGAACCGAGCTCCGGGGACATGCGGCGAGCATATGGGGCACTAACTGAGCAAACAGGTTGAATCCCAAGATTGGCAAATTCTTTGCGAACGACAGCCTGTATAAGGGATACTGCTGGAGTACTGTCTGTTGCGGGTGGATGAAACGCAACGGGGAACATTGCCTCTACTTCTTGGCGCACAAGTCGTGTCAGGCTCTCAGATGTCGGCAGACGGCTCGGTGGAGTCGAGTCTACACAGGACGACGTCGCAGTCGTATTCGGCAACCGCGTGAACTGCGGAGAAATTCGGCGGCTCTTCGCTTGTTCGAACCGGAGGCATTCCTTGATGATTGCGTCAACCGTTCCGCAGTCCTTGTATACAAGAAGGTTAAAGGCGTCATCTGCGATGCCTTTGAGCACGTGACCTACTTTGTCGCACTCTGACATAGTGGCGTCGACTTTCATGCAGAGAGCTAATATGTCCTGAATGTATGATACATAGGACTCTGTGGACGTTTGTGCACGGCATGCGAGCTCCTTCTTCGCAGCGAGCTGACGCCCGAATGGCTTACCAAACAGGTCACAAAGCTTGCGCTTGCAGAGATCCCAGCTGGTGAGTTCATCCTCGTGGGTCTCGAACCATACCCTGGCAGTGCCCGTCAGGTAGAAGATGACGTTGGCCAACTTTAGGGTCGGGTCCCACCTGTTGTGTGTGCTCACGCGCTCGTACATTGCGAGCCAGTCCTCCACGTCGACGCCGTCCGTTCGGTTGAAGGTCCCAGGATCTCTCGGATGGGCAATGATGAACGCCGGGTTGGCGGACGCCGACGGAGCGGCCCCTTCGCTGGTCATGGTTGAAGAGCCGGCGAGCTGACGACCGCTGCGAAGTTCCGTGCTTGCTGTGGCTGTACCCCGAACCTCCACCAATAATGTAACGTGAAGATGTGCACACCAAAAGGGAAAAATATATTTACAGGGAAACAGCTTACAGCCACGCAGCCGAACAACCGGGCACGCGAAGCCCAGCAGCAGAAACGCACTTCGTCCTCTTCGCGTTCCAAGCGCGAGCGCACCAAGCACGAGCGTTCCAAGCACAAGCACAACCGTAGCAATATCTTCTACAGTCAACGGTGTTTTTTCTTTCTCATCCCGGTTAACATGTGAGGTTTGTAGCCTACATTTCGCGCATTTCCATTTCTGGTAGGTTGATTTCTTAGATTTTATTGTTGCCTCCGATACTCCTGCGCAGCTTCCTACATGGTACGAAAGCTTACATGTCATGCAAGATATACTCTCTTTGGGATCCAAAATTTCTTGTTCACACTCAACACACTCCATACCGATAGAAACAAGGTTCGCTCCTTTGGCAGCAGCAGTGGCAGCAACGCAATAACACCCCCCAAAAAAAAGCCAGTAACCTGTAACAGTATGCAGGAGCATTTAGGCAAACGCTCTTCCGAAAACTGCTGCTGCCAAAGTGCCGTCTTGGATGCGATGCCGTAGCTTTATAGCAGATGCGTCGATGCAAGCGCCACGCCAGGTGATGCCAGCCGGCGACGTCCGTCCTTGATAACTCTTAGTTGATAACCGGAGTCGAAATGCAGCCTCAGAAAACGTGCGCTTCTCGGCTTATAGTGGTGTCGTCCTAGGATCCAGGGTTATCTGTAACAGTATGCAGGAGCATTTAGGCAAACGCTCTTCCGAAAACTGCTGCTGCCAAAGTGTTGGAGAAAGTCGGCGCTGGAGAAAGTCCGCGCTGGAGAATCTCCACGCTGGAGAAACTCCGCGTTGGAGAAACTCCGCGTTGGAGAAATTCCGCGTTGGAGATACTCCGCGCTGGAGAAACTCCGCGCTGGAAAAACTCTGGGCTGGAAAAACTGCGTGTTGGAGAATCTCCGCGTTGAGTATCTCCAACGCGGAATTTCTCCAACGCGGAGTTTCTCCAACGCGGAGTTTCTCCAGCGTGGAGATTCTCCAGCGCGGACTTTCTCCAGCGCCGACTTTCTCCAACACTTTGGCAGCAGCAGTTTTCGGAAGAGCGTTTGCCTAAATGCTCCTGCATACTGTTACAGATAACCCTGGATCCTAGGACGACACCACTATAAGCCGAGAAGCGCACGTTTTCTGAGGCTGCATTTCGACTCCGGTTATCAACTAAGAGTTATCAAGGACGGACGTCGCCGGCTGGCATCACCTGGCGTGGCGCTTGCATCGACGCATCTGCTATAAAGCTACGGCATCGCATCCAAGACGGCACTTTGGCAGCAGCAGTTTTCGGAAGAGCGTTTGCCTAAATGCTCCTGCATACTGTTACAGATAACCCTGGATCCTAGGACGACACCACTATAAGCCGAGAAGCGCACGTTTTCTGAGGCTGCATTTCGACTCCGGTTATCAACTAAGAGTTATCAAGGACGGACGTCGCCGGCTGGCATCACCTGGCGTGGCGCTTGCATCGAAGCATCTGCTATAAAGCTACGGCATCGCATCCAAGACGGCACTTTGGCAGCAGCAGTTTTCGGAAGAGCGTTTGCCTAAATGCTCCTGCATACTGTTACAGGTTAGTGGCTTTTTTTTGGGGGGGTGTTATTGTGTTGCTGCCACTGCTGCTGCCAAAGGAGCGAACCTTGTTTCTGTCGGTATGGAGTGTGTTGAGTGTGAACAAGAAATTTTGGATCCCAAAGAGAGTATATCTTGCATGACATGTAAGCTTTCGTACCATGTAGGAAGCTGCGCAGGAGTATCGGAGGCAACAATAAAATCTAAGAAATCAACCTACCAGAAATGGAAATGCCCGAAATGTAGGCTACAAACCTCACATGTTAACCGGGATGAGAAAGAAAAAAACACCGTTGACTGTAGAAGATATGTTGGTCGTACTTCAGGAAATTAACCGAAAACTTGATGTCCTATTGCCATTGAAAGAAACTGTCGATGGGATTGAGCAATCGGTGCAGTTTATGTCCGAACAGATGACAGACCTGATGACGCGCACAGAACAAAATGAGCGAGATATTAAAGCAATCCAGACTAGGCTCGCAAAAGCAGAAATGAACAAAGAACAGCTTGAATCGCTCAGTGTCCAACTTGATGACCTCGAGTGGCGCAACCGGAAACTGAACTTAGAAATTCATGGTATACCACAAACGGAAGGCGAAAATCTTTTGTCAAAACTTAATGCTCTAGCCAGTGAAAGTGAATTGCCCCAGCTATCAGAACACGACATCACGGCAATTCATCGATTGCCGGCAAAGCGTGACAAAGTGCCTGGCATCATCTGCCGTTTCACGAGACAGAGCATGAGGGACAAATGGTGGGCTAACAGGCGGGAGTTGACCACTGCGGATGCCAATGTTCACATGTTGGAAAACCTGACCAGGCGAAATCGAGAACTGCTGAGGGAAGTGAAAGAATGGGCGAAAACAAATCAGTACAAGTATGTCTGGCACAGCAACGGTAAGATTCTGATAAGAAAGACTGATGGCGCGTCAGCAATGCTAGTGCAGCACTCTTGCGACCTTGGCAAGCTGCAATAAGAAGGGAGAATTGATTTCGAATTTTTATTTGTTTCCTGCCAAAAATGCAGACTGTAACAGAAAAGAATTATCTACTCCCAGAGAACTTCAAAGATTACCTTTCCCGGTTTTCCAGACGTCATTCAAATGTCTTCATATCAATGCTCGATCTGTCAGACATAAAGAAGCATATTTCGACACTTTCTTTCAACAACTAAATGTTCCCATTGACGCTATCATGATCAGCGAAACTTGGTCTACAAGTGATTATGATGTCTTTCGATTTCCTGGTTGAGACATTTTTTCTGAATCGTTACGCTGGTATTGGTGGTGGCGTATCCATATCATTTAAAAAGAAGTGGCGGCCTGAAATGTTGGAGCGATTCACAGTTTCTGTGAAAGAATATGAAATCTTAACAATGTGTTTGAACAACAGTATTTTTGCAGTGTGCTATCGTCCACCAAAGGGTTGCGTAGCCATATTCTTGACTTTTCTTGAAAGCCTGATTACATTTGCAACCAGTCAGCATTTAAACATTGTCCTTGGTGGTGACCTAAACATTAATATGTTATCGGTTGATGCATCCCAAATGAGTTTAGATTTATTGCTTAGAACACATGGACTTCTGAATGCAATCAAAATGCCAACGCGTGTTACGATCACGTCTTCATCGCTGATAGATTTGTTTATCACTAACCATGACCCTAGTATGATCACATCTGGAGTAATAATTTCTGACATCAGCGATCACTTGCCAATATTTATGTGTGTTAAAAACATGTCTAAAAAGAAACGTAGTTCAACATATTCTTTCCAACTTATATCTGAAAAAACACTGTCCACATTTAGAAACTCGGTAGAAAAGAACAACTGGAGGCCTGTCCTTTTAGAAAATGACGCCAATAATGCTTACGAGGCATTCTTAGGCATTCTGAAGCCGATGTACGAGGCCTGTTTCCCAATATTAACAAAAAAACAAAGGCGTCACAGTCGCAAACCATGGGTCACACCGGAGTTGGTGGCAAAGATAAACACAAAGAACATCCTATACCATAAGTTTATTAAATCGAGAGCTGAATGTGATCTGACAGCTTTTAAAAAATATCGAAACCGCTTGAATACTGAGCTCAAGAAAGCCAGAAACGCCTATTACACAAATCAATTCACGTCAACTTGTGGTCGTGTCGACAATATGTGGAAGCGGCTAAACGCAATTTTGGGGAGAAATAGCAAATCAGGTGAATTAAATATGCTAAATATTGATGGCGTAAGTATAACTGGAAAAGAATTAGCAGATACGTTTAATACGCACTTTGTTTGCGCTTCTAGAAATCAAGTCCCGCATAACAATCTCAGTGATGTTGTTCATATAGGCGACACTGTATTTCTCAAACCGGTTGAAGAAGCAGATGTAACGGCAGCCTTCCACGAACTAAATAATAGCACATCCATTGATATTGATGGCCTCCAGATAAAGCCTATACGGTATATTTTTGACCTTATTTTACCATACATCACGCATATCTTAAACCTTTGTGTCAGTACCGCTGTATTTCCTCGTAAAAGCAGATTGCACGTGTAACAGTTATCTTTAAAAAGGGTGATAAAAACCAGCTCGGGAATTACAGGCCAATATCTATCTTACCCGTGTTTTCTAAGCTACTAGAAAAAGTAATACTCAGAAACTTTTTGCAGTTTGAAGAACAACACAAAATTATAACAGCAGCTCAGTATGGCTTCCGTAAGCACCGCTCTACTGAACTTGTACTATTAGATCAACGAGAATATATATTGAACGAACTCGAACATAATAGGATAGTCATTGGTATTTTTCTTGATTTTTCGAAGGCATTCGACTTATTAAATCATACAATACTTCTTGGTAAACTTGAGCGTTGTGGCTTCCGCGGCCATGCACTATCGCTTGTGCAGTCATACCTCATGGATCGCAAACAGGCAGTGGCAATAAATGGGCTCCTCTCAGATATGCAATCTGTAGGCTGTGGCGTTCCACAAGATAGCAATTTGGGTCCATTTCTGTTTAATCTTTACATCAATGACATTGTACATGCAACTCCATTCGTTAAATTTATCATCTATGCTGATGACACCAGTATTTTTCTTGCCGGAGATAATGCAGCTGAACTCACAGATACTGCAAACAATGCACAGAAGCAAATAGAAAACTGGAGTAGCAGAAATGCGTTGCGGATTAACACAGCAAAGACTAAAGTCGTTGTTTTCAGAGGTAGAAACAAGAAGGTCTGTCTCACTAGGAACATATTCCTGCAGTCCGTACCCTTAGAAGTTGTGCCTTCATTTAAAAACATTAGGTATATTATTTAATGAAAGAATGACATGGGATGATCATGTTAGCTTTGTAACAAATAAATGTTCATGTATTATTGGTCTTCTTTACAAGAACCGTGAGATACTGCCGCGAAATGTAATGCTAATGCTATATAATTCATTGATACAATCTTATTTCAGCTATTGCCATTTAACCTGGGGTGCAACAACAGCAGGCAATCTTCAGAAACTACACTTGTTACAGAAAAAATTTCTAAGAATTGTTGAAAATGTTTCGCATACCTACCATACGGCCGCACTTTTCTTAAAGTATAACTTACTACCAATTACTAAGCTTTATGACTATCGTCTGAGCAAGTGTGTGAAAAACGAGGTGTTGAAGAACATATCTTTTCTATCAAAATTAGCTGGTTTAGAAAAACGAGATGCAATGTACAGCACAAGAAATATAGCACAATGGAACGTAAAAACATACAGAACTTTCTATGGTAATCAAACATTAGAAAATAAACTACCACGACTTCTTAACAAACTCGCACAAAACGATATTGATCTCCAAAACACAACACGAAACAAACTGTTCGAGTATTTTTTTTTACACTACACCTAACCTTTTTTTCTGTGATTTGTCTACCTAATTCTTCTTTCTTTCACCATCATTGTAAGTTTTCTTTCCAGCCAGGACAATGCTGTTGATTATATGCTGACTACTGTAACCGAATAACAGCTCTGCTATATGAATTTTTTTTATTTTCGTTATTGTATTGTATTTTCTTTATTTCTTTACTGTATTGCTGTCAAAGTGGGGGCCCGTGGCCTTGTCAAGCTGAAAAACGGCAGCTTTT
Organism: Amblyomma americanum; assembly: GCF_052857255.1. Lineage (NCBI taxonomy): Eukaryota > Metazoa > Arthropoda > Arachnida > Ixodida > Ixodidae > Amblyomma > Amblyomma americanum. The sequence goes on along the minus strand of NC_135501.1, from coordinate 35,420,351 downwards.
ACTACGGGTCCCCGCCATCATCTGTACCATGGTGGCAAATAAATTTGAATTTGAATTTGAACACGGAGTTTCTTCAGCGCCGAGTATCTCCAGCGAGGAGTTTCTCCAACACGGAGTTTCTCCAGCATGGAGTTTCTTCAACACGGAGTTTCTCCAACACGCAGTTTCTCCAACACGCAGTTTCTCCAGCGCAGTGTTTTTCCAGCGCGGAGTTTCTATAGCGCGGAGTATCTCCAACGCGGAGTTTCTCCAACGCGGAGTTTCTCCAACGCGGAGTTTCTCCAACGTGGAGTTTCTCTAGTGCGGAGTTTCTACAGCGCGGAGTATCTCCAGCGCGGACTTTCTCCAAAGCGGAGTTTCTCCAGCACGGAGTTTCTCCAGCGCGGAGTTTCTCGAACGCGCAGTTTCTCCAACGCGGACTTTGTCAAATGCGGAGTTTCTCAAACGCGGACTTTCTCCAAAGCGGAGTTTCTCCAACGCGGAGTTTCTCCAACGCGGAGTTTCTCCAGCGTGAAGTTTCTCCAAAACAGAGTTTCTCCAAAACAGTTTCTCCAACACGGAGTTTCTCCAACACGGACTTTCTCCAGCACGCACTTTCTCCGCCGCGGAGTTTCTAAAGCGCGGAATTTCTACAGCGCGGAGATTCTCCAACGCGGAGTTTCTCCAACGCGGACTTTCTCCAACGCGGACTTTCTCCAACGCGGAGTTTCTCCAACGCGGAGTTTCTCTAGCGCGTAGTTTCTCCAATGCGGAGTTTCTCCAACGCGGAGTTTCTCCAGCGCGGAGTTTCTCCAGCGCGGAGTTTCTTCAACACAGAGTTTCTCCAACACGGAGTTTCTCCAGCGCGGAGTTTCTTCATCGAGGAGTTTCTCAAACGCGGAGTTTCTCAAACGCGGACTTTCTCCAAAGCGGAGTTTCTCCAACGCGGACTTTCTCCAAAGCGGAGTTTCTCCAACGCGGAGTTTCTCCAGCGCGGTGTTTCTCCAATATGGAGTTTCTCCAACGCGTAGTTTCTCCAACGCAGAGTTTCTCCAGCGCGGAGTTTCTTCAAAACAGAGTTTCTCCAACACGGAGTTTCTCAAACACGGACTTTCTCCAGCACGCACTTTCTCCGCCGCGGAGTTTCTAAAGCGCGGAGTTTCTCCAGCGCGGAGATTCTCCAACGCGGAGTTTCTCCAAAGCGGACTTTCACAAACGCGGAGTTTCTTCAACGCGGAGTTTCTCTAGCGCGGAGTTTCTCCAACGCGGAATTTTTACAACGCGGAGTTTCGCCAACGCGGACTTTCTCCAACACGTAGTTTCTCCAATGCGGAGTTTCTCCAACGCGGAGTTTCTCCAGCGCGGATTTTCTTCAACACAGAGTTTCTCCAACACGGAGTTTCTCCAGCGCGGAGTTTCTTCATCGTGGAACTTCTCCTGCGAGGAGTTTCTCCAGCGCGGAGTTTCTCCATAGCGGAGTTTCTCCAGTGCGGAGTATCTCATACGCGGAGTTTCTCCTGTGCGAAGTTTCTCCAGCACGGAGTTTCTTCAACACGGAGTTTCTCCGCCGCGGAGTTTCTACAGCGCGTAGTAAATCCAGCGCGGACTTTCTCCAAAACGGAGTTTCTCCAGCACGCAGTTTCTCCAGCGCGGAGTTTCTCGAACGCGCAGTTTCTCCAACGCGCACTTTCACAAACGCGGGGTTTCTCAAACGCGGACTTTCTCCAACGCGGAGTGTCTCCAACGCGGACTTTCTCCAAAGCGGAGCTTCTCCAACGCGGAGTTTTTCCAGCGAGGAGTATATTCAAAGCGAAGTTTCTCCAACGCGGAGTTTCTTCAACGCGGACTTTCTCCAACGCGGAGTTTCTCCAACGCGGAGATTCTCCAACACGTACTTTTTCCAGCGCAGAGTTTTTCCAGCGCGGAGTTTATCCAGCGCGGAGTATCTCCAACGCGGAGTTCCTCTAACTCGGAGTTTCTCCAACGCGGAGTTTCTCCAACGTGTAGTTTCTCTAGCGCGGAGTTTCCGGCGCGGAGTTTCCCCAGCGCGGAGTATCTCCAGCGCGGACTTTCTCCAAAACGGAGTTTCTCCAGCACGGAGTTTCTCCAGCGCGGAGTTTCTCGAACGCTGAGTTTCTCCAACGCGGATTTTCTCCAGCGCGGAGTTTCTCCTACGCGGAGTTTTCTAACACGGAGTTTTTTCAACGCGTAATTTCTCCAAAGCGGAGTGTCTCCAACGCGGAGTTTCTCAAACGCGGAGATTCTCCAGCGCGGACTTTCTTCTGCACTGACTTTCTCCAACACGGAGTTTCTCCAGCGCGGAGTATCTCCAGCGCGGAGTTTCTCCAACACGGAGTTTCTCCTGCACGGAGTTTCTCCAACACGGAGTTTCTCCAACACGCAGTTTCTCCAATGCGGAGTTTCTTCAACACAGAGTTTCTCCAACACGGAGTTTCTCCAGCGCGGAGTTTCTTCATCGAGGAGTTTCTCAAACGCGGAGTTTCTCAAACGCGGACTTTCTCCAAAGCGGAGTTTCTCCAACGCGGACTTTCTCCAAAGCGGAGTTTCTCCAACGCGGAGTTTCTCCAGCGCGGTGTTTCTCCAATATGGAGTTTCTCCAACGCGTAGTTTCTCCAACGCAGAGTTTCTCCAGCGCGGAGTTTCTTCAAAACAGAGTTTCTCCAACACGGAGTTTCTCAAACACGGACTTTCTCCAGCACGCACTTTCTCCGCCGCGGAGTTTCTAAAGCGCGGAGTTTCTCCAGCGCGGAGATTCTCCAACGCGGAGTTTCTCCAAAGCGGACTTTCACAAACGCGGAGTTTCTTCAACGCGGAGTTTCTCTAGCGCGGAGTTTCTCCAACGCGGAATTTTTACAACGCGGAGTTTCGCCAACGCGGACTTTCTCCAACACGTAGTTTCTCCAATGCGGAGTTTCTCCAACGCGGAGTTTCTCCAGCGCGGATTTTCTTCAACACAGAGTTTCTCCAACACGGAGTTTCTCCAGCGCGGAGTTTCTTCATCGTGGAACTTCTCCTGCGAGGAGTTTCTCCAGCGCGGAGTTTCTCCATAGCGGAGTTTCTCCAGTGCGGAGTATCTCATACGCGGAGTTTCTCCTGTGCGAAGTTTCTCCAGCACGGAGTTTCTTCAACACGGAGTTTCTCCGCCGCGGAGTTTCTACAGCGCGTAGTATATCCAGCGCGGACTTTCTCCAAAACGGAGTTTCTCCAGCACGGAGTTTCTCCAGCGCGGAGTTTCTCGAACGCGCAGTTTCTCCAACGCGCACTTTCACAAACGCGGGGTTTCTCAAACGCGGACTTTCTCCAACGCGGAGTGTCTCCAACGCGGACTTTCTCCAAAGCGGAGCTTCTCCAACGCGGAGTTTTTCCAGCGAGGAGTATATTCAAAGCGAAGTTTCTCCAACGCGGAGTTTCTTCAACGCGGACTTTCTCCAACGCGGAGTTTCTCCAACGCGGAGATTCTCCAACACGTACTTTTTCCAGCGCAGAGTTTTTCCAGCGCGGAGTTTATCCAGCGCGGAGTATCTCCAACGCGGAGTTCCTCTAACTCGGAGTTTCTCCAACGCGGAGTTTCTCCAACGTGTAGTTTCTCTAGCGCGGAGTTTCCGGCGCGGAGTTTCTCCAGCGCGGAGTATCTCCAGCGCGGACTTTCTCCAAAACGGAGTTTCTCCAGCACGGAGTTTCTCCAGCGCGGAGTTTCTCGAACGCTGAGTTTCTCCAACGCGGATTTTCTCCAGCGCGGAGTTTCTCCTACGCGGAGTTTTCTAACACGGAGTTTTTTCAACGCGTAATTTCTCCAAAGCGGAGTGTCTCCAACGCGGACTTTCTCCAACGCGGAGTTTCTCCAGCACGGAGTTTCTCCGGCGCGGACTTTCTCCAAAACAGAGTTTCTCCAGCGCGGAGTTTCTCGAACGCGGAGTTTCTCGAACGCGAACTTTCTCAAACGCGGACTTTCTCAAACGCGGACTTTCTTCAACGCGGAGTTTCTCCAACACGGACTTTCTCCAGCGCGGAGTTTCTCCAACGCGGAGTTCCTCCAAAGCGGAGTGTCTCCAACGCGGTGTTTCTCAAACGCGGAGATTGTACAGCGCGGAGTTTCTCCAGCGTGGAGATTCTCCAGCGCGGACTTTCTCCAGCGCCGACTTTCTCCAACACGGAGTTTCTCCAAAACAGAGATTCTCCAACGCGGAGTTTCTCCAACGCGGTGTTTCTCCAACGCGGAGTTTCTCCTACGCGGAGTTTCTCCAACGCGGAGTTTCTCCAACGCGGAGTTTCTCCAACGCGGAGTTCCTTCAACACAGAGTTTCTCCAACACGGAGTTTCTCCAGCGCGGAGTTTTTTCATAGTGGAGTGTCTCCATCGAGGAGTTTCTCCAGCGCGGAGTACCTCAAACGCGGAGTTTCTACAGCGCGGACTTTCTCCAAAACGAAGTTCTCCAGCACGGAGTTTTTCCAGCGCGGAGTTTCTCGAACGCGCAGTTTCTCCAACGCGAACTTTCTCAAACGCGGAGTTTCTCAAACGCGGACTTTCTCCAACGCGGAGTGTCTCCAACGCGGACTTTCTCCAAAGCGGAGTTTCTCCAACGCGGAGTTTCTCCATCGGGGAGTTTCTTCAATGCGGAGTTTCTCCAACGCGTAGTTTCTCCAACGCGGAGTTTCTCCAGCGCGGAGTTCCTCCAAAACAGAATTTCTCCAACACGGAGTTTCTCCAACACGGACTTTCTCCAGCACGGACTTACTCCGCCGCGTAGTTTCTAAAGCGCGGAGTTTCTCCAGCGCGGTGTTTCTCAAACGCGGAGTTTCTCCAACGCGGATTTTCTCCAACGCGGAGTTTCTCCAACGCGGAGTTTCTTCATCGTGGAGTTTCTCCAGCATGAAGTATCTGCAGCGTGGAGTTTCTCCAAGACGGAGTTTCTCCAACACGGAGTTTCTCCAACACGGAGTTTCTACAGCGCGGAGTTTCTTCAAAGCGAAGTTTCTCCAACACGGAGTTTCTCCAACACGGACTTTCTCCAGCACGCACTTTCTCCGCCGCGGAGTTTCTAAAGCGCGGAGTTTCTCCAGCGCGGAGATTCTCCAACGCGGAGTTTCTCGAACGCGGACTTTCTCCAACGCGGACTTTCTCCAACGCGGAGTTTCTCCAACGCGGAGTTTCTCTAGCGCGTAGTTTCTCCAATGCGGAGTTTCTCCAACGCGGAGTTTCTCCAGCGCGGAGTTTCTTCAACACAGAGTTTCTCCAACACGGAGTTTCTCCAGCGCGGAGTTTCTTCATCGAGGAGTTTCTCAAACGCGGAGATTCTCCGCCGCGTAGTTTCTAAAGCGCGGAGTTTCTCCAGCGCGGTGTTTTTCAAACGCGGAGTTTCTCCAACGCGGATTTTTTCCAACGCGGAGTTTCTCCAACGCGGAGTTTCTTCATCGTGGAGTTTCTCCAACGCGGAATTTCTCGAGCGCGAAGTTTCTTGAACACAGAGTTTCTCCAACACGGAGTTTCTCCAGCGCGGAGTTTCTTCATCGTGGAGTTTCTCCAGCATGAAGTATCTGCAGCGTGGAGTTTCTCCAAGACGGAGTTTCTCCAACACGGAGTTTCTCCAACACGGAGTTTCTCCAGCGCGGAGTTTCTTCAAAGCGAAATTTCTCCAACGCGGTGTTTCTCCAACGCGGAGTTCTCCAACGCGGATTTTCCCCAGCGCGGAGTTTATCCAGCCCGGAATTAATCCAGCGCGGGGTTTCTCGAGCGCGGAGTTTCTCCAACACGAAGTTTCTCCAACGTGGACTTTCTCCAGCACGGACTTTCTCCGCCGCGGAGTTTCTCCAGCGCGGAGTTTCTCCAGAGCGGAGTTTCTCCAACGCGGAGTTTCTCCAACGCGGACTTTCTCCAACGCGGAGTTTCTCCAACGCGGAGTCTCTCCAACACGGAGTTTCTCCAACATACAGTTTCTCCAGCGCAGAGTTTCTCCAGCGCGGAGTTTCTCCAACGCGGAGTTTCTCTAGCGCGGAGTTTCTCCAACGCGTAGTTTCTCCAATGCGGAGTATTTCAAACGCGGAGTTTCTCCTGTGCGGAGTTTCTCCTGCGCGGAGTATCTCCAGAGAGGAGTTTCTTCAACGCGGAGTTTCACTAGCGCGGAGTTTCTCCAGCGCGGAGTTTTTCCAGCACGGAGTTTCTACAGCGCGGATTTTCTCCAACGCGGACTTTGTCCAACGTCGACTTTCTCCAGCGCGGAGTTTCTCCAGCGCCGAGTTTCTCCAGCGCGGAATTTCTCCAACACAGAGTTTCTCCAACACGGACTTTCTCCAGCGCGGAGTTTCTCCAACGCGGAGTTTCTCCAACACGGACCTTCTCCAGCGCGGAGTTTCTTCAACGCGGAGTTTCTCCAAAGCGGAGTGTCTCCAACGCGGAGTTTCTTAAACGCGGACATTCTCCAGCGCGGACTTTCTTCAGCGCCGACTTTCTCCAACGCGGAGTTTCTCCAGCACGGAGTTTCTCTAACACGGAGTTTCTCCAACACGGAGTTTCTGCATCACGCAGTTTCTCCAGCGGAGAGTTTTTCCAGCGCGGAGTTTCTCCAGCGCGGAGTATCTCCAACAAGGAGTTTCTCCAACGCGGACTTTCTCCAACGCGGAGTTTCTCCAACGTGGAGTTTCTCTAGCGCGGAGTTTCCGGCGCGGAGTTTCTCCAGCGCGGACTTTCTCCAAAACAGATTTTCTCCAAGACGGAGTTTCTCCAGCGCGGAGTTTCTCGAACACGATGTTTCTCCAACGCGGACTTCCTCAAACGCGGACTTTCCCAAACGCGGACTTTCTCAAACGCGGATTTTCTCCAGCGCGGAGTTTCTCCAACGCGGAGTTTCTCCAACACGGAGTGTCTCCAACGCGGAGTTCCTCAAACGCGGAGATTCTCCAGCGCGGAGTTTCTCCAGCGTGGAGATTCTCCAGCGCGGACTTTCTCCAGCGCCGACTTTCTCCAACACGGAGTTTCTCCAGCGCGGAGTATATCCAGCGAGGAGTTTCTCCAACACGGAGTTTCTCCAACACGGAGTTTCTCCAACACGCAGTTTCTCCAGCGCAGAGTTTCTCCAGCGCGGAGTTTCTGCAGCGCGGAGTATCTCCAACGCGAAGTTTCTCCAACGTGGAGTTTCTCCAGCGCCGAGTTTCTCCAGCGCGGAATTTCTCCAACACAGAGTTTCTCCAACACGGACTTTCTCCAGCGCGGAGTTTCTCCAACGCGGAGTTTCTCCAACACGGACCTTCTCCAGCGCGGAGTTTCTTCAACGCGGAGTTTCTCCAAAGCGGAGTGTCTCCAACGCGGAGTTTCTTAAACGCGGACATTCTCCAGCGCGGACTTTCTTCAGCGCCGACTTTCTCCAACGCGGAGTTTCTCCAGCACGGAGTTTCTCTAACACGGAGTTTCTCCAACACGGAGTTTCTGCATCACGCAGTTTCTCCAGCGGAGAGTTTTTCCAGCGCGGAGTTTCTCCAGCGCGGAGTATCTCCAACAAGGAGTTTCTCCAACGCGGACTTTCTCCAACGCGGAGTTTCTCCAACGTGGAGTTTCTCTAGCGCGGAGTTTCCGGCGCGGAGTTTCTCCAGCGCGGACTTTCTCCAAAACAGATTTTCTCCAAGACGGAGTTTCTCCAGCGCGGAGTTTCTCGAACACGATGTTTCTCCAACGCGGACTTCCTCAAACGCGGACTTTCCCAAACGCGGACTTTCTCAAACGCGGATTTTCTCCAGCGCGGAGTTTCTCCAACGCGGAGTTTCTCCAACACGGAGTGTCTCCAACGCGGAGTTCCTCAAACGCGGAGATTCTCCAGCGCGGAGTTTCTCCAGCGCGGAGTATCTCAAACGCGGAGTTTCTCCAACGCGGAGTTTCTCCAACGTGGAGTTTCTCTAGCGCGGAGTTTCTCCGGCGCGGAGTTTCTACAGCGCGGAGTATCTCCAGCGCGGACTTTCTCCAGATGTGATCATACTAGGGTCATGGTTAGTGATAAACAAATCTATCAGCGATGAAGACGTGATCGTAACACGCGTTGGCATTTTGATTGCATTCAGAAGTCCATGTGTTCTAAGCAATAAATCTAAACTCATTTGGGATGCATCAACCGATAACATATTAATGTTTAGGTCACCACCAAGGACAATGTTTAAATGCTGACTGGTTGCAAATGTAATCAGGCTTTCAAGAAAATTCAAGAATATGGCTACGCAACCCTTTGGTGGACGATAGCACACTGCAAAAATAGTGTTGTTCAAACACATTGTTAAGATTTCATATTCTTTCACAGAAACTGTGAATCGCTCTAACATTTCAGGCCGCCACTTCTTTTTAAATGATATGGATACGCCACCACCAATACCAGCGTAACGATTCAGAAAAAATGTCTCATAACCAGGAAATCGAAAGACATCATAATCACTTGTAGACCAAGTTTCGCTGATCATGATAGCGTCAATGGGAACATTTAGTTGTTGAAAGAAAGTGTCGAAATATGCTTCTTTATGTCTGACAGATCGAGCATTGATATGAAGACATTTGAATGACGTCTGGAAAACCGGGCCAAGGTAATCTTTGAAGTTCTCTGGGAGTAGATAATTCTTTTCTGTTACAGTCTGCATTATTGGCAGGAAACAAATAAAAATTCGAAATCAATTCTCCCTTCTTATTGCAGCTTGCCAAGGTCGCAAGAGTGCTGCACTAGCATTGCTGACGCGCCATCAGTCTTTCTTATCAGAATCTTACCGTTGCTGTGCCAGACATACTTGTACTGATTTGTTTTCGCCCATTCTTTCACTTCCCTCAGCAGTTCTCGATTTCGCCTGGTCAGGTTTTCCAACATGTGAACATTGGCATCCGCAGTGGTCAACTCCCGCCTGTTAGCCCACCATTTGTCCCTCATGCTCTGTCTCGTGAAACGGCAGATGATGCCAGGCACTTTGTAACGCTTTGCCGGCAATCGATGAATTGCCGTGATGTCGTGTTCTGATAGCTGGGGCAATTCACTTTCACTGGCTAGAGCATTAAGTTTTGACAAAAGATTTTCGCCTTCCGTTTGTGGTATACCATGAATTTCTAAGTTCAGTTTCCTGTTGCGCCACTCGAGGTCATCAAGTTGGACACTGAGCGATTCAAGCTGTTCTTTGTTCATTTCTGCTTTTGTGAGCCTAGTCTGGATTGCTTTAATATCTCGCTCATTTTGTTCTGTGTGCGTCATCAGGTCTGTCATCTGTTCGGACATAAACTGCACCGATTGCTCAATCCCATCGACAGTTTCTTTCAATGGCAATAGGACATCAAGTTTTCGGTTAATTTCCTGAAGTACGACCAACATATTGTAACGTGAAGATGTGCACACCAAAAAGGAAAAATATATTTACAGGGAAACAGCTTACAGCCACGCAGCCGAACAACCGGGCACGCGAAGCCCAGCAGCAGAAACGCACTTCGTCCTCTTCGCGTTCCAAGCGCGAGCGCACCAAGCACGAGCGTTCCAAGCACAAGCACAACCGTAGCATAACTCCCGGCGGCAAAAGCACCGTCCCGGTGCTAAGTGGATGATGTAGCAGGCGTGTGCTACGGTTTGAGACGGACTACATGAACGACGTCAGTCAAAGGGCTAGTGGACGACGTCGGAGCATGAAGAGGTGTAATCTCGTAGGTCACGTCGGTCACCTGACGGAGAACTCGATAAGGGCCACTGTACTGACGTAGAAGTTTCTCAGAGAGACCGACATGGCGAGAAGGAGACCAAAGGAGGACGAGTGAGCCCGGCGGATAGTGTACTGGGCGATGCCGGCGGTCGTAAACTGACTTCTGGTAGGTCTGAGATGCGGTGAGCCGGTCTCGGGCGATTTCACGGGCCATAGTTGCTCGGGAGATGGCGTCACGTGCATACTCTGTGGTCGAGGCAGTAGAACTCGGTAGTAATGTATCCAATGGCAGCGCAGGATGCCGACCAAACAGAAGGTAGAAAGGAGAATAGCCGGTGGTATCATGCCGCGACGAATTATAAGCAAATGTTACATAAGGCAAGGCAACGTCCCAATCGCGATGGTCGGGCGAGACATACATGGATAGCATATCGGTCAGAGTCCTGTTGAGGCGCTCGGTAAGCCCGTTCGTCTGGGGATGGTAAGCTGTAGTGAGCTTATGCTGCGTGCCACAGGACCGGAGGATATCGTCAACTACTCGGGACAAAAAGTAGCGGCCGCGGTCCGTCAGCAATTGGTGTGGAGCGCCGTGGTGAAGGATTACGTTCTGCAATAGGAAGTCGGCGACATCGGTTGCGCAACTTGTTGGTAACGCACGCGCGATAGCGTACCGGGTCGCATAGTCGGTCGCGACAGCAATCCAACGGTTGCCGGAGCAGGACGTCGGGAAAGGTCCGAGAAGGTCGAGTCCAACACGGTAGAATGGTTCGAGAGGTACGTCAATAGGCTGTAGAAGGCCAGCAGGCAACGTTGATGGTCTCTTCCTGCGTTGACAGAGGTCGCAGGAGGCAACGTAACGCCGAACAGAGCGGTACAGACCAGGCCAAAAGAAGCGGCGTCGGACCCGATCGTATGTGCGGGAGACGCCGAGGTGGCCTGCGGTCGGTAGGTCGTGTAGTTCCGCTAGGACAGATGAACGGAGACGCTGGGGAACGACTAGCAGGAGCGGAGGTCCGTCAGGACGAAGGTTGCGGCGGTATAGGACGCCATCCTGAATGACGAACAGTTCCAATGAAGGATCTCGGCTGGCACAGTTGAGGCGATCAATGAGAATACGCAAGGAAGAGTGTTGTCGCTGCTCGTCCGCGATGTTAACCAGATCGGAGATAGCGAAGAGGCACGGGCCGAGGTCGTTGTCTCCAGGATCAGGCGGCTCTACAGGGTGCCGAGACAGGCAGTCGGCGTCTTGATGGAGACGCCCTGACTTGTAATGAACAGTGTAAGAATACTCTTGGAGGCGCAACGTCCAACGTCCGAGCCGGCCTGTGGGGTCTTTCAGTGAAGACAGCCAACAAAGGGCGTGGTGATCGGTCACTACGGAGAATGGACGGCCAAACAGGTACGGTCGGAACTTAGCTACGGCCCAAACAACAGCTAGACACTCGCGCTCTGTAATTGAGTAATTTCGCTCAGCTGTAGAAAGGAGGCGGCTGGCATATGCAATAACGCGTTCTTGCCCTTGGTGACGTTGGGCTAGCACGGCGCCAATCCCATAACCGCAGGCGTCTGTGCGAACTTCAGTCGGAGCCGACGGATCAAAATGGGCCAGAATAGGTGGGGAGGTGAGTAAGTCGACTAGCGAAGAAAAGGCCTCCTCTTGGGCAGGGCCCCAGGTAAAAGGGGTGTCTTTCTTTAGAAGGTCGGTCAGGGGGCGAGCGGTGCCGGCAAAATTTTTGATGAAACGGCGGAAGTACGAGCAGAGGCCGACGAAGCTGCGCACATCCGTAGACGACTGGGGAATAGGGAAGTCCTTGACGGCTTTAACTTTAACAGGATCCGGGCGGACACCAGAAGCGTCGACTAGATGTCCGAGAATGGTGAGTTGGCGGCGACCGAATTGACATTTCGACGAATTGAGCTGTAGCCCGGCTCGACGGAAGACAGAAAGAATGCTCGCCAGTCTTTCGAGGTGCGTGGTAAACGTGGGCGAAAAAACCACCACATCGTCGAGGTAACATAGACATGTGGACCATTTAAAGCCGCGAAGCAAGGAGTCCATCATTCTTTCGAAGGTAGCTGGCGCATTACAGAGACCGAATGGCATAACTTTAAACTGATATAAGCCGTCCGGTGTGACGAATGCCGTCTTTTCGCGGTCATTGTCATCAACAGAAATTTGCCAATACCCGGACCGAAGGTCAATTGAAGAGAAAAATTTGGCTCCGTGAAGGCAGTCCAAAGCATCGTCTATTCTTGGGAGTGGATAGACGTCTTTTTTTGTTATGTTGTTTAGGTGCCGGTAATCAACGCAAAAGCGCCAGCTGCCGTCCTTCTTTTTAACCAGCACAACTGGTGAGGCCCAAGGGCTCGACGAGGGCTCTATGATGTCTTTACTGAGCATCTTGTCCACCTCTTGCTGTATGATGGTGCGTTCTGTACTGGACACTCTGTAGGGTCGTCTGTGAATAGGAGCTGCGTCACCGGTGTTGATGCGATGCGTGACCACAGATGTTCGAGCCAAAGGGCGGTCATCGAAGTCAAAGATGTCGCGAAAAGACGACAGAAGATACCGAAGGTCGTGAGCTTGCCCTGGTAAGAGGTCAGCAGCAATCATTTTTGCATATTCATCAGGTGGTGGGACGTCAGAGTCGCGGCAGTTCGACGAGGGTGGGACGCTTCTCACCGCCGATACGACGCATTCGGCAGCAGGGCACAGCGTGGCGAGCGACATACCTTGTGGGAGCGGCTGAACGTAAGAGGCAAAGTTGAGAACCGGAAGGGACGCTTGATTTGCCGACATGGTGACAACTGTATGCGCAAGGGCAACACTGCGTGTAAAGGGCACATCAGGAACCGGAGTAATGATGTAGTCACCATCGGGAACTGGCGGGACCGAGGAGAAACGGACATAAGTGGCGGCATCGGGGTCCAGGCGGACAAAGTCGGCGGTGCACAGTCGGTGAACAATTGGATCCGGTGGCTCTGAAGGAACAGGTAGAGCGAGTTGAACGATGCTTGTGGCGCAATCTATAAGGGCGGAATGGTCGGTGAGAAAGTCAAGGCCGAGAATGATGTCATGAGGGCAGTGTTCGAGGACAGTGAAGAGCACAGAAGTATGGCGGCCGGCTATTGAAACACGAGCAGTACACATTCCGACGACAATAGACATACCGCCATCTGCAACACGGACCACAGTTGAGGGGGCAGGAGTGAGCACTTTCCTTAGGCGACGGCGAAGACGAGCATTCATGACTGAGACGTGCGCTCCAGTGTCGATCAGAGCGGTAACAGGGACCCCGTCCACGTCGACGTTAAGGATGTTCCGATGAGCATGAAGAGTTAAAGGAGGGTTTTCTGGTCGGGTCGTCAGAGCAGCATCACCCCCAGACGCTGCAGCCATCAGTTTTCCGACCGGGAGCGGGCATATGGGGCCGGCGACGAAGGGCGGCGAGGTCGGGGCGATGGAGATCGACGGCGCTGAGGTGACGACGAACGGTTGGTAAGCGGGGTCTGAGCGTTGTGGCCAGAAGAGGTCGTTTCCGAGGGCGAGGGAGAGCGGCGGGAATATGCAGAACCCGGCGGGTAGCGGCTGTAGGTCGAGGACGGACGGCTTCGGCAGTGTCGAGATATGTGGCCAACTCGGGAGCAGTTAAAGCAGATGGGCCTGTCATCAGGTGTTCTCCATTCATCTGGGTTGCGGCTGCGTCGAGGGTAGTATGCACGTTCAGAACCGAGCTCCGGGGACATGCGGCGAGCATATGGGGCACTAACTGAGCAAACAGGTTGAATCCCAAGATTGGCAAATTCTTTGCGAACGACAGCCTGTATAAGGGATACTGCTGGAGTACTGTCTGTTGCGGGTGGATGAAACGCAACGGGGAACATTGCCTCTACTTCTTGGCGCACAAGTCGTGTCAGGCTCTCAGATGTCGGCAGACGGCTCGGTGGAGTCGAGTCTACACAGGACGACGTCGCAGTCGTATTCGGCAACCGCGTGAACTGCGGAGAAATTCGGCGGCTCTTCGCTTGTTCGAACCGGAGGCATTCCTTGATGATTGCGTCAACCGTTCCGCAGTCCTTGTATACAAGAAGGTTAAAGGCGTCATCTGCGATGCCTTTGAGCACGTGACCTACTTTGTCGCACTCTGACATAGTGGCGTCGACTTTCATGCAGAGAGCTAATATGTCCTGAATGTATGATACATAGGACTCTGTGGACGTTTGTGCACGGCATGCGAGCTCCTTCTTCGCAGCGAGCTGACGCCCGAATGGCTTACCAAACAGGTCACAAAGCTTGCGCTTGCAGAGATCCCAGCTGGTGAGTTCATCCTCGTGGGTCTCGAACCATACCCTGGCAGTGCCCGTCAGGTAGAAGATGACGTTGGCCAACTTTAGGGTCGGGTCCCACCTGTTGTGTGTGCTCACGCGCTCGTACATTGCGAGCCAGTCCTCCACGTCGACGCCGTCCGTTCCGTTGAAGGTCCCAGGATCTCTCGGATGGGCAATGATGAACGCCGGGTTGGCGGACGCCGACGGAGCGGCCCCTTCGCTGGTCATGGTTGAAGAGCCGGCGAGCTGACGACCGCTGCGAAGTTCCGTGCTTGCTGTGGCTGTACCCCGCACCTCCACCAATAATGTAACGTGAAGATGTGCACACCAAAAGGGAAAAATATATTTACAGGGAAACAGCTTACAGCCACGCAGCCGAACAACCGGGCACGCGAAGCCCAGCAGCAGAAACGCACTTCGTCCTCTTCGCGTTCCAAGCGCGAGCGCACCAAGCACGAGCGTTCCAAGCACAAGCACAACCGTAGCAATATCTTCTACAGTCAACGGTGTTTTTTCTTTTTCATCCCGGTTAACATGTGAGGTTTGTAGCCTACATTTCGGGCATTTCCATTTCTGGTAGGTTGATTTCTTAGATTTTATTGTTGCCTCCGATACTCCTGCGCAGCTTCCTACATGGTACGAAAGCTTACATGTCATGCAAGATATACTCTCTTTGGGATCCAAAATTTCTTGTTCACACTCAACACACTCCATACCGATAGAAACAAGGTTCGCTCCTTTGGCAGCAGCAGTGGCAGCAACGCAATAACACCCCCCAAAAAAAAGCCAGTAACCTGTAACAGTATGCAGGAGCATTTAGGCAAACGCTCTTCCGAAAACTGCTGCTGCCAAAGTGCCGTCTTGGATGCGATGCCGTAGCTTTATAGCAGATGCGTCGATGCAAGCGCCACGCCAGGTGATGCCAGCCGGCGACGTCCGTCCTTGATAACTCTTAGTTGATAACCGGAGTCGAAATGCAGCTTCAGAAAACGTGCGCTTCTCGGCTTATAGTGGTGTCGTCCTAGGATCCAGGGTTATCTGTAACAGTATGCAGGAGCATTTAGGCAAACGCTCTTCCGAAAACTGCTGCTGCCAAAGTGTTGGAGAAAGTCGGCGCTGGAGAAAGTCCGCGCTGGAGAATCTCCACGCTGGAGAAACTCCGCGTTGGAGAAACTCCGCGTTGGAGAAACTCCGCGTTGGAGACACTCCGCTTTGGAGAAACTCCGCGTTGAAGAAACTCCGCGCTGGAGAAAGTCCGTGTTGGAGAAACTCCGTGTTGGAGAAATTCCGCGCTGGAGACACTCCGCCCTGGAGAAACTTCGCGCTGGAGAAACTCCGCGCTGGAGAAAGTCCGCGCTGGAGAAAGTCCACGTTGGACAAAGTCCGCGTTGGAGAAACTCTGCGTTAAAGAAACTCCGCGCTGGAGAAACTCCGCGCTGGAGAAACTCCGCGCTAGAAAAACTCCGTGCTGGAGAAACTCCGCGTTGAAGAAACTCCGCGCTGGAGATACTCCGCGCTGGAGAAACTCCGCGCTGGAGAAACTCCTCGCTGGAGAAACTCCACGATAAAGAAACTCCGCGCTGGAGAAATTCTGCGTTGGAGAAACTCCGCGTTGGAGAAAGTCCACGTTAGAGAAACTCCGCATTGGAGAAACTCCGCGCTGGAGTAACTCCGCGCTGGAGAAACTCCGTGTTGGAGAAACTCCGTGTTGGAGAAACTCCGTCTTGGAGAAACTCCGCGTTGGAGATAGTCCGCGCTGGAGAAACTCCGCGCTGGAGAAACTCCAAGTTGGAGAAAATCCGTGTTGGAGAACCTCCGTGCTGGAGAAACTCAGTGGTGGAGAAACTCGGCACTGGAGCAACTCCGCGCTTTAGAAACACCGCGCTGGAGAAACTCCGTGCTGGAGAAACGCCGTCTTGGAGAAACTCCGTGCTGCAGATACTCCACGCTGGAGAAATTCCGCGCTGGAGAAACTCCGTGTTGGAGAAACTGCGTGTTGAAGAAGCTCCGCGCTGGAGATACTCCGCGCTGGAGAAACTCCGCATTGGAGAATCTCCGTGCTGGAGAAACTCAGTGCTGGAGAAACTCGGCACTGGAGAAACTCCGCGCTTTAGGAACTCCGCATTGGAGAAACTCCGCGCTGGAGTAACTCCGCGCTGGAGAAACTCCGTGTTGGAGAAACTCCGTGTTGGAGAAACTCCGTCTTGGAGAAACTCCGCGTTGGAGATAGTCCGCGCTGGAGAAACTCCGCGCTGGAGAAACTCCAAGTTGGAGAAAATCCGTGTTGGAGAACCTCCGTGCTGGAGAAACTCAGTGGTGGAGAAACTCGGCACTGGAGCAACTCCGCGCTTTAGAAACTCCGCGCTGGAGAAACTCCGTGCTGGAGAAACGCCGTCTTGGAGAAACTCCGTGCTGCAGATACTCCACGCTGGAGAAACTCAGTGCTGGAGAAACTCGGCACTGGAGAAACTCCGCGCTTTAGGAACTCCGCATTGGAGAAACTCCGCGCTGGAGTAACTCCGCGCTGGAGAAACTCCGTGTTGGAGAAACTCCGTGTTGGAGAAACTCCGTCTTGGAGAAACTCCGTGTTGGAGAAACTGCGTGTTGAAGAAGCTCCGCGCTGGAGATACTCCGCGCTGGAGAAACTCCGCATTGGAGAATCTCCGTGCTGGAGAAACTCAGTGCTGGAGAAACTCGGCACTGGAGAAACTCCGCGCTTTAGGAACTCCGCGCTGGAGAAACTCCGTGCTGGAGAAACTCCGGGCTGGAGAAACTCTGCGTTGGAGAATCTCCGCGTTGGAGAAACTTCGCTTTGAAGAAACTCCGGGCTCGAGAAACTCCGTGTTGGAGAAACTCCGCATTGGAGAAACTACGCGTTGGAGAAACTCCGCACTAGAGAAAATCCGCGCTGGAGAAAGTCCGTGCTGGAGAAAGTCCGTGTTGGAGAAACTCCGCATTGGAGAAACTCCGCGTTGGAGAAAGTCCGCATTGGAGAAACTCTGTGTTGGAGAAACTCTGTGTTGGAGAAACTCCGCGCTGGAGAAACTCCGCGCTGGAAAAACTCTGCACTGGAGAAACTGCGTGTTGGAGAAACTCCGTGTTGGGGAAACTCCGTGTTGGAGAAACTCCATGCTGGAGAAACTCCGTGTTGGAGAAACTCCGCGCTGGAGATACTCCGCGGTGGAGAAACTCCGCGCTGGAGAAACTCCGTGTTGGAGAAAGTCGGCGCTGGAGAAAGTCCGCGCTGGAGAATCTCCACGCTGGAGAATCTCCGCTTTTGAGAAAATCCGCGTTGGAGACACTCCGCTTTGGAGAAGCTCCGCGTTGAAGAAACTCCGCGCTGGAGAAAGTCCGTGTTGGAGAAACTCCGTGTTGGAGAAACTCCGCGCTGGAGAAAGTCCGCGCTGGAGAAAGTCCGCGTTGGACAAAGTCCGCTTTGGAGAAACTCCGCGCTGGAGAAAATCCGCGCTAGAGAAACTCCGCGCTGGAGAAACTCCGCGCTGGAGATACTCCGCGCTGGAGAAACTCCGCGCTGGAGAAACTCCTCGCTGGAGAAACTCCACGATGATGAAACTCCGCGCTGGAGAAACTCCGTGTTGGAGAAACTGCCCTGGAGAAACTGCGTGTTGGAGAAAGTCGGCGCTGGAGAAAGTCCGCGCTGGAGAATCTCCACGCTGGAGAAACTCCATGTTGGAGAAACTCCGCGCTGGAGATACTCCGCGCTGGAGAAACTCCGCGCTGGAGAAACTCCGTGTTGGAGAAAGTCGGCGCTGGAGAAAGTCCGCGCTGGAGAATCTCCACGCTGGAGAAACTCCGCGCTTGAGAAACTCCGCGCTGGAGAATCTCCGCGTTTGAGAAACTCAGAGCTGGAGACACTCCGCTTTGCAGAAACTCCGCGTTGAAGTAACTCCGCGCTGGAGAAAGTCCGTGTTGGAGAAACTCCGTGTTGGAGAAATTCCGCGCTGGAGAAACTCCGCGCCGGAGAAAGTCCGCGCTGGAGAAAGTCCGCGTTGGACAAAGTCCCCGTTGGAGAAACTCCGCGTTGGAGAAACTCCGCGCTGGAGAAACTCCGCGCTAGAGAAACTCCGCGCTGGAGAAACTCCGCGCTGGAGAAACTCCTCGCTGGTGAAACTCCACGATGAAGAAACTCCGCGCTGGAGAAACTCCGTGTTGGAGAAACTCTGTGTTGAAGAAACTCCGCGCTGCAGAAACTCCGCGTTGGAGAAAGTCCGCATTAGAGAAACTCCGTGTTGGAGAAACTCTGTGTTGGAGAAACTCCGCGCTGGAGAAACTCCGCGCTGGAAAAACTCTGCGCTGGAGAAACTGCGTGTTGGAGAAACTCCGTGTTGGAGAAACGCCGTGTTGGAGAAACTCCATGCTGGAGAAACTCCGTGTTGGAGAAACTCCGCGCTGGAGATACTCCGCGCTGGAGAAACTCCGTGTTGGAGAAGGTCGGCGCTGGAGAAAGTCCGCGCTGGAGAATCTCCACGCTGGAGAATCTCCGCGTTTGAGAAACTCCGCGTTGGAGACACTCCGCTTTGGAGAAGCTCCGCGTTGAAGAAATTCCGCGCTGGAGAAACTCCGCGCTGGGGAAAGTCCGCGCTGGAGAAAGTCAGCGTTGGACAAAGTCCGCGTTGGAGAAACTCTGCGTTGGAGAAACTCCGCGCTGGAGAAACTCCGCGCTGGAGAAAATCCGCGCTAGAGAAACTCCGCGCTGGAGAAACTCCGCGCTGGAGATACTCCGCGCAGGAGAAACTCCGCGCTGGAGAAACTCCTCGCTGGAGAAACTCCACGATGAAGAAACTCCGCGCTGCAGAAACTCCGTGTTGGAGAAACTCTGTGTTGAAGAAACTCCGCGCTGCAGAAACTCCGCGCTGGAGAAACTCCGCGTTGGAGAAACTCCGCTTTGGAGAAACTACGCGTTGGAGAAACTCCGCGTTTTAGAAACTCCGCGTTGGAGAAAGTCCGCGTTGGAGAAACTCTGTGTTGGAGAAATTCCGTCTTGGAGAAACTCCGTGCTGCAGATACTCCACGCTGGAGAAACTCCGCGCTGGAGAAACTGCGCGTTGGAGAAACTCCGTGTTGGAGAAACTCCGTGCTGGAGAAACTCAGTGCTGGAGAAACTCGGCACTGGAGAAACTCCGCGCTTTAGAAACTCCGCGCTAGAGAAACTCCGTGCTGGAGTATCTCCGGGCTGGAGAAACTCCGCGCTGGAGAAACTCCGCGTTGGAGAATCTCCGCGTTAGAGAAACTCCTCGTTGGAGAAACTTTGCTTTGAAGAAACTTCGGGCTGGAGAAACTCCGTGTTGGAGAAACTCCTCATTGTAGAAACTACGCATTGGAGAAACTCCGCACTAGAGAAACTCCGCGCTAGAAAAACTCTGCGCTGGAGAAACTGCGTGTTGGAGAAACTCCGTGTTGGAGAAACTCCGTGTTGGAGAAACTCCATGCTGGGGAAACTCCGTGTTGGAGAAACTCCGCGCTGGAGATACTCCGCGCTGGAGAAACTCCGTGTTGGAGAAAGTCGGCGCTGGAGAAAGTCCGCGCTGAAGAATCTCCACGCTGGAGAATCTCCGCGTTTGAGAAACTCCGCGTTGGAGACACTCCGCTTTGGAGAAGCTCCGCGTTGAAGAAACTCCGCGCTGGAGAAAGTCCGTGTTGGAGAAACTCCGTGTTGGAGAAATTCCGCGCTGGAGAAACTCCGCGCTGGAGAAACTCCTCGCTGGAGAAACTCCACGATGAAGAAATTCCGCACTGGAGAAACTCCGTCTTGGAGAAACTCCACGCTGCAGATACTCCACGATGAAGAAACTCCGCGCTGGAGAAACTCCGTGTTGGAGTAACTCTGTGTTCAAGAAACTCCACGCTGGAGAAACTCCGCGTTGGAGAAACTCAGCATTGGAGAAACTCCGCGTTGGAGAAACTCCGCGTTGGAGAAAGTCCGCGTTGGAGAAACTCCGCGCTTTAGAAACTACGAAGCGGAGAAAGTCCGTGCTGGAGAAAGTCCGTGTTGGAGAAACTCCGTGTTGGAGCAACTGTTTTGGAGAAACTCCGCGCGCTGGAGAAACTCCGCGTTGGAGAAACTACGCGTTGGAGAAACTGCGCGTTCGAGAAACTCCGCGCTGGAGAAACTCCGTGCTGGAGAAACTCCGTTTTGGAGAAAGTCCGCGCTGGAGAAACTCCGCGCTGTAGCAAACTCCTCGCTGCAGATGCTCCACGCTGGAGAAATTCCGTGTTGGTGATACTCCGTGCTGGAGAAACTCCGCACAGGAGAAACTCCGCGTTTGAGATACTCCGCACAGGAGAAACTCCGCTATGGAGAAACTCCGCGCTGGAGAAACTCCTGGCTGGAGAAACTCAACGATGAAGACACTCCGCGCTGGAGAAACTCCGTGTTGGAGAAACTCTGTGTTGAAGAAACTCCGCGCTGGAGAAACTCCGCGTTGGAGAAACTCCGCATTGGAGAAACTACGCGTTGGAGAAACTCTGCGCTAGAGAAACTCCGCGTTGGAGACACTCCGCGTTGGAGAAACTCCTAGTTGGAGAAAGTCCGCGTTGGAGAAACTCCGCGTTGGAGAAACTCCGCGTTGGAGAATCTCCGCGCTGGAGAAACTCCGCGCTTTAGAAACTCCGCGGCGGAGAAAGTGCGTGCTGGAGAAAGTCCGTGTTGGAGAATCTACGTGTTGGAGAAACTCTGTTTTGGAGAAACTCCGCGCTGGAGAAACTCCGCACTGGAGAAACTCCGCGTTGGAGAAACTCCGCTTTGGAGAAATTCCGCGTTGGAGAAAGTCCGCGTTTGAGAAACTCCGAGTTTGAGAAAGTCCGCGTTGGAGAAACTGCGTGTTCGAGAAACTCCGCGCTGGAGAAACTCCGTGCTGGAGAAACTCCGTTTTGAAGAAAGTTCGCGCAGGAGATACTCCGCGCTGTAGAAACTCCGCGCCGGAGAAACTCCGTGTTGGAGAAACTCCACGTTGGAGAAACACCGCGTTGGAGGAACTCCGCGTTGGAGAAATTCCGCGCTGGAGAAACTCCGCGCTGGAAAAACTGCGCTGGAGAAACTGCGTATTGGAGAAACTCCGTGTTGGAGAAACTCCGTTTTGGAGAAACTCCATGCTGGAGAAACTCCGTGTGTGAGAAACTCCGCGCTGGAGATACTCCGCGCTGGAGAAACTCCGCGCTGGAGAAACTCCTCGCTGGAGAAACTCCACGATAAAGAAACTCCGCGCTGGAGAAATTCTGCGTTGGAGAAACTCCGCGTTGGAGAAAGTCCACGTTAGAGAAACTCCGCGTTGGAGAAACTCCGCGCTGGAGTAACTCCGCGCTGGAGAAACTCCGTGTTGGAGAAACTCCGTGTTGGAGAAACTCCGTGTTGGAGAAACTCCGTCTTGGAGAAACTCCGCGTTGGAGATTGTCCGCGCTGGAGAAACTCCGCGCTGGAGAAACTCCAAGTTGGAGAAAATCCGTGTTGGAGAACCTCCGTGCGGGAGAAACTCAGTGGTGGAGAAACTCGGCACTGGAGCAACTCCGCGCTTTAGAAACTCCGCGCTGGAGAAACTCCGTGCTGGAGAAACGCCGTTTTGGAGAAACTCCGTGCTACAGATACTCCACGCTGGAGAAATTCCGCGCTGGAGAAACTCCGTGTTGGAGAAACTCCGTTTTGGAGAAACTCCATGCTGGAGAAACTCCGTGTGTGAGAAACTCCGCGCTGGAGATACTCCGCGCTGGAGAAACTCCGCGCTGGAGAAACTCCGTGTTGGAGAAAGTCGGCGCTGGAGAAAGTCCGCTCAGGAGAATCTCCACGCTGGAGAAACTCAGCGCTGGAGAATCTCCGCGTTTGAGAAACTCCGCGTTGGAGACACTCCGCTTTGGAGAAACTCCGCGTTGAAGAAACTCCGCGCTGGAGAAAGTCTGTGTTGGAGAAACTCCGTGTTGGAGAAATTCCGCGCTGGAGACACTCCGCGCTGGAGAAACTCCGCGCTGGAGAAACTCCGCGTTGAAGAAACTCCGCGCTGGAGATACTCCGCGCTGGAGAAACTCCGCGCTGGAGAAACTCAGTGCTGGAGAAACTCGGCACTGGAGCAACTCCGCGCTTTAGAAACTCCGCGCTGGAGAAACTCCGTGCTGGAGAAACTCCGTCTTGGAGAAACTCCGTGCTGCAGATACTCCACGCTGGAGAAATTCCGCGCTGGAGAAACTCCGTGTTGGAGAAACTGCGTGTTGAAGAAACTCCGCGCTGGAGATACTCCGCGCTGGAGAAACTCCGCATTGGAGAATCTCCGTGCTGGAGAAAATCAGTGTTGGAGAAACTCGGCACTGGAGAAACTCCGCGCTTGAGAAACTCCGCGCTGGAGAAACTCCGTGCTGGAGAAACTCCGGGCTGGAGAGACTCCGCGTTGGAGAATCTCCGCGTTGGAGAAACTTCGCTTTGAAGAAACTCCGGGCTGGAGAAACTCCGTGTTGGAGAAACTCCGCATTGGAGAAACTACGCGTTGGAGAAACTCCGCACTAGAGAAACTCCGCGCTGGAGAAAGTCCGTGCTGGAGAAAGTCCGTGTTGGAGAAACTCCGCATTGGAGAAACTCCGCGTTGGAGAAAGTCCGCATTGGAGAAACTCCGTGTTGGAGAAACTCTGTGTTGGAGAAACTCCGCGCTGGAGAAACTCCGCGCTGGAAAAACTCTGCGCTAGAGAAACTGCGTGTTGGAGAAACTCCGTGTTGGAGAAACTCCGTATTGGAGAAACTCCATGCTGGAGAAACTCTGTGTTGGAGAAACTCCGCGCTGGAGAAACTCCGCGCTGGAGAAACTCCGTGTTGGAGAAAGTCGGCGCTGGAGAAATTCCGCGCTGGAGAATCTCCACGCTGGAGAATCTCCGCGTTTGAGAAAATCCGCGTTGGAGACACTCCGCTTTGGAGAAGCTCCGCGTTGAAGAAACTCCGCGTTGAAGAAACTCCGCGCTGGAGAAAGTCCGTGTTGGAGAAACTCCGTGTTGGAGAAATCCCGCGCTGGAGAAACTCCGCGCTGGAGAAAGTCCGCGCTGGAGAAAGTCCGCGTTGGACAAAGTCCGCGTTGGAGAAACTCCGCGTTGGAGAAACTCCGCGCTGGAGAAAATCCGCGCTGGAGAAACTCCGCGCTGGAGATACTCCGCGCAGGAGAAACTCCGCGCTGGAGAAACTCCACGATGAAGAAACTCCGCGCTGCAGAAACTCCGTGTTGGAGAAACTCTGTGTTGGAGAAACTCCGCGCTGGAGAAAGTCCGTGTTGGAGAAACTCCGTGTTGGAGAAATTCCGCGCTGGAGACACTCCGCCCTGGAGAAACTCCGCGCTGGAGAAACTCCGCGCTGGATAAAGTCCGCGCAGGAGAAAGTCTACGTTGGACAAAGTCCGCGATGGAGAAACTGCGTTAAAGAAACTCCGCGCTGGAGAAACTCCGCGTTGAAGAAACTCCGCGCTGGAGATACTCCGCGCTGGAGAAACTCCGCGCTGGAGAAACTCCTCGCTGGAGAAACTCCACGATGAAGAAACTCCGCGCTTGAGAAATTCCGCGTTGGAGAAACTCCGCGTTGGAGAAAGTCCGCGTTACAGAAACTCCGCGTTGGGGAAACTCCGCGCTGGAGTAACTCCGCGCTGGAGAAACTCCGTGTTGGAGAAACTCCGTGTTGGAGAAACTCCGTCTTGGAGAAACTCTGTGTTGAAGAAACTCCGCGCTG
This sequence comes from Amblyomma americanum, assembly GCF_052857255.1. Classification (NCBI taxonomy): domain Eukaryota; kingdom Metazoa; phylum Arthropoda; class Arachnida; order Ixodida; family Ixodidae; genus Amblyomma; species Amblyomma americanum. Next base: position 35,396,675 of record NC_135501.1, on the reverse strand, counting down.
CAGAAACTCTGCGCTGGAGAAACTGCGTGTTGGAGAAACTCCGTGTTGGAGAAACTCCGTGTTGGAGAAACTCCATGCTGGAGAAACTCCGTGTTGGAGAAACTCCGCGCTGGAGATACTCCGCGCTGGAGAAACTCCGCGCTGGAGAAACTCCGCGCTGGAGAAACTCCGTGTTGGAGAAAGTCGGCGCTGGAGAAAGTCCGCGCTGAAGAATCTCCACGCTTGAGAATCTCCGCGTTTAGAAACTCCGCGTTGGAGACATTCCGCTTTGGAGAAGCTCCGCGTTGAAGAAACTCCGCGCTGGAGAAAGTCCGTGTTGGAAAAACTCTGTGTTTGAGAAACTCCGCGCTGGAGAAACTCCACGCTGGAGAAACTCCGTGTTGGAGAAAGTCGGCGCTGGAGAAAGTCCGCGCTGGAGAATCTCCACGCTGGAGAAACTCCGCGCTGGAGAATCTCCGCGTTTGAGAAACTCAGCGTTGGAGACACTCCGCTTTGGAGAAACTCCGCGTTGAAGAAACTCCGCGCTGGAGAAAGTCCGTGTTGGAGAAACTCCGCGTTGGAGAAACTCCGCATTGGAGAAACTCCGCGTTGGAGAAAGTCCGCATTGGAGAAACTCCGTGTTGGAGAAACTCTGTGTTGGAGAAACTCCGCGCTGGAGAAACTCCGCGCTGGGAAAACTCTGCGCTGGAGAAACTGCGTGTTGGAGAAACTCCGTGTTGGAGAAACTCCGTGTTGGAGAAACTCCATGCTGGAGATACTCCGCGCTGGAGAAACTCCGTTTTGGAGAAATTCGGCGCTGGAGAAAGTCCGCGCTGGAGAATCTCCACGCTGGAGAATCTCCGCGTTTGAGAAACTCCGCGTTGGAGACACTCCGCTTTGGAGAAGCTCCGCGTTGAAGAAACTACGCGCTGGAGAAATTCCGTGTTGGAGAAACTCCGTGTTGGAGAAATTCCGCACTGGAGAAACTCCGCGCTGGAGAAACTCCGCTTTGGAGAAACTACGCGTTGGAGAAATTCCGTCTTGGAGAAACTCCGTGCTGCAGATACTCCACGCTGGAGAAACTCCGCGCTGGAGATACTCCGCGCTGGAGAAACTCCGCGCTGGAGAATCTCCACGTTGGAGAAACTCCGTGTTGGAGAAACTCCGTGCTGGAGAAACTCAGTGCTGGAGAAACTCGGCACT